>NC_090718.1:14072119-14374178 GCF_040954835.1 Lepisosteus oculatus
CCATCTGCCCCAAAGGAGAACAAAATAGAAGGGGATGAGGCTCTGGAGGAAACGGTTATGGAAGTCACCCCTGAACTTAAGGACATGGCAGAAGGGAAATCCCTAGATGAAAAGCTGGAGGTTGATGAGGACGTTGACCATAAAACTGACAATGAAGAGGAAGGATTGAAAGATGAGGATCCAGATGAAGATACCAAGTCAACCTTGAAAGAAACGGTGAGTGAAGAAAAAAGCCTGCAAGAAGACAGTCAGAAGGAAACAGAATTAACGGACGAAGATTTGCACTTAAAAGGCAGAAAAGAAGAGCTAAAAGCCCAGGAAGATGGTGTTGAAACCAGACAAGGTGAAGATGATCAAGAGGAGCATGAGGATGAAGGTGAAAGAGGACAGGACCTAAACACCGAGCAGG
This sequence comes from Lepisosteus oculatus, assembly GCF_040954835.1. NCBI lineage: Eukaryota > Metazoa > Chordata > Actinopteri > Semionotiformes > Lepisosteidae > Lepisosteus > Lepisosteus oculatus. The sequence goes on from NC_090718.1 coordinate 14,072,529, forward strand.
GAGGTGACCAAACGGTATAGTGATTTGTTCCTTAACCTTCTCAAGACCAAGTAACTTGTTAGTCTTGAAAATACTGGCTCAACTGTCAGTTCTTTTGTGTTCTTGGCCTTACTTCATTATCTTTGGGAATATAAAATCATGTCATAGTCAATTGCAATTATGAAAGGGCATTTAATTACAGCAGCACATCATCAGTAATAACTTTTCCAGTATTACTTTTCAGCTAAATTTGGTTTCCCTGGTGGCACTCATTTTTGTCTAAATCCATAATTTGCATTCTGATTTATTCACTATTAAAAGAAGGTTATGCTTTATTGCTATAATAGTGAATCCATAATTACAAATTGCTTATTTATTCAATATATAAGAGTTGGAAATTTTCACAGACGTGTTCTGATTTTGTAAAAGACTATCTCAGTGACTTGGTCTTGTGTTCTGGGTTTTTTAAACATTGTGCAGTGTGTGTGAATACGTTTCAATATACTGTATCTGAAGCAATCAAAATGTGGGCTTGACTCAAACTTTCCCACAAAACCTGATTTCAAATGCAAAGACTGTTCGAAAATAATGAGAAACAATTAATGACTATTATTATATAATACATACAAGCAGTACAGTCAATGGGAATGTTTTGATTGAATTTTGGAGAAATCGCTTTAAACATTGCATGACAATTGTGTGACTGTAAATTGTTGTTGATTGTATCCAATAACGCTGTTTGATCTTCAAAAACCAAAAGTATAACATTTGCCTGTGTTGAATACATGGGCTCTTGATTATGGATTACCAGAATTAAGCAATTCAGAATTCTGGTTTATTGTAATCTGAAATGTACATTTAAGTATTGATGATACCCTTCTTTATCGTTATCAAATATTTCCGTTGTACTAATGACAATAACATTAATTCCATTCAGGATTATTTTTATTTTTATAAATAAATCTTACCAGACTTGCTTTTATGTAAAATGAACACCTTTTATTCAGAGTAAACCATTCATGATCAATTATTTGTCTTAATTCAGGCTCCTCCGTCGGTAATCTTTAATGGAGTGTACATTTCAGGTTTTACAGTAATTGCTTTCAGAATTTCATTTCTCAACTTTTTTTTTTTACCATGGATTGTGCTTCTCACTAATATAAAACCATTAATTTATTAAGAAACAAATTTATTTGATGTGTGTGGGAGAAATCTGTATGTATTTATGCACTGTTACATGTTTGACTCTTCACTGAATCATTGGCACCCATGTGTGCGTGTGCCTTAAATTGCTGTACAACTGTTATTTAATGGAGGTGGCCAAGGTTTAATCCACTGGTGGTGGTTATAAATGAACGGCTTTTGAAATCATGGCTTCACTGTGTGTTTATTTCCTCTGCTAATTGGTTTTCAAATCTGAAAGGTTGGTGTGTTTGCTGTGCTTTGCCCAATATAATTAAACTTTTAAAAAAATTGATTTTTCTCTTTTTCATATTGCATCACTTTGCTGACAAGGTAATTTGATTTGGCATGTTGAAACCTGCCCACCCCACACATAAAAAAAGGGAAGCATTGTTCAAAGACAGTGCAAGGCGAACATGAATATGCATGTCCTGTCACTCATTTTTATGCTGAGGTTCTAGATTTTTTTCACTAGTATCCCATGATAGCAATTTCTTCATTTCCCTTATCAGGACCCATGTATTGTGTGGTAGATCTGTGACTTTTTAACTCAAGTGTCAGTTTTTTGTGGTTTTCTTCTTACTCTGTTATCTTTGGTATAGTATGTAAAAATTATGTCTTCACTCAACACTCAGGTAGTCTTGAGTTGTTGATCTGAAATTCAGAGAGGAAAACGTATAGATCAGTGCTAAACTGCAACTAAGTAGTTGCATCTTGGAATATTTGGATAATGATGCAAATAAAAAAATACACATTGCAGTACGTACATTATTTTGCTTACGAACAAATATTTGTACCATATTTTTTTTCTTTCCTTCTCTTTCAAATGGAGAATTAAGGATGGTCTAGAATTGTCTTCCAGCATGGAAGTTTTCGAAGATTTCAGTAATCAACTGCCAAGCGTTCTGTCACTGCTTCCTGGGTCCCAGGAGTGCCCTGATGGAAAGCATCCCAGAAATAGCTTGACTTCTTCGTGGCACTGAAAAATGCTGGAACGCTTGTAATGGGATATTTTAATACATGGAGAAAATGTTTGGTTTTCTTAATTTAACTGGGGATTGATGAGAATTCAGTGAGCAGGATAATTTCATTGTTTGTTTGTTTTGCTCACTTTTCTCAAAATTAAGATATTGGACTGTCTAAGACAAGGTGAAACAGTGTTACGCAATCCTGCGGTCCCTGTAGGTTTGCCAAATGTCAAATACTTAGTGCATAAACTAATACACTTCCCCAGAGCCATGTGCTTTGTCTTGCTTCACAGAGGAGAATGTTGCATAAACTGTTGGTTCATAAGCTGGCAGTTCTTAAGAAATTAAAGCAAACCTGATCTTGGTATATGTGTTTGAACTGCTGAGTGTATACAAGCAGGTGCCCTATTTTCACGAAACGTATATTATTTACAGAAATCCAGGTGTATAATTTCTAGTGTTTCCATATCCATCTGTTTGCACCAATATGATGAACCTTTTATCCAAAGCAGATTTGACTTCACAGCAAAGATTGCCCGGTCTGTTGATTTTTTGCCATCCGCTACATGTGTGAATGTTTTTCATGAATGTGACAATCCACTTGTTGACAGTTCACTGCAGGATAGCCCATTCCCTGAGGATCTCCCTATGGCTTCTGCCATTTCCTGTTGGCCAGCTATGCAGAGGATGACAGAACCTCATGTTTGTGCCATGGCTGTTTGCAGACGGAGCCTTCCTTTGGTCTCTGCCTCTTTTCTCTGGCTAGCAGTCACTTGGTTATCCTTTGAACTTATTTGAATTTTCGGGCTCTTTCATTTCTTTACATTTAAATGAATTATGTGCTCTCTGGAAAAACCTTTACTTTAACGATGCTTTTCTTTCTTTGTCAAAAACAGCTTAATGGTAATTATATTCATCCTCGAACAATCTCTTGTGAGACTGCTGCTTCTTCCTCTTCTGGTGTGCTTGGGGAGGTCTTGAACTTGTTCTTCCGAACTCAGGCTGCCCCCAGGGCTTGTTGCTGTGCAACACAGCCTGCCCAGGTCTCAGCTCAGACAGATGCGAAAGCTGGGTAACCAATTAGGTAACTTCGTATTCCCAGCCTCCCTACCCCAGGTGGAGGCTTGATTGACGATTTCCCAGAATAGCTCCATTACAGCGCTGCCTCCCGGTCCCTTTTGCCACTTAGGGAACTGGGGGGTGGGGGTGTTATAGGAGAGGGACTCATAGGAGAGTATTGCCATGGAAACCAGTACCAATCCTTGCTCTCCTCTCTGAGAGACAAGAGTGCAGAGGCTGACACACTGTTTCACAGTGAGGGAGCCAGCTGTTCTGCCAGTGCAGAGAACGCTCTCGGACGGAGTTAAGAAATAAATTGTCATCTGACGTCACTCTGCAAGTAGGTGCATGTTGTCGCTGAATTAGGTAGCCGCCTTGTGGGACCCTTTCATTTGTTTCCTTTGCAATTTCAGGCACTCAGTAATCACATTTTGGTGTTACCTACCAACAGCAACAACACAGAGAATCGCTACAATCGATACCTTCTGTAAGTTGCCGTGTGGTGAGCTAGGAATTTGAATTGGTGTCTTTCTTTGTTTCGTTTAAAATGTCTTTTACCCTTTTGCCTTGCGCCCTTAGCTACTTAGTCATTTCAGCGTCAACCTTCTAAACTTTTGCCGTAGTTGTTTTTTTTTTTAAATCAGTATATATCTAAGTCGCATACAATCATTTTAAAATGGCATTGCTGTTTTCTGTCAAGGTGGGACCAGAGATTTGTTGTGTGCCGGTGCCAGGAATTGTTAATGATATGTGTACTCATTCAGGTGGATACAAAGCAATTTTTGGATGACAACAAGCTGTTGTGTAAATGGCTTAGTTCATTCAGATGTTCTTCCAGTTTCCAAACAGCATGATTGTAGGGTGGCCTGCTTCTGATCAGATCTTAGGCAGCTATATTTGGATGCCGTGCTACAAGAATGGAACTGGGTGAAATGTATTTGATATCGTTAGTGTTACTAAGAAAGGGGTTATCTGCCAAGATTCCAGTTGCACACCTTCCTTTTACTTCTGTTTGAATAATATGTGTTTTAGTCACACAACAGGCAGCAAGGCAGAGCAGCCTACAAATTCATGTATACCCTAGATCAATCAAAAGTTAATTTAGCATAAAGATCCAGGTGTGCATTCAGTTTTTCTTGGTTCAGGTAAATAACTACAGACTTTTATGACTTTCAAAATCATATGCATAAACAGGATAGTTGTCAAAAGAAGTTAAATGAATTATGTTCAGATCTGTTCATACCCAAGCATTTAGAATTTTGTGTACTCTCCTTTTGTAACCAGTAACTTTAAATGGGCATTAAAAGTCTGAGAGATATTCAACCATTAGACCGTTCAGAACCTTTTTCTTTACCATTTTCTCAATGAATTTGGTGCTCACTTTGTATTGTAAGGTCCAATTAATGACCCCTCTTGAGCTTCTTAACAGTAGCCACCACCATTCTGGGGCTAAAATATACAAGTAAACTTTGGAATCTATCTGTCCCTCAGTTCTATGTCAGAACCAGAGGATGTAAAACAACATTAAAGTAGAAGCGATTCATTTTCTGTGCTTCACTGAAAGGGTGATGTTCTTTTATCACACATATGTTGCGAGTTGACCTCCCAAATCAGTGTTTCGCATGATTGAGTAAAGCCTTCTTTTGCTTGCCCACTAGGGGGAGAATATCCCTTTGGCCTTGAACGTCTTGGTGAGCGGCACCACAGATGAAACTGGGATGTCTTATGGATTTTTTTATAATAGTGTTTGTTGAATAATAATAATCTTTCGCCTTAGACCTTCTGATCCTATTTGAAACCAGCACAGCTGAAAATATGGATTCATTTAATTTATCTTCCACATGTTTATAGAGCATGGATAAATGTTTAACATTGTACAAACACAAATGTATGTAATTATTTGGCTATCTTAGTGATATATGCATGGCTCCTTGTTCACACATACCTATTATATTTTCAAAATTAAAAAATGTCCATGTACGCCTACATTTTCTTTTCTAATCAACTTTATAAGGATTTGTATAAATGTGGAAGCTACTATTTATTAATCATTTTATATAGAAGTAATTGTCTTCATTTGATTAGCAGAGAAACACCAGTTACACCCAAATAACTGGTATTTTTAATTACAGTAACCTTATTTAATGTAACCTTATCAGAACTAGTGACCATGCATAGCCTCTTTTAAAATTGCTTGAGATAAGCTTCTTTTAAACCAGACTTTAGGGTATCAGTCTGATTTTAATGTCAGACTGAGAGCTGATATGGATTGAGACATTAGAGACCTCTTCTTGTTTTGCTTTGTAAATGTTTGTGTAAAAATGAAAAGCAGGGAAACATTTTTAATAAACATATTGTAAAGGGTGACGTACAGTAGGTCGGACATTTTCATTAAGACGATTCTTAAAGTGGTGAAAGTAATTGGTTAATTCGTAAAAATAAGGTAACATTTAAAGTAATTTTATAAGTAAATAGTAATACCAGGTTCCTGTACCTCACACTAGCATAAATTGAAAAAGACATAGCAAATGATTTGAACAATTTGTTTCTAACTTAATAACTGAAAACTCAGATGAGGTGTTTAACATGACTGAAATCTGTAAATAAAGTCTTGTTTTTTTCACTAAAGCCTATGGAGAAGGCTTCAGTGAGTTAAGTGCTTAATGATAACTGACCAGACAAATGCTGCCTACTTAAAATTTCAGTCATCAGGCATGCTGTGTGTTTCAGGAGAAGATGCAACTTCCTCCCCAATGAACTCTGGTGAAAATCCAGGTACCTCCCCAAAGGGCTGGTGCTGCTCAGTGTGAGTCACTGAAATAGTAATTACAGGTTAATTGGCTAATTATGAATTTGGTGGGGAAATAAGTCTGCCATCTGCAGTCTGCGTGTTCAAAGGCTAAGGCTCCTCGAGAGTCTTTGCTCTCTATCTTCATGATGGTTGATTAAACAGCTTGTAATACATATAATCTGCAATGCACATAATTAATCTTTTCTTGTATACGTTCCATTTGTAGAAACAGACTATCATTTTATTTATTTTTTAACCTAACAAATTGAAACTAATAAAAATGTAATAATCCCTTGCTATACGCAAATTGACCTTACCCGGTTTTGAGTATCCGTGTGGAATTTTCTGTTTACCATTGTACCTTGCAACACTCCCAAATTTAGCATGAGTTCGAGAAACATCCATGAGCTGCAATGCATGCTGGCTTGAGAGTGTTTTTAATGAGAAGAGAGAGCAGTCACGCGGCCCAATCTCTTCTTTCTCAGTCAGCCTCTTTTGAAAGTAGACTTATCTGCAATCTCTCATTCTCAAAGCGTACTGGGTATATTAGTGTGCATTATTGCCTTGGGCTTTGATGAAGCCCATGAAGAACAATATTCTCTGCAATAATAAAGCATTCCACTATGGAATGAGTGCTCATTTCTTTACCTGAAGTTACTTTTTCATCCTCTAAACCAGGAGTCAGGTCCTGAAGGGCATAGTGTCTTCTGTTTTTTGGTCTCCCTAAGCTCTCCATTACATGGTTGGTCTAATTAAGTAACTGCATAATTTAAGTACTTCTATCTAGATGTTTTATAAATGACTATACCTTTGATGAAATCGATGCTTTTTGCTACAGTCGTAAAAGTCTTAAGAAGCCTTAAGAAACCTGAAGAGTCGCAGAGGAACTGACGTGTTCAGTATTTTCAGGCAGTGATTGAAGATACATAAGGATACTTCTTTATGGAGAAGTATTTTTGTGATTTTCCATATTCAAAGGCCATGTGGCAAAGAGGAATGTGTACCCCACAGCCAATCGGAAAAAGAAACAATTAATAAATTATAGTCTGTAGGCAGCAGTATGCATAAAGGTATTCAGCTTTTTGAGCACAGCATCAGGATAATTACAGCTTATCTTACATCATAATCATAGTAATAATGAGAGGGAGATATTAGCTGTACTTAATATGCTTGTGAAAATTGCTTCTTCGTTTGCAGACTTATTCATGTTTACCAATTTATATCCATCAAGATATGTCTTCTTCAAGCACTGTAGCTAATATAAACAGTGTTAATTATCTCTGGAGAATGGCAGTCATGGGGTGCGTGGTGTTTTCAAGCATCATGGAATGAGTCCATCCCTCCTATTGGAGCTCTCCAGGACATATCCCAGCATTCAGTGGATCTGAAGCCCTCCCGCTGAATTATCATGTTGCTGTTAATAAGGAGAGCCAGCTTTCACGGTAACAGTTTTTTCGAGCTCATTAAATTGCAAGTTAGTCCTTGTTTCTAAGACAATTTAGTATCCGTAGCTAGACTGAAGCTAGACTAAAGGAAAACTTGTAGGACAGATGTAGAAATGTTATAGAAGTTTGGAACAAAACCTCTAATCAGTTCCTGCCAGTATATCCTGCAGTAGGCTCGGCAATCCTTTATTTATCATATGACCTTAGTCCTGTAGAATCTTTCACGTGTAGTTATTCAAACACTCCTGGGGGTTCTCTTCTGAAAACAGTGAGGACCTGGGCTCTGAAATTTTCCAGGATCTTTTTTTCTGTCTGTCTGTGTGCTCAGGACCCACCATAGCTCAGTTTTGTTTTACAGAATTCCCATAACCTTTTGCAATCGCATAAGCTGAAGGCTTCCAGAAATCCTGGTTGAGGCATGTTTAAGATGATAAGAGACAATAACAGCGGGGAGAAGTGGTGACAGGGTTTAAGGCATGCCGTGTTTACAATATGCATAAGTGGTCGTTGTCTTTTTCAGAAGTGGACGGAGCACATGTGTGAGGTGGTCTTAGCCTCCTGATCTGCCTGCTCGCGCTTCACAAGACGTGGCTGTGCAGGGTAAAAGCTTCAGAGTATGCTGACATGTACATGATAAATGTGACCCCTGCTGTTTGTTTGAAGGACAAGGGGGAGCAGGACTCTATCCGAGATTAAGTCAATCAGCCTGTTTGGGATGTGAAAGATGAGTCGTTTAGATCCTGTGACACTCTCCTAGGTAAGGGCTCCGTTCAACCTGCCCGACTCTGATTAGATTGGCGGCTGCATAAACTGATGAAAGCCAAGTTTTAACCAGCTTAAGTGCAGCAGAGAAAGCAGTCCTTCTGTTTCTTTCCCCACTTTTGGTTTTCCTTGAAGTAAGAAAATGAAAGATGAAGTGATCAGTGATGTGGGAGGGGAGGGGGATTTCTGCTGGGTGTTTTTGTAAAAATCCAAACTCACCAAAAAATGTCAGTCTGTGAACTTGAGACCGTGCGGCTTGTTGATCTGAAGTGGGGGGCCTTGGTTTTAAAGGAGTCAGGTGTCTGGCTCCCTTAACGTCTCCTGCTTACTGTCTTGCAGACGTCTTCTGTCTGACTTTGCATTTGCACATTGTCAAGGAATTCTGTAACGCATGCACAAGTCTCAGAGGAGAATAGAAACGAAGATTTGAGATTTGGTGCTAGGAAAGGCAATGCTGGGATACTAAGGATCGCCATGCCTCATCAGGCTACATGGTGTCCTCTTTTACAGTCCAGAGGGAAGTTAATATGGGAAAACGTTCCAGCAGAACAGTGCCAAGATCACAACTAACTTGACAAATGACCTTGACGGCAAACAAGTCATGACATTGAAGTGCAAAGTTTATTTCCTGAGAGTCCTTACAATACAGGTAGCCGAGCATCAAGGAGTGCTCTTTGGATCCATTTTTTTTATTTGCTGTCACTGACATCACTGACCTTCACACCTGTATGTGTCTCTGTATACTCGACACACATGGACATAACAGCTGTTCCCTTAAAGGATTCGATTAAAGGGTGGAATGAGAACCACCTACTCGATTCAAATTCTGCATCATTAATATGATGTTATTGAACCCTGTGACCAATTTTAAAGGCTTTTATGGTGGTAGTTTTGAGATCAAGATTACGACCTCCTAAAAATAAAAGCACAAGAATACAGTGTGGAAACCCCAGACTTTTGGGATTAAGCAGAGGATTGATGAGCTTTAAATGCCTTTTGCCCCGAAGGTGTAACTCGACAGTCCAACTGTTATTTCAGTTTATAGCAGAGAAGTTGAAATAAGATCTTTTCTCTTTGTTAACTGAATTAATGGAGCATTAATGATGATCTTAAAATGTTGGTGTTTATGACTCGCAGCTCTGGCAGGCAAATTCTGATTTTTATTTCCAGTAATTGCAATTATGAGATCTCTTTTCCTGGAAATTGGATCATCCAGAAGCGGCTGTATAACACCCGAACTGTGATACCCTTTCCTCTGAAAATGTATCTTGACCCTCTGAAAAATGTTATTGTGCAGAGTGCTTTTTATTCTTCCAACACAGATATTTCAGTCTTGACAGTTTTCAGAGGTGTTGCTAAATCAGATGCAGAGCTCTTTTTTTCTACTGGCCTACTTAACTTCCTAACTAAAGCCTGAAAGTTTTGTCGATTATAGGCCACCTTCACTCTGCAAGTGCTTAGCCCTCGGCTTCATTTCCAGACTGACCTGATACATTTCAAAAGGGTAAGGTAGCATTGCTATTCTCAGTAGCAATGATCATAACACATGGCTTAATTTATCATTGGACATAAAGTCGCCCTACATTTTGAGGCTATAAAATTGAGTTTGTGCTCTTCCATTCTATTTTTAGAATGCTAAAATTAACACAGCTGTAGCTGCATCGAAGGGGTGTATACAATATCACAGAAACCAGAAAGGTTTAAATGAGTTTCATTCCTAAGCCAAATACCGGAGCCTTTTGCCTTAAGAAACTAATTTCTCTCCAGGTCTGAAAATGACAGTAGTGCAATTTACAATTACTTAAAGACACTTAGGGTTTTATGATTGTAAAGTATTCATGCAAAGACTGACAACTAAGTGCTTGTGCTCCATATTGGAAATAGTTAATGCATCACTGTGGTTTTGGCTGCCTGCACTTGAGATGTGAACACTTGGAAGCAGAATTTCTGACATATTTTTTTGCAGCTATCGCAAAAGACCCGCTGACACCCACACATATGGTGTGATGTCTGAACAGTCAAGACTGCCTACCGACACAATGGGAACAACAGGCAGTGCTTGTCACAGAACCGTCCGAGCTAATAAGGGAGATTTTTCTTCCAAATTCTCTTTCCCATTTTTTGACAAAAGCAGTGTGAAGAATCTGATCTTTGACTGTTTTCTGCACTGCAGCCATCAGGAGCTGCTTTTGGTCATTCGGGTGATAGGTGCCATCAGAGAAGTGTGGATGTTTTAAAGGTGAGCAGCTGAAACAGAGGAATGGGCTAGGAGAGACACAGAGACCGTCTGTGTGTTTTATAGTGTGGGAGGTGCTTGGCGGTGGTGTTGTCCATGCAGGTGTGTCGGACAGAGTGAAGCCATTCCCAAACTCTGCTCATTTCACAATGACCCCTCTGATAGAAAAAAAGGGAGGTCAATTCAAGAACATCACCCTACATCCAAACTGTGCAGCTCTCCATCACTAGAAAGATTTGTGATTATGTGGCCTGAGGATTGTTGCAAATCTACACTATATAAGCATTGATTCTTTTTTTCTGATTTAGTTCAGTCCTACGAATTTTGCTGATGCCTTTACCAGCTTGCAGTGAGCTTGCATGTTATGTATTCTGAACTTGACAGGAGTTAGGCTGAAGTTCTGTTTTTATTCTGGTGGAAATGAAAAGTAATGGATACAGTATATTCTTTCCTCTGCAGAAGCTGTACTTGAGGGTCATTTCTACAGCAGGGCGTGTTCCCTCTGAGCGAGCACGGGCCGAGAATAGAAGCAACACATAACTCAGCTGCATGAAACAGAGGAAAAACTTTTAAATGATTTTATTGATAACGGGCATGCTCACAGTATATCCAAATAACAGTGGCTTTTTTTCCTAGAAAATTACATTTTGAAAGCGTAGGATGGGCACAGTCGGATATCATTGCTCTTCTGCAAATCGGACCACATTTCTTGACTGCGGCTCTTTCTTTATATTAACAGTGGATTTTAGAACAATGGGCAATAAAATAAATTGTCTGCAGTCACACCCACACACCTGTGTTCGTCACATCCCTGCTGATTATATTTTCAGGGTTCAATAGCAAAGTCCTGCTACTTTTTCATCTCAATGCAAGTTGAAGGGAGTGTGGAAGAAATAAATGGTGCAGGCTGTATGGCACCCTTTTCCAGCCACAGCTGACTATGTACAGCTTTTATGCTTTAAATGAACTGAAATTGAGTAGAATCCACTCAACCGCCAATTAAATGAGGGAAGAGACAGTCCTCACAAAAAAAAAAGATGGCTTGGAAATGAGAGATGAAGAACAGCTTGTATTCTACTGAGAGCACAGTAAAGGAAAAGCTGAAATACATGAGGTTTTTATTTTCCTTCCAAAACTGTGCACGGCTGGGAGGGGAGGGAGGGCTCTGATGAATAAAACATCAAAAGCAGAGCCTAGCTACAGAAAAAGGAGAGGGGCGAAAAAAAATGATTCCAATTAAATTATACTTATTGCCCGTGATTCACAGAACTCCACAGTCCTCCAGTGCAATAAAGAGCCTTGTTTATTGAGCAGGGGGAGAGGCACAAAAGCTGTGAATATCTGAAAAAGGCAAATGCTGCAGGGAAGGGCTGATTTTAATAGCAAGAATAAAGAGAGGAATGATGTACCACTCTACAGGGACAGAGATATGTATGTATTTTAATATTAATGCTGCATCTAGGAGGGTGTGTGGGGCAGGGGGCAGAAGGAGAAAAAATATGCACTGGTACTCAGCCAGTGTTACTGTTTCTATAACATTCTGCGGCTTGTCCTTCGACATATGTCCAAATGTTGCCTTTGCTGTGCCTTTGTGCTTTTTCCATGATAAATACCTCGGGCCTGGCTTGTGATTTACAACTGGTCTTTGAGCGAGCCACTCTTCTGAGCTGCTTTTTCCAAATCAAATCTTTTAAATAGTCCACATAAATTAGAATGGAAAAAAAAAACGTTATTGTTCCTTAAATCCAGTATAGATAGGGGTCTAGGGGTTTCTCTGATACAAGGGTCGTAAGTCAACATTTGTGTGAGAAGGCTCACAGACCACGGCTGATGGTTACTCAGGACGAGAAGCACCTGTTGCCTAAACACCGAGTCGAGTCGTTTTACAACAACATAGAACCTCTGGGGCCTCACTTTGATCGTCTCGTACTGTAACAGTTATTGATACAGAAAGCAGATACAGCTGCCATATTTTTTAATTGTCAGAAAGCAAGCAGAAAAATCCGCTGTGTATTTTTAGCGTGATGGCCCAGGGATAGAAAGGGAAGGAGAGCTGCTCTGATGAGGCACTGCCTCCTGGGAAAACCCCGTTCCTGCGATGTGAACGCCTTCAGGTTCAAAGACAACAAAGTTCCCAGTGGTGTGTGTCTGTGAGCGCAAGAAAAGATCCTGTTTCCTTTACTCAGATGCAAACAGGTGATTTTATGAAGCGGTTTGTTCCACGGCAACAAAAAAATTGCCAAACTTGTAATTGCAAAAGTTTGAAAGTAGCAAGCCTAGCAAGAGTCCGGAAATGCAAGGAGAGAACAAGCGAACGTATTCTTTTCGACATGTAATCTGGCATATAAATACGGATTTATCTGGAGTCAGAAAGAGAGCTGCAAATCAAGAGGCATTGATGGCCGTCCTGCAAGTTTTCTGGACTATCCTAAAAAATGGGATCCATGCTCTGGGAGCCTAATCATATTAGCAAATCATTTGAAAGTTATAATAAATTCTATCTTTATTGTGTGCCCTTCATGCCAAAGGATCCATTTAAATGCTAACATATCTTATCTCAAATGCTCTCCCTGGGTCCAGAGACTGTGTAGCAAGCACCTTCGTCCATGAACGATATAAGACTCATTAGTCTCAGTAAGGTTTTCTTGGAACCACATTTTATCAACCAATTGAACCTTGACACTCAACTGATATCTCACCAACCATTAGATAACATATTATTATATTATCTATAACATAATTATATATTAGAGGCATAATATTGAACATGGCTGCGTGATTCCGGCAACGACAGGTCTCTCTTCGTATTAGAGGAGATGAGTGAAAACTGTATGTAGCAAAGTTGGCATCTTGAAGGATATTCTAAAGATGACTCTTTCCCTGCTGGCAATTAAATATACAATGGGCTCGATAGTTATTGGGACCCTTGATAAAGATGAACAAAAATAGCCTTATTAAATAAACAGCACAGATAATGAATTAACAATCATTTGTCTCTTTTGATTTATCGTTTTTTTTGCCTTCCCCGTGGTGATGGATGACAAAATGTTTGCCTCATTTTTATACTCTTGTGAAATCCCAAAAAACATATCTTAGAATTGAATTGTATTTAAATAAGCAGAATTTCATTTCATATTTTATTTCGTTTAATTTTCTTTAAAAAACCACAGGGGATCCAATAATTTCGACACCTATGTATTTGTGGGAAAAAAATTGTATTACTCATTTAAAAACATCTGTTTTAAAACAGTTATTTTAGAATAAAAGCCTATAGTTTTTTGTTTAATCTGTATACATGGAAATTGCAAACGTAGATTGGACATCCACGACAATCAGTCTCGTAATTTTGTTTGTCTGATATGCTGTCATTACAGACGATAAATCTGTTTTGAGTTGCTCCTGGGTGGTTTTGCATCTTTCACACTTGTTCTTTACTCCATCTGCACCCTCATAATAAACTTTCTGTTCAAAGGAATGACCTGTTCTTCATGGCCTTTTTTTAAGGGCTGGTATCCATGTGCCTCCCTATCTTCCTTTTTAAAAATGTGCCATGCACTGTACTACACATTCTCCGCACTCATTTTCCTGTACAGCAGCTTGCAAATCAATGCCTGACTCCGAGCCTCCTAGTTTTCTTTTTCTTGAGCTTGCTGCTGAAGGTGTGTGGGTGAAATGACAGCGCAGTCCGGTACAAGAAAACCCAAAGACAGAGCAGCAAAACTGATGTCTTTTGTTTCAGCAATATGTTAATGCGGAAACAATATTGAACTGAGAGGAGGTGGAGAGGGAGACAAACAGAGAGGAGGTTCTGCCAGACAAAGCTCCTGTATTCATTAATTTCAGTGTAGGTGGTCCCCTGTGCTATGCTAAGGATGTTTACACTCATCAATACCACGCTGAAAGTGCTGGGCACAGCTCAAACCGAGATCCCCTAGCACCTTGCCCAGTGACAATGTTTATTATAGAGACTGCCACTGCATTGATTTTGCAGTCCCAGAGATTGTTGCATTTGAAAAATAATAGCACTGCGTATGCAATATGCACAAAAGAGTTGCTGAGTGGCCCAGGTTTTACAGTGCTTTCGTCTGAGAGCACAGACCTGTCCAGTTCTATTTCTCATTTTTGCAAGTCATTTCTTTCTGAAATCTCAATGGGTCCATCTGTCGCAGGTTTAAACAGCCATGTGCATAACCTCTCTATTTTCCCTTCATTTCTTGTTTCTGTCATTGTACAATTCAGCTTTCCGTGTTGTGTGATTTATTTTAGGCTTTTCTCTTTGCTGTGTGCATCAATGTGTCCTCCGTCTGGTTTGGGTTGAGTAGTTAGGTTTTAGTTAGTAGTTAGGTAGTATGTTCTCCTACAGTAGGTGCTAGGTCTACACTAGCGACACAGCCAACAGAATTTTCTTCTACATGCAGCATTTACATTCGAAAAGTGACTAGCATGTTTTCACACGAGAATGTGCATTGTTGAAACTGAGTTTCTGTGTATCCTAAGTCTCTTAGATACCTTGACCATTTCTGAGTACTCTTCCATACTTGCTGGCCTTGGACCATGAAGTTCTGAAGCTTCTCGTAGGTGCTGTTAAAATGGCATAGGCTCACGCATCCTGCATATGGCATCCTAAGGCTTGTACCTGTCTAAAATGATCTGATGTTAAGAAAGTGCCAGGCCTCAGTTTGGTACTGAGCACATCACCATAAGATTTCCTTCTCAGGTGGGGGGAAAGGATACAGACACTGAGCAGAGATGTCCGCTCCTAGTTACCATGGTGACGCAAGAATTGGCAAAATCAGGGAATATCAACGGAAGCGGTTCAGAGGCCTAGGGCAGAAGACGGCACTGTTTCTACTGTTCTGGTTTTACCACATCCCTGGAAACTGAATACCAAAAAACAAAGCTGCATACCACAAGAAGTAGCAAGCTGACTGGGCACATCAGGGGTTCTCCTGCCAGCAATTCCTGTACGGTGCATCGGCTCGTTCTCGACACCAGCTGCAAGTGACAAGTGTGCCCCCCGTGACAGCTCGCACAACCTGCCTACACACAGACGCACACCCCCGCACACAGCTCTCGCCGCCATCTGCCCGAGCCGGGATTTTAAAGAGAAGCACAGGGGGCTCAGGGTTCATATCGTAGCCTCTTGCAGGCTTTTACTACGGAAATACGGTAACGCGTCTTCCAGGGCAACGCCAAAACACGCCTTACATCTTTCTCATCCAGATAGAAAGATCTAATTGCACGTGCTGTGTGGACTCGTTATAAGGCTTCAGCTTCAATACGATTTAAACCCACAGCTCCACTTTCCTCCATTTAAAAAACATTTCCCCCTTTTTATGTTTGCTTGGTGTTTTTAACAGTCATAACAAGAACAACACTGAACATTGCGAGGAAGTAGACTGTAAGTTAAATATAGTGCAATATGTTCTAGCAAATGTTTTCTTAGAATGATCTTCATGAAGTCTTTCATGGTGAGCCGAGAGTGCTGCTTGGAGCCTAATGGTTGTTAAGGGCCAGTGCACTCACAACACGCATCTTTACGAGTGGCACTTGAGGGATAGGTATAAATCAGATGTTTGCAACGGCAAAACATACTTCTTTTGAGTTTGTCTTTTAATCACCCTTCTCCCTTGTTAATTATTATTTTATTCTAATTATTCATTTAATTATTAATTGCTGGGGCACAAATTGCACTTCTGCACGATCATCTAAAACCCACAGCCTTTGATTGCTTACTGACCTGTCATGGTAACGTGCCCCAAACAAGATCATGGCTGACCTTTTGGGCAATAATATACTTCTAATTAAACTCTTCTCCCTTTTGAAGTTGGTCTTTGAAGTGCTGGGAAAGCTGTGACAGTTCTGAGAGGGGAAAGGATTTGGTAAAATGGAAATGTTAATGAGCAGCAATAAAGCTTGTGTTGTACACAACTGGAATTTAGGAGTTTTAATAGGCTGGAAGGCAAATGCTACTTACACACCACACCAACCTGAACAGTAGTATGATCCTGCAGTGCCCTGAGTCTTTGGTAATAATGAGGGTTTATATTCTATTTCTGAGTTGTAAAGAGACCTTTGACCTTCCCTATGAAGCATCTAATTCAGTTAGTAAATGTGAGAACAGTGAAAAGATTTTACCTTTTAAAATGCAAAATGAAACAATGCTTCTATACAAAAAAAAATGGTACATAAAGATATTATGTTCATGCTTTATTCATAAATCAGGATATATGTAATTTGGATTGCTCAAGAAACTCAAACCCAGACAGCAACAAAGCGTAGAAACTTTTCAGGGAGTGAATATTTTGCAATACTGTGTATATCTAGGTTAAAAAGTTCTACTTTAGCATATAATGCTACCCTGAGGCAGAGGAGAAAGTCTGATGTACAGTGAGCTGCAACACCACTGAACATGAGATCATGTCTCTTTAGCCTCCTGCAAGCTTCAGTGCTTTGGCACATACTGTACATATTACAATTCTTCTTTACTTAAAACTTATCCCAACTAGGGTGGGGGCTGCTTTGCCATAGATCTACAGCAGACAGGGCAGATAAATTAGGGAGGAGCCCCGGTCTTGCTTCTCATGGAAATGGGCAGTTTAGCTCAGCAGATGAACCTGTCAGCATGCTTCCGGAGGAGATGGAAGGACATAACAACACAAACTAGGAGAGAACATGCAAACTCCACTCACAAGTGAAGCCCAGGAGAGAACTCTAAGGGAGTGGTGCCATTTGCTACAGTGCCATCCTGTACTATGTAAATATGTGCAGATATTTTTAGTTTCGTACCTCCATGGCATTTTTTGTGAAATGCAGCATGAACTTCGGGTGCCATCTCTGTCATCGCTGTGTTCACTTTCCCTCCTGGTTCCTTTTGTTCTGGAGGCTCTGATTCCCCTTTTCATCTTGTCTGGAACATCCTGTTGTGTTTTTCACAGCTAAATTCCATCCTGCGGTGAATAGTCTTGCTGTGATCCAGCACTGAAACCACTGAGCCAGGGACAGAAGATGTCCACCTCCTCACACTCAACGGGACAGAATTTCACCTCCACATTTCTTACCCCAATTCTTGCTCACTGAGCTGCTCTAGCTGTGTAGATTTGCATAGGTGACATATTGCAGAATTTCAAGAGATAATGTGCAAAGTTTGAGAAAACTATTTCTTTCTTTCTTTATTGAAAAAACAGATTTTAAGTCTAACTCATTTTCTGCTGTGTCTGATCGTTAATCATCCTGCAAACAGCAGTTAGGTGACCAGTGTCTTCTGAAATCCCACAGTTATTTTCGAAGGTTTTAAGGATACCTATTTTCGCAACAAACGCTACCTTTGCAAACACACATCTTTATATATAGGATGCTTTAATCCTTTAAAATAATGGTGACAGGGCATTACATAGATAGCTGAAAGAAGGATGCTTGCAACACATTTATTTTAAATGCTGTTTTTAAGATGTAAGATCGGTTGAGTCCTTTATTTTTCCAGACCTTTGGAAGAATCTGTGTCTTGATTTGCCCTGCCTACAAACACCTGGGTAATGTGTGTTCACGATTAACGAAGGAAGCGTCACTCTGCTGGGTGCAAGTTTGAGGTTTGGGATGAAAGGCTAAAAAATTTGGCTGCACCACCGATTAATGATGTTTGGTCTGGGTTCAATACAACTCTTGGGAACGTGTCTCCATGGGAAATGACTGTACGTCATGCAGTGAACAGCTGCATGCACCCGAGCATCTGCCTCATCCTTTCAGACAAGCAGTGCATCCCTCAGATCTGACCATTCAGGAAGAGGTCACGAGGGCACAAGTGCTTAAGGCTACAGCAGTGTGGTTCCCTGAAGAGCTGAAGGACACTGCAATCAGGGCTCTAATACATGTCATGCTCCCCTCCAGCTGTCTGGCAGATCTGCAGATGTGACCTCAGAAGCAGTTAGCCCGTGTCCACATAAGTAATCCAGCCCCATGTATTGTCACCTCTGTAATCTGAAGTTGAACATATAATGCATAGTGAGAAAATGTACACTGTATATGCGTTGTGACTTTAAAGACCTATTGTGGATTACACCTACATTGTGCTGTATACCGTATGTCCGATAAGAAGAGCCCAGCTTGTGCATCTGTGGTCTAGGAGGATACAATATATTTCCTTGACTTTATCCCGTGCTGTCTAGTGGCTCCTAGCTGTGAGGAGGTAGGTGTTGGAGACACTCATCACGAATGAGCAATCACAGTTACTCTTCAGAGGAGTAAAACAAAGTTCAGGCTCATTCACGACGGTATCTCTTTCGACCGTGCTTTACAGTCCTTAGCTACGGGGCAAGACAAGAAAATCGCCGCAGAAATCATTCATAGCCGCTTCAGCTTTCCCTCTTTAGGTTTCTTATTCTAGTTTAAAATGACTAGTTTAAAATAATTTCTTAGATCCTTCTCGCATTTCTCCTTTGCTGTGCGCATACGAACGTGCGACAGCCCCTTGGTTAGTTCTTATAAGCCGTCTGAGAAGCAAGCCGGGCATTGGAAAAGTTCTCTAGCAGTCTTGCGAAGTTGTCTGATTGCTGCTGATAGGTTCAGCTGCCTTCGGAGGGCTGGTTGAGCAGCAGCATAGTAGGGGGAGAGAGAGAGAGAAATCGCACTTGAGGGCTTGCAGAAGACGCACGGCGATACAGGCTACAACTGAGCGACACTTTTCTTCCCCGACCTGTTTTACAGTACAGTCAAGTGAGAGTCGGAGCACCACTAGTCGTAATCGCTTCGACGACAGCGTTGCTTTCCAAGATTACCATTATCCGCTCGCCATGGATTGCTACAGTGTAAGTCCAACCTGCTCTCTTTTTTTTCTGCACCTTCCCTTTAAAAGCGCCGTTTTTCCTTTTTAAAATAAGAGCGAGGTCGTGACAAAGGGGGACAAATTCTGTCTCTTTTCCTGTTTAAAAAAAAACTGGTATTTCATGTGCCATTACTTTTTATTTCGCCTCGGTGAGATTACAGGCACGCGAAAATCATTCATTTGACAGTTTGGCCATTACCGGCTGACGTGAGGTATTTTGTGTTTGCAACTGTACACAAGTTATCGTTGGGCGCGACATGTCATAGGGTGGTGGCAGTCAAATGTGTCTATATTTTAATTTGATGTCATAAAGCATTTGTTGGTAAGGATTTAACCAGCGAGCGGTTGGCGGACTTGATCGCAACGTGGATGTCAGTTTCTGAATATTGTCTTTCGAGGGTTGCATCAGGAGCAAAATAATTGAATTTAGAAAGGGATATGGAAATGTGTGGCAGACGGGTCATATCTGTGTTGCTGTGTCCTGGGTGACATCTCTTTAGTAAAAACATATCTGGCTCTGAACTGCGAGGGCATTTTCGCAACGTGCACTAACTGCCCTTGCCAAGCTCTTCAGTGTTGCCTCAAAGGAGAAGTAAACAGACACGAATTGCCATTTTCAAAGCAATAGCTTTCAGGTCAATTAATGAAGACCTCAGCAATAAATAATTTGGTGTGTTAATTAACAAGAAAGCGCCTCGCCTGCCTTTACGCAGCGCCGGGCGGCTGCGCGGCCCCGCGGTGAGGACCGCTGAGCGCACCGCGCCAAGTTGCAGTGGGCGAAGGAGCCGCCCCCGCGTTCCTACTCTCCTCCTTTTAAACCTCCTGTACATTTCTCTTCGCAGATTAAGGCTTTAATAAACTGACGTTTATTTCGCGGGCCCCCCGGTTGCCTACAATTTTCCTTTAGCTTGTCGGACAACTTATGGGTCCAAGGGAAAGCCAGGACAAACCGTTTGTCTCCTGGGTGTAAGATGTGCCTCCTCAACTTTTTTTTACCGTGGGAGCTGATGGTGTTTGCAGGAGACACTTTCACCGCATTATGACAACGTGAAAAAAAAACCCAACAACCTAAAACGCCAGTTTACGTATTAAACTATAAAGGTATCCTTTAGCGTAACGTGTTGAAACACGAGGGAGAATGAAGAGGAAGAGCGATCCTCGCCTATTTAAAAGTAAATGCGGGGTATGCATCTGGCAAAACACTCGGAACGTCCAAAAAATTGCACTTGCATTCTGTGGTAAAACATTCACAGGGGTAGCGCGCATTCTCTGAATACTGTATATCAGCCCAGAGCAGCACCGCTGACTTGCTGTACTTCCAGACGTGCGTGTAGGCAGCCGGACACCTCTCTTCTCATCTGCAGGTGCTCGGAGCTGGGGAGGAGGGTGTCAGGATATTCTCTACTATGCTTCAATCCGAGCATAGTCATTTAATAGGAGCGACTCCCCCCCATCGGAAAAAAAGAGATGCAAGAAAAAGAATTCCATTGAGGACATTAAAGCAAAGC
Organism: Lepisosteus oculatus; assembly: GCF_040954835.1. Taxonomy (NCBI): domain Eukaryota; kingdom Metazoa; phylum Chordata; class Actinopteri; order Semionotiformes; family Lepisosteidae; genus Lepisosteus; species Lepisosteus oculatus. Next base: position 14,093,280 of record NC_090718.1, read on the forward strand.
GACACAAACTCAGTAATTAAAGCATAGTTTACGCAAGACGTTATGACTGAGCGTGAAAACGCACAAATAAGTTATTTTGACATAAAGCAGTAAAGAAAGAAAAATCAGATGGATTAAATTGGAAACTAGCGCTGGCGGATTAAAATAACACCCTCCTGCTAAAAGTTTCAGGAAATACTGGATTCTTTATCTGTAGTTAGCGAGTTTCTTCTTAATTTCCTCCACGCTTAGTGTTTTATTTTCACACCACACTACAGGCATTGCTGTGCTGACGCCTTGCACGTACTGCACAGATAAGATACATGCCGATCTAAGTATTTGTTCACTTTTCTTTTCTTTTACATTATTAAAGAGAGATGCCAAGTGGGATCTGTGTGTTTGGGAAGCCTTTTTCTCTGAAGCTGACAGATATTTTTTTCATTGCTGTTCTTTTCATTTCACATATTATTTTAACAAAATGTAAGACACTGTTCAACAGAACTGCAAGCCTGTTTGTATGAGATATGGGAACCTGGGCAGCTTTAATAACACCAGTAAAAGCAACTAATGAAAGTCTGTTTAGACAGTGGGTGGTTACACTCCTACACTGTGGGAGCCGAAAAGTAAGATTCTCTCACACAATGCTCTTTCCTTTGTTGGCTGCATTTGGCAGCCTTATGCTCTGCTGTTACTATTTATTTATTTTTGTCATCATTGGTTGCTGTGTCCTCACAAACAACCCAGAAATCCTAAGTGTTTGGAAAACATCATTATACAGTGTATGGCAAGCCATGCCCATATTTATACCAATAAGAACGGGCATTTAAGAAAAAGGGCAAACAGATTTTATGATGCCTTTATCTATCTTTTCCATAACATATGATTCTGGCTCTTGTCACCAATAGATTCAAATTCTGATAAATTAAATCATGGACGCTGTAGGAGAGCACAGTGAATTAATTGGAAACATAACAAATGGCAAGCTGCCAGCAGGTCAGAGGAAGAAGTTCTCAATTTTCTGCACTGATACTTCATTTGTGATTAGTGCCACCAGCTGGCTGGCATTCTGTCTACATCCGAGGCCTCTAACCTTGTTTCACACCTGAGCTGTGGTCCGACTGAGCAGGCTGTTGGGGCACAAAGCAGTCGCCTCACTCCTCTGAGCTGTAAAGGAGCTGTAATCCAGCATCTCCTACTCGCCTTCGCTCAAGGTGGCCACGCCTGGTCTGATGTACAAACCTGTGCTGCTGGTTTCTCTCTGCGCAACACGTTCTGTGGAAAAGCACCCAGGGAAGATTCCAAGAAGGAAGAGGCTGGGGTTTTCTCCCATCCCACAGGAAGAAAAGAAAGGTGGGAATTTTGCGGTGGGCAGAAAGTGGCATTGTTTTAACCGCATTTCATTGCTTGTAGTGAGAGAGAGAGAGAGACACGAGAGAGTGAAGGTTCCTGGTGGAGAACCCATTGCATTAGCCTCTGTCTGTCCTTCCTGGCAGAGGGTGCTTTTGGGCTTGTGCTCATTATTACTTTTTTTTTCTCCGATTTTGAATGACAGTAGAATAAAGAAATCGATCAAATGACATCTCAGCCTGCGCACGCCGTCTCAAAAAAACGCCCGATATTCTGAGCAGCCACAGCTGTCGGCTTGACAGCTGAAGAACCCCCCCCCCCAGAGTAAACCAAATAATATTCTTCCCCATTAAAAGAAGATTAAAAGCTGCACTCTTTATTTGATTTTGTTTTCCAGGCCGGCTGCGATGTTCCAGTTGTCTGTACAGATTTTATCAGTTCAAATCTAAAAAAAGCCTTCGTCAAGTGTTGAGTCCATGGGGGTGGGAGGGGGAGTCCAGCCTGTTAAATATTTGAAGGCACATCTTTTCCTGCGCAAAATTCAACACGGAGCATGTTCAGCCCTTAAACGGGGGCGATTTGATTTGTGTTGACTGAATGCCGAGCTGTGTTTGATTGGTCTGCACCTTTGCCACATCTGGCTTTACCACCTAGTGTTACCTGAGGAGCTGCTTATAGCATTTCAAAGCCACAGCCCTGCCTCTCAGCCAGGGGCTCTGTAAGGGAGCCCATACAGACCTCAAGCACGGACAGGGAGGGGAGTACCTCGAGCAGGTGTAGCGATTGCGGTCCTTCATCACCGAGCAACTTGATTCTTTCTGCTTTACTCCTGTGGGTTTGCCTTTGCTAATCTCTGGTTGGTTTTTCTGTCACGGCAAAAGTTTGGCAATATCAGTCTTGTTCCCACAGCTTGTCGTGTTGTTCTGTGTTTTCCTGAATTAGCCTGCTCCTTAGTCAAGAGAAATTCGAGAAGTTTGCCTACAATGCCAAGTGCCCAGCGTCACCAATGGAAATACGTTTCTAAAGCTCTGATCCATGCCTCTGATGTAATTGCTTTCATTTAAAAAGTAACTCCTCCAAGTTTTACTCACGAGTCTCCACGGTGGATCTGCTGAGTTATGGATGCCGGTTCAGGTCGTGAAGAATTTGAACATATTCACCTTTCAATTCACCTTTGGGGTTAAGGATCACAGCCTTCTTTACTCAAGTGATTTCATGATTCTCAATATAACATATGGTCTTGGTGACAGTTTCTGTTTATGTGATCTGCCCTGTATGTCACACCCAGACACCCATCAGACCCCTACAGTATATGTCTGGGGCCCTATATTGGCTGACAGCAATGTCAAAAGACATAATTATGTTCTACGTTTAAGCCTTCTTTTGTTGGTAAATTTAAGATAATATAGTATTTTAGGTAACACGAACATGGGGTGACAAAGCTCTACCCCCCCCTCTGTACCCCAGGTCCAGAAATGAACCCAGGCCCCCAGGACAGTGAGGTGGAAATGAGTAAGTGATGCTTACCACTGCACCACCATGCTGCCTGACCACAGCCTGTATCCTGTATCCTGGATTTGTTTTGTGTAAAAACTACACATTTCAAACTTGTAACATAAATGTCATCTAGTATTTAGCGCCAGTTCAGAGGAACAATATTGAGACACTTTTTTGCCGGCTTCATTTTCTAAGGATTCCAGTGAACCAGTGAACCAGCCAGGGAGGATTCCAAACTGACACCTGTTACAAGTAGAAAGCTAGACGGTTGGTTTCTTTTTAATTAGGAAAATTAAAGACACTGTGTCACAGGCTTAAGCTGCATCTTCGAGTGTTTGGCTGTCTGCTATCTAAGCTTTTGTTCCAACTAATCCTTACTTATTGAAGCCGAGCTAATTAAGTAAATGAATGGCTGTTTCCACGTCCTGTGGTAGAGTGACATGGAAGATTCTATCTTTGTCATACAACACACACTGTGCTGTAGAGAGACATCTCAGTTACTGTGCTACGCTGCAGGACTGCAAGACTGATACACACAACAGTGACAACATCCAGCAGCCAGTAGCTGTATCACCTTGCAAGTCTCAGCTGGCAACCCACTGAAGCTCAGCAGATGTGCGCCTGGTCACTGCCTGGATGGGAAGAGGTGTTAGTGGGGCCAGCAGGGGGTGCCTACCCTGTGGTCTTTGTGAGTCCTAATGCCTCTGTATAGTGGTGGGGACACTATACTGTGAAAAGGCAGCATCCTTCGGGTGAGATGTAAAACCAAGGTCCTGACTTCTGTGGTCATTAAAAATCCCAGGGTGTTTCTCCAAAAGAATAGGGGTGTAGCCCCAGTGTCCTGGCCAAATTTCCCATTGGCCTTTTCCAATCATGGCATCCTAGTTATCCCCATCTATGAATTGGCTTCATTACTCTGCTCTCCTCCCCACTGATAGCTAGTGGGTGGGGAGTGTACTGGCGCACTATAGCTGCCGTCGCATCATCCAGGTGGGGCTGCACATTGGTGGTGGAGGAGAGGAGTCCCCATTACCTGTAATATGCTTTGAGTGAAGTGTCTAGAAAAAAGCTATATAAGTGATAGATAGATAATACTTTATTAATCCCGTAGGGAAATTGATGAATTGATGATTGTTTAAGTAATGATTATTACTCCTGTTTATATCAACTAAGTTAATTTAAGGCGTTACATGACACCAATGGAGTGTCTTTTTCTGATGGGTTTCCGTGTTTACACATGAATGTGTGGAGGAGTAATGACTTCTCAGCGTTCCTGTTCTCCCAGTAAGGTGTACTGTAAGGTGAACCAAAGTTATAAACAGTGGGCAAGCACCCCAATGTAGAAATCAGTGTCAAACTGATTTTAAAAGATGGTGAAATCTTCAGTCTACAGTCTGTGGCAAGTAGAGGTACAGTGCAGACTGGCTTCTTGGTCCAGTCTTAGGCCCAGGAATGGAAAAAGCATGCAAGTCTCATTCTTTCATTACTTCCAGGTCTAGCCTTATGTAGTGCTCCATTTACCCTCATGTCCATGTATGGGCGAGCACCTCAGGGGAGGCCTTGTCTGTCTGCTGTTGGCTCAATCACTGGCCCCCCGGGTCCTCTGCGGACCTGCGTAGGCTGGGTCTGCTCGAGTCCCTTAGCAATTACCGGTGGCAGGAAAGCTGGGAAAACTCTGACCCTGGGGGGCAGAGCACCACTCTGACAGCAGGGAAATGTAAATGGATCTCATGGCTAGAGAGTACACTTGGCACGTCCTGCATTGATCAGAGATTTTCATCGGCATACATGGGAGACTCATAATGCCAGCTTGGATTTGATAGAGAAGACCGTGTGATAGCCTACAGCAAGAAGGTGCAAGGTGTTCCTTTGTGTCTATTTCATTTCTAAGGGGGGGTTGCACAAGAAAACTCCACTCTCACGTTTCACTGTAGTGTAGCAACAGGGAAAATGTCTTTCAAAAGACTCGCAGCAAAGATATTGTCATTGGAAATAGCAGAACGTAAATGCACACAGAATAGATGAACAAAAATGAGCCACCATGTTTCTTAGGCATTTAAGCAGTACAACTGCTTAAGTATGACTTTCAACAGGGATCAAGAAATTGCAATTATTGCATTGTGTATTTTTGGGGGGGCATTGACAGGATGCATAGGGAACATAACTCATGCTGGCTCTTTCTTCCTCAGAGATAAGGATAATTCCTATTTTATGTTTTACGTGAAATCTTAACTAATCTGCCAATCAATTGTGAGACTACTAATTTAAGCCCTCGCAAATATGAAAAGCCCCATGCCATTAACAACATCAGGATGTGACTGTAGGCTAATTGTATGTAATGGGTTTGTGAGTTAGAAAGAATATATCTCGAAATGCCAATGCTAAGTTATTTCCATGGCAACAGCATGGACTAACAGCAGCAGAATCATCCCAGAGGCAAGTTTTAACACCATTGCTGTTGCTGAAGATCTGAAATAATTGTAGACTCCTTCTCGGATGTTTCTTTGTTAATGGCTCTCACAGTACATTTGATGGTCGTTTCATCTGAATCCAAGAGGTATATCCTTAACAATATTTCCTACCAGTATAGAGTATGCAAATGGCACCGATATGCTACAGGTCTGGAGTAGTTCAAGTGCAAGTTAATAGTCAGGCTTTATGTCAGTATGAATAATGGATGAGTCTTATGAACTAATTGAAAAGCATAATAACTTGAAAGCTTTACCGAGCAGAAAGGTGAACAATCTCTAAGCGTTTCAAAAATATTTGCTCTGTTTTTCTGAGGTCCGTGCTGAGAAGTTTGGCCCTTATAAGAGTGCAGTGAGTTTTTGTAAGACTCTTCATCATCTCCCCCCCACAAACATCAGAAGGTCCACAAATGAGAAGAGTCCATCAGGGTCATTTGTTTCTATTTCTCCGTAGTGTGAACAGACCCTGCAAAAGACTGAAATTCCCTGGGCAGCCCCACCATCTCCCTGAGGGATGTTTGAGAGTAGCCGAGCACACAATGGAGCTGTGTGGCAGTAGTCTAGGCTCCTTGCCACTGCCCCACTATTAACCGGGCGCGAATTCCAGCTCGCATTGACAGTAGCGCGCGCCATTCTCCAGCAGGGGTCCCTCTCCGCACTGCGTGTGGCCTGAGCTCTGTCTGTTCTGCGTGTGCCGTACAGGAGGACTGCGCCAAGCAGCAGGAGGAGGACATCATGGACATCCCTCTGGACGACCCCGAGGCCAACAAGGCCGCGGCCAAGATCCAGGCCAGCTTCCGCGGTCACATGACCAGGAAGAAGATGAAGGACGACAAGCCCCGGGACGAGGTGAGCAGCAGCGGCGCAGGGGAGAGCTCCAGGGACCGGGAGTCGCTCAACGGGGGTCAGAGCGAGTCAGGTAAGAGCCCGGCGACGCACCCCGACACTCGCAACGCCTCTGGCCCCAGGCTGCTCAGCGCGCGCCCTTTCCAGCCCGCTCGGCACACTTCGTTACGGCTTCGGGAGTGTTCCCGCCTCCCGGATCGTCAGACTGAATCGGCAAACCCGCTGGTCTCAAAATCCTGCAGGGGAGAGGGCTAGAAAGATGGCAGGTTGAGGTGCCCTTGCCAAGCAAGCTCAGTGCAGGGTACGTCAAAGTGGTACATTGTATCAGGTCAAACACGGCAGCAAGGCTATCAGAGCTATCATCTATCCCAGCGTTTTCTCATCTCTGCTTCCACATCAGGGTTGTGGGTGGACAAGAGCCCATCTGTTAGCGCCGGGCTGTTGACGGACCCTTTGCAGGTCTCCAGACGCGGTCCGAAAGCAAAGGTATCCAAGACGGACGGTGATTCCAAGCGAGGTCAAATCCAGGTAGCCAGAGCGAAGTCAGGCAAACAAATCCGAGAGGGGCGAGACGAGAGAGAGAGGAAGCGAGAGATCCAAAGCCAGAGTCGTAGGTGAGGGGGCCCGGACGAGGTGGAGAGGGTTCAGGAAAGGAGAGCGAGGCGAGCTCAGGAGGCGGATGAAATCCTCATACCGAGTGCTGGTAGCAGTGAGCAGAGGGTTTAAATAGTTGCGGGGAAAAGGTGTGGAATGAAGATTGAATGATTTGGAGTTAATTGGTGCTGGCTGTGCTTGTTACACAGTCCTAGGAAGTACACCCCACTGGACACTGGTCAGTCGCAGGGCACGTCAGACACAGACACTCACACGTTCTAACCAGGGCCGGTTTTTCCCAAAAGCCAAGTAACCTACCAGCATGTCTTTGGACTGTGGGAGGAAACTGGAGGAAACCCACACGAGCACGGGGAAAACTTACAAGCTAGATAGATACTGTAGATAAGACTTTATTGATCCCGAAGGGAAATTGATGTGTTCCAGCAGTCCAGCCCAAGACAAGCAAAATCAGCCATCAGAATAGATGAAAAATTATACAAAATAAATATAACATAAATAAATAAAAATAAATACATTGGTGTGTGCAAAATATGATGATCGTAGTCACTGTAAAAACAATAAAATATGTGCAAAATGTGCATAGGTTTATACAGATTGATTGTCCAAAAAGTACAGTGAAGCAACATGCTGTCCATAGACAAGCAGATGAAGGGCTGACAGTCCTACCTAGGGCAGCGTTATACACCCTGACAGCCGCCAGGAGCAGGCTCCGTCTGGGCCCTAGCGCTGCGAGGCAGCAATGCTGACCACTGCACCACTGTGCCGTCCAGCTATTCCATGAGCGTATGGGGATCAGGGGCAGGTGTTTGTTCTGGTGCCGACTATATGATCTTCTGCTACCACTTGAACAATGGTGATCAACAAAGCCGTTTGCATTTAAGGGGAGTACAAAATGTAATGCTTTTTTTTTTGTTTGCTCCCGTGAGAATGATAAACATGTCCTTTTTTTGTCATTGTATGGAGAGCATTGCGTTGACCTGTCTTTTACACAAGGCTGTGATGCCCAGAAGGCTCAATTATTTGTTTTATTAGTCTTGTGGAAACTACAGATCTTAGGAGCTCATTGGCTGGAGCTGTGGGGATCAGTTCAATGGATGGGGTGTACAGGTATGAGCTCAGGCCAGCAGAGGGGAAGGCAGGGGCATTGAGTGACTTGGCAGAGAGGCACAGTCACTTTGCAGAACTCGAGCTCAGGAGGCATTGTAGGCTGATAAATCACCCAATCTTTGATGTGAAGAGATAAAGTCTTCCTATCCCTCAGCACTGAGAAGAGGCTGTTTTTAGAAGCTGCACAGTGTGATCATAGTTTGCATGAGGCTTTGCTCGGTCTGATGTCCTTAAAACAAAAATCTCCACATCTGTCTTGAAAAGACTTTACTAACAGCAAGTTTGGAAAAAGCCTACTTAATCTTACCGTTTTATTCCAAAAGCTTTTGTTTCTAGGTGCAGAAACAGAAGTGGTCTCCTTTTCGCTGTAATGAGCTCAGAAGCACGGTACTCAAGTGCTAAATAAGCTTGAGTTAATTGGAGCCCCAAGGGATTCAGAGCCTGAAACAGTGGCTTCCACCATGTGCCTGTGAGACGCACGAGTCATGCCAGACCAATTAGAGGAGGAAAAAAAACTCATTTTACATTGAAGGCAGTACCAAAAAATTCACTTTAGATTACAAATCAAAGATTTTCAGGGTTAGGTTGAAGATTAATAGCATCGCAGTTTACACACAAAAAATATTTGGGTGCATGCATTATTGATTATTAATAAATTATTGATTGCTTAATTTTAAGAGTTGATTAAAGAAGAAATAACTGCCAAATCTCTCTCTGTGAAATATTTTGTTAAATGCCACATCTGATATTAAACCACCCACTTACTGTATATTTTACATACATTCTATATAAAGTGCTTCACTTAAAGAACTTTGCATGTAGGATTGGAAAGATGTATGCCATAGTATGGAATGAATTATTATAGCATAAAATGGCCATATCTGTGTTCATGCTTGAGCATTCTTGTGACTTAAAACTTTATATATCTTATCTGTTCTACATTAACAGTAGAGTCGTATGGATTGGTCAGTGTTTTTTAAACCTAACCTAAGGTTAAGCAAAAGTCAAGGAACCACTGTTGGAATGTACTACCAGTAGTGTACATTGCTGCGTTTACTTTGCTGTGCTCCTACGCAGTGCACACCGACTGTGACTGATAGTGGTTTTCACTGTGTCCTGATGTGACCATATATAACAGTGCTGCCCTGTGTCGTGGCAAAAGTCAATTAGTGCACCTCAAAGAGTCTTGTCTCCAGGGGCTGGTTTACATATTCCGTCCATTTGACAAACAGCAGAGCCAGGTGGCGTAGCACGTCCTCCCAGTTACATGCATTTTGCCTACAGGGTTAAGGGCTTATTCGATGTTGTAGGCAGCTGTGGTTCTTTCCTGTCCTCCAGACCTGACAAATGGTGTTGCAGTGTTGCTGTGAGGAGTGGAGTTCTTCATGGTATGTCCCAGAATGAGCTTCTGCAAGAAAATTGAAAAAAAAAAGATTTTTGATTGATTTGGATTGTTTTCCTGCATATCTTCACACATATGTGTGACACTTCAATTACAAATCTGAGGTTTTGGATTTTTCTACCTCTGTGTCCCAATGACCCATGTGCGTGTGAGAAAAGTTGTGCTTGGGAGTAGAGGAGGAAATCTGGGATCACTCTGCACTCACTCCTGTCATTTCATGTGGTTTCTTGCTGGTCATTAAAATATCTGAATTTGTTTGGCATGCCTTTCATGTTGGAGCACCAAAAAAATGGACAAGATGGACTTTGGATCTGCATCATCTGTGACCTGAAGTCACAGTTTAAGGCTTATTTTTTTTGTTGTTGTCCAAGGCTCAGACTCAGACTGGGACTCCCTCTTGCCTATAGGAAAGCTGGATTGCTGAAAGTAGAAATGCACAAGTTGTAGCATGGAAATCTGTCTGAAAAACAATGAGATTGCACACCCCTTGACCAGCCTACCAAATAACCAGCCATCATCAGGCGCTGCCCTCCCAGACAATGGCTGACAGGTGTTTTTACATCTGTGAAAAGCGAACAGTTTTTGTCCACTTTTAAAATGAGAAGGAGCAAAGCAAAAAGGTTATGCCTGGCAAAGTACAAATTCACAGTGGCAGCAGTTAACACCCCCGTCTATGAAGCCATCTTGTGCAACAGCTCTGGTCTGCTGCTGTGAGTTCAGTGTGGAGACACATGGGGACTAAGCCACAGCAGATGCCAATGGGAGATTGTGATTTGCATTGTTGGGAAACAGATCTATACCTCAGGAGAGCCTCAGCCCTAAAAAGCCTTAATAACTTCCTCCTCTCACTCGTCTCCGTTTATCTGAGCTAAATGTAGCAGTGAGCTACTCTTAAATCCTCATCCTGCATTTACATTTTATTTCTTTCTTTTTAATTATCTCAGGCTGAGAACTGGTTCTGCAGCGGTACTGTTGGCAGCCTTGATTTAGTTCTGCTTCCAAGCAATATTTACTCAGTTGATATATGCAACCCGTGTTGTTTCCTTTTTGGGGGTCCTGATGTATAAGCTGCCCTTCGAGGCCTTAATGGACTCATTTACGGAGATCGTTAACATTCTCACTAACGTGACAGCTACCCCGAGAGATTTCCGATTCCCCGTCTTTGTGCGCGCTCTTCTCCCGCACGGGAGGTCACTTTTCGGATGATTTCCCGATGACAGCACGTGGGCAGCTCTGCGGGAGCTTGGAGCACGAGACCGTGTATGTCGCCACACCGCCTCCATTCTCAGCGCCCTGCCCTCTGGAAGCAGGCCGAAGGAGGAGAGGGCGCTCTGTTTCAGTGCCGCGTGCCAAACTCTCGCAAAGTTCAAGGGCCCCGAGACAACCTGGCGACTTAACGGAGGCCTCTGCTGCAAGTGATTCTGCCACCCTCCCGCGGAGACCGTATGCTTGCGTGACCTTTTCACGCTCTCCTGACAAATGACAAGGTCTGGCCCTCACAGCAAACCTTCCACCTCTGCTTTCAGGAGAGAACCTGCCGGTTATTTTGAGGCAGGTGCACAGAGAGCAAAAGAAAACTGCTTTGAAAACAAGAGAGCATTGCTCAGTGCCTGTAGGCCTCAGCGTGCTTGTACCCCAGTGACTGGACCAGTTCAGTGCTGCGTATTGAGCATCTCAGTTTGCCTCCTGTGAGACAGGGCCAAGTGGTGCTGTGATATTTCAGAGCCGGAACTTTAAAGCTCAGCTCCCCCAAGAGATCAATTGCTGGCGACTAACCTAGTCACAGCCTCCGGAACTAATTTACCTGTTTTTCATAGCAACGCCATGCTAATTACCAGTTGCTAGACAATAATGAAATCGGCAGGTATTTTGCACTGCAATGGAAAGGAAAGCACAGGAGAGGATATTCAGTGTAAAAAAAAAAAGTTGACTGCTGTTTAAAATTAACTCTCTTCACCGCAAAAATGATACTTTTGATTGGTTTTTAATCTTTAAAAGTGATCAGTTTTTTTAAATCTCTGTAACAGGGTGAAGGAGGATTCAAGGCCAAAACATTGTGTATTCTGCTATTTCTTCACATTTTTTACATAAAATGTAATTCACCTCTACTTCTTCCCATGCGGTTGGATTTCTTGGTTCGACCCTGGCCTGGACATCTTTCTGTGTGGAGTTCACATGTCCTCTCTGTATTCAGCACAAAACATATTCATAAATCTAGCCCGGCATCAGCAGAGAAAAGTCAGCACAGCTTATATCTTAACCATACTGCTGTTCTGTGTGTTCTTTTAAGCTCATATTGTGACCTACACACGTAAGTGGGGCAGTTTGGAGGACAATGTCCTTTTTTATTTTGTATCCTGGCAAAAGTACAGCGCCTATCCCAGTTTGCCCTCTCCTTCTCTGGTTGGACGGTCTGAAAGCCTCTGCGGTCCCACCCTGAGGGTAGGCCAGGCAACCGATTTCCCAATTTAGGCCTTTCCTTAGCAACACCAACCTAGTTGCCGGTTGCTAAGCGTCCCCCGGTGTTGGTGACTTATTTTTAGCTCCAGGTGCATCAGTGCGTCCTCCCCAGGAAGGTGGAACTCGTGTGCTCTATCACTGAGACACAGGCGTCCACAGTGAGCCTGTCTGTCAGGAGCTGCCCCCTTTTCCCAAGCACGAAACGATTGCTTTTTTCCTCTATTGCAATGCTACTGTAGCAATTCCACCCCCCTCTTCCTTACTCCCTCCCCATCTGCCCCTGTGGAGAAGATGAATTCAGAATGAAAGCAGGCATAATCTGCAGAAGGTTAGGGTGCCACCAGAAAAAAATATAATGAAGTTGTGTATTTTGTTCCTCATTTTCCTTTACCGGTTACTTTTTCATTAAAAATCTATTTTTAGCCACACATTCTTGTTTTAAACAGGCACACAGCTCAGAATGACAGTTCTGGAGAGATTGAGTGCACTCGAGAGTACTTGTACAGTGCGCTAGTTCGCAGATTGGTTCGGTTCTCTCTTTAAGGGGTTACAACCTGCAAACAAATTTTAAAAAACACATTTCTCTCTTGTTTTACCTGCCATACACATTTGTGTTCTTCAGCATGTGGGATATTATAGTTTTCCTTAAAAATGTTTCCTAAAAATGGAATTGCGTACTGTTTTCCAACATGTTTTGTAGGCTAGCATTTCTTACTCCAGACTCAGGCTGCTAGAATCAGCCATTTTGATGTTAAATAACATTGATAATACTGTAGTTTATCCGAAAAAAAATGTTTTATAGCCCCAAAGGGACCTCCCTTTCATGTTTGTCTGCCAAGCAAAACAGTTTCAATTTCTGTTTTCATCAAAACCATTTTAAGCAAAATTCCAAATTAGATTAAGAATAAAAGTAAATAGGTATAGACGCGAAAGTAACAAATAATAAAGTAACAAATCTCTACAGTATTTACGAGAACCCAGCCACTGGAAATACAAAGTTATAACACAACACAGTCATCAGAGTCCACAGGGAGTTCTTGATTTCCATTTAAGTGGATTTAAAAGCTTAATACAAGTTCATGTAGTTTTTATTTCTGTGTTATCTTGTATCCTAAAGACACGAATGAGAAACTGAGAACTGTTAAAATGTTAGACAGATACAAAATTACAAGCTACTTTACCTGTGGACATTTAAAGAAATATATCTGTTTTTCACCTGAAATATTGTACTGTCACATGCTTAACATGAAGACTCAGGCAGAGTTCAGTTCAGATTCGGTGAAAGTGCAGTAATGTGATATTTGCACACTGTGGTAAAGTTACTGCACATCTGGCACACCTGGCAGTACACTGTATGTACTGTGAGATGTGCCCTCTTATTGATACCATTGGACTAACAGAGGCAGCTGCTGTATCCAGGCATCCTCAGCAGCAAGGTCCTCAGCTCTCCAGTCGTGGGACTGACCCGCTGCAGGAGACACTTACAAAACCACGGAGATCCCCCCAGACCTCTGCGCTCCGTCGCCCTCCCTCTGCACAGCACAGCTCACAGCGGTTTCTCCTGCGCCGCGTCATTTCAGGCCTTTGTTCTCTGCCGGGGAGCAGAGCTTTCAAAAGCAGAGCCAAGGCTGTGGCTCGCAGAGTCTGTAAAATTCGTTGGAAAGCTTCGCCCTAGAAAAGCCACCTGTATTCGCTGAACTGGGTGGTCGCATAAAGGAAGAGGAAACTCCGAAAGGCAAATCGAAAAACTGATTTCACTGTTCTCGAGTCTGAATCTGAAGAAGAATAAAATACCCCACTGGAGCTCACTGCCTGCAGAATGGAAATCCCATTACTGGAGCTGGAGCTGAAAACGCAGGCTTATGACTGCCACAACCTAGGATCTATAGGATGGCAGCGGTCCAACCAGGTATACTCATCACTGACACTGTCCGACACACTCACACAACACTGCAGCTTCCCACTTGCTGTTGCAGTGCAGCAGTAGTTTTTTTTTAGTTTGTTTAAAACAGTTTAAAAAGTTATTAAAATGTAAAAAAACTTTAAAGTGTGGCAAACTGAAATGTGGCAGACTGACGTTTTTCCCGCAGTCAGCTGTCGTGACTCTGTGCCGGTGGCCCTATAACACAGCAGATCAGGAAGAAGAGTGAGAAACTGATTTGAATGAAGGGGGGGAAATGACCAGGCCCAATACTATCAGCTCCAAGTGGCATTTAGCCAGGACACTGGGACTGATACCCCCATGCTGTAGGATTTTTGATGACCAAGTAATCAAGTCCTCAGTTTAACATCTAATTAGAAGGCCAGCACCTTCTACAGCGCAGTGTCCCAGATCACCATCCTGGGGCACTGGCTTGGAAATTCCAGTCCAGAGGGAGGATCGCCACGTACTGGTCCGCACCACTTACTGCGGCAACCTGGGACTCCTCAGAGATCTCCCACTTCTGGTCTTGCCTAGCTTCTGAGATCTGACAAGATCAGGCAACAGGGTCAGAACGCCGCTGTTATTATGAAGGCCGAAGCACGCTCGTGTTTAAGCTGGAAAGGTCCTGGGTTTGATCTAAATAGGGTTGGGTGAGTTGGCACGAGTTTTACAGGGTTTGTGTGGTGCTGCGGGCTATTACAGCGAGAAGCAGACTCCATTCAAGCTTCTGATTATTCGGGATTTGGCCTGGAAAGTTGAACAGCTGTCAAGAAGAACGCCCTTAAACTTTGACCAACTCCACCAAGCCTGGCCGCTCTGACGCTCGCAAACTACAACCCCAGTACTTGATGGGGGCCATCTGTTGGCTGGAGTTTGCTCCGTCTCACTGATGGAGACCCGTCATCGGGTGTTGGGCCTTGCAGTTTGTGCTTGCCCAGTGGGTCAAAGTTTTGATTTCAGCCACACCTAGGAGCAGGTGAAATCAAGCCATCTGTGCAGTGTGACACGTTGGACAGAGTGAGAACAGGTACACTGTGCCAGGATTGAATCCTCCCCCGGGTGTCTGGCAGTGCTCTACGGATTGTTCTGATTGACAGCTCTGTAAGCCAGAAGAGATGTAAACCTATGATATAGAAAAGTGTAAATGAGTTTCTTTCGACAGGCTCCCCTGTAGATGCGCTGACTATGGTGCCACTTCTTCCTTGAGACTCCGCAGGAAGTTTGTAATCAATTTCTTTGCCTCCCAGAGTGAGAAAACCCATTTTTAACTCGAGTAGTGCCCTCTGATCCTTACCACCTGAACAGGTGCCCTGGGTAAAAAAAAGGTCTGGACTGACAGGGAGGTCAGAGGTCAGGGGGTCAGGGGTCAGTGAAACCTCAACTTCATTCAGCCTCCTGGCCTCCACGGAGTCCGACAAAGGAGAAGGAGGTGTACTAAACAAAAAGAAAGACGGCATGTACAGTAGGATTGATCACCAAGATCTATATTCTGGTCAAATGGGGTCTCTTCATCTATCCTTACTACATACTACAGGTGCGCTTTTAAAGTGTGGTCATGTGTGGTATTACAGTGTGGTTTGGCAGCAGCTCGTTGTCTGACCGGAAGGCATTACAGAGGGTGATCAGGTCAGCCCAGTCCATCACTGGAGTACAGTTCCCCTCTACTGTGAACATTTTTACAACTCGCTGTCTCAGGAAGGCTGGAAGTACTTCTAAGGATACCAGTCATCCTGGTTTCTCACTTTTTTCTCCCCTTCCCTCTGGTATGTGTTACAGAAACATAAAGGCACAAACTTCCAAATTCAGAGACAGTTTCTTCCCACAGGCCGTCAGATTACTGAACTCTACCCCCACCACTGACTGACACTGATGGGTTGCTTTTTCTTCTCAAACTGCTGTCTGACTGCTTTTTTTAAAGTTGTATGTTATTTAACTTGTTGTTCCTGCTGTTCTGTGTTTATATTTTGGTGATTCCATAATGTCTCTGTATCAGAGCATACATGCAAATAAGCATTTCATTGCACTTGTGCATATGACAAATAAACTGAACCGAATCATGGCTATAACATTGGCTGACATTATATAAAATAAGATCACTTTATTAGCCCTATACAATTTGTTGCATTAGGAATTTGTCTTTTTGCATACCCCAGCTTTCACTTCCTGAGACATACAGTACAGTCACACAAACAGGGAGAGAAGCTTGGGGTCAGAGCGCAGGGTCAGCCATTGTACAGCGCCCCTGGAGCAGTTGGGGTTAAGGGCCTTGCTCAGGGGCCCAACGGAGTAGGATTCCTCTGCCGGCCGCGGTATTTGAACCGGCAACCTTCCAGCCACAGGTGCAGATCCTTGGGGCCACTGCTCCGCCCCATTTTTCTTTTTATAAGTCATCAATCAAGGGTATGAGGAGGTTCGGGAATCAACACCACACCTGCAACTGAAAGGACATTCTAGGAAGAAGGATCCTCTTTCCTAAATATTCCAGTTTGTTGTTCGGGAGCTGCCGTCTTGACTGTGGCAGTGAAATGGGGATGTTGTCCTCTACAGCCGGGTTGCTGGTGTGCCGGTGCAGACTCGACACGCCTCAGCCCCGGCGCCTCTTCCCTCTGTCCTGCAGGTGCCGCGGAGTCGGGAGCAGCAGAGGGAGACGACGCCTCCGCGCCGGAGCAGTGAGGCCGGCAGACCGCCGAGGAGCAGGCGGCTGGAGACGAGCGCGGCGGGCCTCCTTCCCTGACAAGACTCCTTTTTTCGTAGAGAGAAACTTTCAACACTTAATTACTGCTAGAACTTCATAGATTTGGAAATATTTTATCCGATGGGTGAACTCTTCCTCCCACCTCCCCCCCACCCCCCACTTTCCTGCTTCCTGTTGAACAAGTGTAAATGTCTGTAACTTTAAAAAAGGCAGCAGTTCTCGTTTCCATTGCACGTCATGCGCAGTCCTGTTGTGATGTCATGGTGGAGCACCCTGTGTGGATATTGATGGAACCGGGTGCCCTGTCTGCAAGACTCTATTCATTCGCTCCTCCAAAAACCTTTCAGGTTTTGCTTTGTTTCCACTTCCCTTCTTAAATGGAATTCACCCTCTAATTTGCTTTGCAAAGCTTTGCTTTAACGTGGTCTGGAATGAGCATGCATTTCTGTATACAAACAGTGTAGACTTTGCCTTCCTGCTTCGTCGCCCAAAGCATTTCCTCTCCCTACTGCTTGAACTCACAAATGGCTGTCATCCTTTGTTCACTCTGGGTCTTTCACATTCAAGTTTCTTACATCTGTAGGAAAGATAAAATATTTGAGATGCATTAACCTTTATTAAACTCCTCAAAACACAGACAAGCAATCAGTCACTAGGCAACCATAGAGCTTAATGGATCATACTCATTTTTCAGCTCTTTTATTCCTGATTTATTGTGTCTCCCTCCTGTCGTCCCCTTCCTCTTCAGCTAGCAAGTCTCAGTCAAACTGAGCCTTCCAGTGTGAGCAGTTCTGACAACACCCTGAGGAAAAGAGGAAGTGGTCACACTTACCAGCAGTGCAGTGCACACCCGATTCACCTCCCATATGCACTTCCTGGGGCACGGGGGGGATATTCCAGAGGGGACACACAGCGGACCTAGCAGCTGAGAGGAGGCCCATCAGCCCAGCCTCCCAGCCCTGCTCTCCGAGCCGATACTGTGGTTTCCTTCGAGAGACAGCTGGTCTGCAGGTACAGCCTCGGGTCCCCGTTAGCTGACCGGGGTCCCCTTAAGCAGAACTGAGATCCTCAAACCAATTAGCTACTAAAAACCAAAAGAGTTAGGTGGGCCAATTGGCTTCCTCTCATCTGTGACATTTCTCATTGTGCAATTTTAACATAACGTCCTTTGATTTTACATTCCACACACCTTTGTTCTCCCTGCCCTACGATGTCTTGAATATGTGAATGACGCGTCAGCATAGTTTGCACTTGTGTCCACTGGTTCATATTTTGGTTTTGACTTTGTCTGTGCCTTTAAGGATCTTGAAGACTTTCCATCAGGTGCCCTAATAGTCCTTTCTGTTCAAGGCGAGAAAGGTTCAGTTCTTTTAGCCTGTTGGTGTAGGACATACCGTTAACCCGAAGAATGTACGTGCATTGGCACAATTATCCCATAAAGTACATCACCCCCAGGAAATCGTTAAATTCCTGGCAAAAGTGAATGGCATTATAAAGACAATGACTGTTTTAGGTAAAGAATAAGCATATGCCGTCCGGTAGAGAATGTGCCCCATGACTTCTTTCTAATGTGTTTGTTTGTTCTTGTTTTGATTGAGTCTCATTATCGCTTTATTTTGCATCTGCACGAACTTGCTTTGGCGTTTTGTTTTATGCTCGCAGGCAAGGGAATAAAAGTTGTGTATCAGGTTTTTCACTAAGGCATGTGGGAACCAGGAAAGTGGATTTTGTAAGTGATTTTGTCTTTGAATGTGAACGTTCAAATAATTGGTTTCCTTCTCCTTTTCCAGCAGGTGGATGAGAATGCCAGTGTATTACGTGGTATAGACTGCGTGCATTAGCATGCTGCATGTAAAATCCCCACCTAGGCAGACAGTTGTCTGTCGCAACCCCTGTAAAGAGGTTACATCTGTAAAGACTTGAATCGAGTACTAATTAAACCTGACATTTTAAACACTTTGTCGATTTCTTGATCGCTTAGGCAGCACTGTGGAACAGTGATTAGGGCTCTGGACTTGGTAACTGGAAAGTTGTGTTTAAATCATAATTTGATCCATTACTTTTGATGGCAGATTTTCATTGGGTTGAAGCAAGAGTCCGGACCTTGGTTGTAAACATGTTAATTAGGTATTTATTGTGCCTCAGCCAGCCCTTCAGAGCAAAGCAGTTGAATGAGCAAGAGAAAGGCATGTTTTGTTCCATGAATGATATCTGGAGTGCTTGTCTGTGGCAGTACCTTATAAGCACTGTCTAATAATGACACTCAGATCTGCCTCAGTCATTACATTGCATTGTTTCAACAGACATCATCAAGCAGCGCACATTTCTGTGAAGTGTTGCAGAAGAGCATGAAACCAAGAGAGGATGGCTCCGCGTTAATGAGCTCTGCAGATGGTAGTAACACAAGCTGCCAGTGTTGTCAGGGTTCCAGTGAAACACCTACAGAATTATAGTATTTGTATTCAACACCTGTTCTGTTGCAACAAGAGATAGAATAATCACCAAACACATCGTTTTTTATATTATTTCCATGTCTCACTGAAAAGAGAGGCTAGCACCTAATTAATTAACTGAGCTCCACAAGGATCTGAAGAAGTTACGTACTTCATATGATTACTTTTGAGAAAGTTGCACTAGTGCCCTGCACCTGGCATATCTTCTAATAGCACACTTAATTGGAAAGATATATGTTCCCCTGTTAAGAGTTTGGAGAGTAATTTATTTCTACCGAATGTGTAGTCAGATTGTTATTGTTATTTTTCCTGGACACAGAGCTTACCTAATTAATCTTGCAGAAAGTGCATGGGAACTGTGTCCAAGGCTCCAACAAGCTTTCACTGCTTTAACACCTGATGCCATGTCATGTGCAGCTCAGTTCATCAGATTACAGGTTGCCACAGTCTGACAGTGCACCACTGTAGTTGGAAGGCGCTGACAGAGGTTTCTGGAAGACGTTTCATTCTGCTCACCCTGTTTCTTGAGGAGCTCAGATATGGTGTCCCATTGACACCTGAAGAAATTGAATGCACTTCTGGGTCGCATAAAACAGCTCATTTTATTGTGGCAGTACCCAGTTGAGGTTATTTGTTTTTTTAAGGAGCAGGATTTTTCTTGTGTCCCATTGTGTAAAGGAGTACTTTCTGACAGAAAAGGTGACTCTTCCATTGCGCAAAGTGACAAGGAATTTCTAGTTATTTTGAAAAATTTGAGAAGATGAGCATCTCAAACTACTATCTTGTCTCTAAATATCCTAGTGAATATGGAGTCATATGCTTAGTCTAGTGATAATTGACGGCTTGAAAACAGCCATTCATTAGCAATCTATAGGACTATCATCATGTCACAAATGTTCTAATAGAGTTGTTGGAACACAGTTTAAGCTTACAGCGCAATTCAGTCAAAGCCTGGAGTTCTCTGACTCACACTTCTACCCCTGCTAAATTATTCATGTCAGTTTCTAAATATTTTTAGCCTGCCTGCTTTAATGCATATAAGGATGGTGCTATAATATATCCTACCATACTAAGGGCGTGGTAAAATTCATCTTAAGCTCTGTAAACTCCAGTGCGCTTTTAGGCTTTATTATCGAAGCGTTAAACACATTTCACTCAAAAAAGAAAAAAAAAATCAATCCCTGCCCACAAGCTGTATTCCCTCGCCACTGTCTGATATCCCCACGCGGCTGCCTCCGCCTTAATTACACTGCTGCGGTCCGCATGGAGCAGTGGGAAGTGGAGCGCATGGTAAAATGTGGGTTAGTCGTCTTCACTCCGCTCGTCTCCGGGCGGCTCTGCTCTCGTTTCTGCCGCAGTCTTCCTCGCGGTCAGCAGAGGGAGACTGGAGCCTGATCGCTAGTGCACGTCAGGGAGGGTGTCGAAATGAATGCTCAGGCCACAGCAGAGTTCTAACAGCTGGCAATGGTATAGGTTCATTGGGGCTCTAGATAGGCTACTGGGGAGGTGGCCTTGCTCTGTGCCCACCTGTGTATGGCCCTTTGCGATGTGCATCCACACTCTCTTCCCACTGAAGCACCGTTCTGATGCCTTGGATAAGGTAAGGATGTTTTCTTCATGTGCCATTATATCTTCCTAGCTCTTGTGAGAATATCCTTCAGACATTACATTTTTTTTTAATCCGTCCCCTTCAGTCTTGCTGAGAACTGGAAGAAGGTTTTTGTTGCTACTGATATGACATTAAAGTACAAAGCAACCGAGGCATTCTATCCTTTGTATCTGGAAGCATAATAATGCAAGATAAAACCCTGAATGACTATAAATACATCTCAACAAACCTACTTTGATGGAGAAATCTAATTATATTTGTAATTTATGTAATAGATACCAATACCATACCATGCATTCATATGTAGCTACATACCTGTATCTATATACTACATACAATAAACAAAGTTTAACATTGCATTCACAGCATTATCGCACTTTCATACAGTGACTGCACTCTAATAACATTATATATTATATATATAAACACCATCAAAAACAAAAATACTATTATTATTTTAATCATTGTTATTGATTAGGGACTTTCTAGAAAGGTTTTACCACACTCCTGAAAAAGAATGCAATGTTTTAATCTTAAATTATAGTCTTAGTTTAAACTATAAAGATTAAATATAGAATTTAAAGTGTTAATGAGATAACAGACCCCGTGACTCATGTGGGTGTTTTAAGCTGAATGGACTGGTAATATTAGAATATGCTGTGTTTTACCCCCTGTGAGCTAATAATGAGGCATATTAAATTTCACACGCTCAATCGATGATTTTCATGCGTTGATAAAAGCTTAGTTGGTAAAAGCATTTTACTACTACAGTTGTCTGAAGATCAAGCTAGTTTTATCTTGTTGCAATGCAGACCGCCTTTTCTAACGCATTGGCTGACATTAGATTCTCTCTCTGGTGTCTGAGTTTTCCACCACCTTATTCCCAACAACTCCATCAACAGGCAGCACTGGTTTTGCTCAATCCCCTTTTTAAAAGGTGGTCTAAATTGTTCATTTTATTTCCCCTGTTAGGGCATGCCAGGCAGGCCAAGTGAATGAAAATGTTAAGTGATTCCTAAGTAGCAAAGAAGTGTTTGTTTTCCATTGGGATGATGGGCATTGATGGAAAGGGCAAACGTCCTCACGTGAAGTTCTCACATGGTGAAGTGTGTGGGCCAGCGCCTTGTGCTCCTAAGCAGCTCCTGAAATCAATCATGTCTGCAGGGAACAGTGGCTTCCAAGTTTAGAGCAGAGTGAGGGTCTGGGGTGATGGTCAGATTCCACAAAGCAGCTTTCTCCCACACGCACGGCTCCACGGAGCCTGCTGGACAGCCCAGACCTTCAGGGCCATAGCCTTGAGGGCCACAGCTACACTTGAGGGCCACAGCCACTGACAGCTGGCCTTGAGGGCCACAGCTGGAATTGAGGGCCAGAGCCGTTGACAGCTAGACTTGAAGGCCACAGCTACACTTGAGGGCCACAGCCACTGACAGCTGGCCTTGAGGGCCACAGCTGGAATTGAGGGCCCCAGGCGCTGACACCTGGCCACGAGGGCCACAGCATGACTTGATGGCCCCAGTTGGCCCGGGGAGCAATTAGCTGCAAAGGATGGCACACCTGTGGCTTTCGATCAAGCTGTAAAATAAATGCCTGTTGGGCGCTCACAAACCCTTTACAAATGGACACTAAAACAGAAAAGCAAAAGTCGGAACTGTGAATTCTGATGCCTACGCACGACACTAAATGACCATGATTCTAATAAACTGTTGGTTCAGGAGAGCCGTTTCAGCCTACCAGTCTGCTGTGAACATGATTGCCTCTAGTTAATTTCATGGTACAAATGTGGCTATTTGTACATCCCGGAGATTTAATGTACTGTAGCATCAGGGCTTAATGGTTAAAGAACTTCTTTCTGAGACAGCTTTCTTAAAATGCCGATCTTGCATGAAAATGAATGAAGTCATTAAATGGTTTTGAGCAAAAGTGGCTCATAGATGAGCATTGAGGAAAGAAAATCACACAACCAATAAGCTCAACCACAGTAGCTGGAAGTTTCCTTTCGTAGTTGTTTAAAGTGTTTATTTTAAAAGGCAGAGAAACAAAATTGTGTATGATCTCATTCGTGATATTTATGTTTCTTCCACATTTTTACTTTATGTTGCTCCGAATGCAGATGCATTTTAACCATGTTCCTCTATCAGAGTCCCACACCTAAAAACCATAGAGAATAAAATTGATTAAGTGATAAAAAATGGAAATAATGATAGTTCTGTTGATGTGTATTGAATATAGTGTTATGATTAGGATATTGTTCTTTTGCTTTGCATCATTTATTAGGATTGCATTCTAAAACTTTTTAAACTATGATTATTTTTAAGTATAATCTTAAAGCTATTGTCAGATTGATATCTCATTCTGGTATTTCATTTTTCTGTCTCCAAATGAGCCATTTTTGAAAAGAATTGTTTCTGCATTATTTCCTGTCACATTTTATTTTTTGCAATCATACTGGAAAGACTTGTTTCCACTCTGTTCAGAAATTTCTCTTTAAAAAATGTGTCCAACAAGAAATATTCTTCTACAGCTTTATCTCTGGGCAACACATTAAAACAGAAGTCTCCAACCCTGGTCCCCTGTCCAGTTAGTACAGTCCTGGCCCTGGAGAGCCCCCGTCCAGTTAGTACAGGGGTCCCCAGCCCTGGTCCTGGTCCTGGAGAGCCCCAAATTCAGGTAATCTATAGGTCACCCTATTCTAAAGAGTGACAACACCTGTGAAGCTGATGAGTCTGTTCAGCAAAGTCAGCTAAGATCCCTTAGCAATGAAGTTCTTGTTCTTCCAACTCTTCCAGTAAGGCTGAGTGGTAAAGCCATAGTAAGGTGTGGAGACTGATCACCCTCAGTACAGGAGTCATGCCAATGAAACCATGGTGCCAAGGGAGGTGTTATAAAACCTCGCCAAGCTGCCACAGTCAACGTTTGAGAGGCCGCTGACTTGAGATCACACCACCCATCCCACCCCCCAGCATGTGGTACTCCATGTGTTCCAGTTCGTAAGGAAACACCCGGGTGAATTTAAAAGGACACGCAGCATTCCAGCCCACACGCCGCCCACACGCCATCACACACACGCGTTCCGCGCGCCGCGGTGCCTGGGCGGCGGTGGCCGGGGGCCCTGCCCTCCTCGCCGGGGAGAACACGGGCCCCAGGATCGCTGCCGGTGGTTTCCACGGCAACGCGCAGGCAGGGGAGAGGAGCTCTGAGCTCTGCTGTCTCTGGATTCGTCCTCTTGACGAGGGAAAGAGTGGGAGGGAGGCAGCACATCGTGGCAGAGGCAGACTTTACTGAGAGGAGCGATGCCAGCTAACCTTCCCAGCCGGCTGCCAGGGCTGCTCCTCACTGATGATGATACATACTGCAGTAACTGTTCTTAGACTGGCTGAGTTTTATCTGCTCATGCCTCTTTTGGACCACATCTCCAGCGTCATACAGTATACTGTACATCAACACTGTTAAACGTGCTCTGAGGAGGGTGTGACTCCCAGCTCCGATCTGTCAGATGGTCAAATCTTTGATCGAAGTGCAGAAAGAATATTTCACAGGCTATGTTTTGTTGTTTATTTGTGGTGTATTAAGTAATATTCTTTGAATCAATTCTCTATTCGTAGTAGACTGGGTAAAAGTTACCATTGAACACTGCTATAGTTCTTACACAACGATTATGAAACGTGGTACTTATTAACCGATGAAACTTCAATCCAGCCTCCAGTGTACCTGTTTTTACACAGCCGCAGTGAGAGCACACAGGGAAACGATTTTCCAGAGCAGAGCCCAGAATCCCTCTGTGGGTGGAGAAATGTGTTCAGAAAGTGCATTGTATTCATGTAGCTGACAGAATAAGGAGTTTGTACAGTGGAGTGCCACGGATTTAAAGGTAGCTTAACAAAGTAACTATAAAAGTACTGAGCCGTGCAGTAAGAAGAGTAGCCTAATAATGGTGGAGATAGTCTGACATAACCCACTGAATTAAGGACAATGCTACGGAATAGTCTGTGATCTCTAACCTTGGTCCTGAACAGGCCCATTTCATGGTTTTACAGGAAGCCATTACATCATCCATTTCTAAAGACCTAGAACAATGGGGTTCGATTATAAACAGAAATGTAGCTAAACTATAGAAATTTAGAGGAACAAGTACACCTGAAGTGGACACCTGAAGAAGGCTCCACGGCTGAAACGTTGTGTTTTCTTTCTTCTTTTTTTCAGCATGGAATAAACCTATTACTTGTTCCTTTGCAGCTACCCACCTGAACTACAATAGAAATTTAGAGCTTATTTATAAAAAATAGAATGTCCTTCAGCCACTAATGGGACAGAGTTTACTTAACTGAGTAACTTTTTTGCTTAATCGACAAGTCACCTCCAACCGCTGCAAATCTAAAAGAGCAGGCGGTGTAAGGTCACTGGTAAGGTCAGGATTGGGGCTCACCACTCCAGGGCAGGTTGGAGAGCCCAGCTGTAAGGCATCTGTTTCTACTTTCTGACTGGAATGTAGCTTGCCAAGTACTGTATTTATTCCCGAGTGCCGAATACATGCCTTACTGGTGATACACGAGCGGTACTGCTTTGTGACATATTGCTGACAGAAGTTAATAAGTGCTAAGCCAGCCTGCATACAGGGGTTGTCTGTTAAGACCTAGTGTTATAGTTTCCCATAATGAGATACATGGTAGTACATTGGTTAGCATTGCTGCCTTGCAGCACTATGGCCCTGGGTTCATTTCCTGGGCTCCTATCTGTGTGGAGAATAGCAAATGAAGCATAGTTCAAGAATTCACAGCTTATCCATACTCATAGGCATGAACATACTGTATGGATATTCCTGTTCACATGAGGCTTGGCTGTTTTGGTAAGATTCTCTTTTTGTAGTTGAAGGCTGCAGTGGTTACTCACCGAGGTGGGCGATCCCTGCAGTGTGCTCACATCCTGACGAAATCGGGTTATCCTCTGCAAACAGAATTAAGGAGATAAGTGCAGCTGGCTTTTCGAACCACAGAATCTGCTCACGTTTACTGGGCAGAAATTGTTATAGCTCGTGATGCATGGGCCCTTCCTACAGTGCTAGAGCTGTCTTCCCTGCTGCATCTCTGAGGAATGGATGGTGTGATACCCATGTAGTTTTCAAAGCTTTCACCTTCACAGCATTAACCAAACCCCGCTTTTGTGCAGGGCTTTTCAAACCCCCATCCACCAGTGGAATTACAAACTCAGATTTCAAACCTCAATAGCTTTCCTGAGGTTTCCTAAGTGTGATGAACCTGAGCAGCACAGCTGGTTCAGTTTGAAGTGACACAAGTTAATTCAGCCTGTAAATCCTGCTAGGGCCCGCTAAAGTTGCCCTTGTCTGAGGTTAGTGGTGGGCAATTCAACAGGACACTAAGCAAGCCATTCAGAGGGAACAGGATTTTTCTGGGAAAAATCAGAGGAGAGACAGTGCTGATCACAGGACAGTTCATAGACAGGGACTCCAGGTGTGGTGGCAGCCAGCCTTGGGTGAACACAAGTGAAGTGGGAAAAGGACCCTGCCGACCCCGGTACACACTGGTCTGGGTACAGAGCGGCTCAGCTGCTTTGAAGAAGGGAAAGTCTTGCCCTGCCTTCGGTTCCTCCAGAAGTCGGGAGGTTGGAAATTGTGGTGGGAGCAGCACCATCGTTCGAGTCTCCCTCATCACCCATCACGGTGTTGTTTCCGTCTGTAAAACAAGAACACGAGAGGTTACAAACGCGAGGAGGTCTTCCAAATGGCTTCTTGTTCCATTCTCCCACAATTCTTTGTGTAAAGAAGTGTGTCCTCTAGAGTAGTTTTCTCTTGTAGTTGTCGCCCACTTGTAATACAATAATTCATTTCTAAAAAGCCACGTTTAGCCAGGGGAAACAAATCTGATGGCATCCTCTGAAAGACACGAGTTGGCCTTCCTGCTTACCTGACTTGGTGTTATTGATCTCGGTGCCGTTGCTGTTTCCTGTATCTATAGTTCCAGTGCCTTTGCGTTTTGTTTGTCTTTCTGTAGATACAGAAATTTACGAATCAATCATCCTGTAAGAGCATGTGTAGGTCGCTGTATATAGAACCGCATTATCTGATTAAGAGTCAGATTGTAGGCTGTAGCAATTAAGAGCCATGCCTTGTGTTGGAAAGTGCTGTGTTTAATTGATTTAATTCCTGGTTAACTACCTGTTTAAGAGTCATTACCCTGGTCCCCCCTCATTTCAAAGGCTCATTTTTGACTGTATTTTCCTGAACACTGTGGCATGGAAATCAGAGCTGATAATGGAGATGGCTGCTTTTGTCAGCTCCTTCCCTCTCTGGATCTTGATCCTGCATTTGTGAAAGTTATTTTTTATTTGTTTTCAGCTGCTGACAGTTCTCACTTCTTTTCCTATTTCCTGCTTGTCAAAAACAACAGCATGCTGTAGAGCAGAAAATCTTGCATAGAGATTTGACTTCATTTGTTTGCTAGCTGGCTTGAGCTTTTTTTTCATTTAGTTTGTTGTGTCTTGTTGCTGAGCTGACTTTTTTTTTCTGTGTACAGGATGTGAAACTTCCCTGCAAGATTTTCCACTCCCCAGTGTCTTCACTGACATTGCTAGGAACGTGTCCTCCTAATCCCTTTAACTCTGTAGCCTAGTATCTGTAGCAATCGCAGTCATGGCAACAGTGAGACTAATAATGATGTCTTTCCATTTATTTTCTGTGATTAAGATATTGCCTCACGCCCTTCAAGCAAGCTATAGAAAGAAACAGGGAAAGTAGCCAGACCGATGTAATCAATGCTGGTGAGTTAACTCCACGACACGTAAAACACAGACAGATGTAATCGATGCTCACTCAAGCAGGGGCAAAGCACAGAACTGACAAAGACTCCAGCCTCAGGCAAAAGCCTTGGCCTCTCTCTTCCACTGCATTACACATCATGACAGGTGTCCAGCCTGGGAGGATCACTGCCTTGCTAGAAGAGTTGACATGGACAGTTCCAGTGTCATGTTCCTCTTGTCTCAGTGTTGCTTGGTGGAGTTCTAAATATTGCTTATATTTCACAATCAGCTCCTCAAAGCTCTGGAAAGTGCATATATTATAGCTATTAGGATCATGAGGGCAAGGGGTCCCTCTCGCTTGTAAACTTTCTGGCCTTTGGTGTAGTCGTTCAACAAATACTCTTCAGAATAAGCTTTATTTCTGTAGTTGAATGCCTTTTGGTATTATCATGCCTTCATGTATTATTATTACTGCTGCTACCACTGGTGCTTACGCCTTGTAGTGAAAATACATTCCTTGTCTTTATATGCTGTACAGTAGCTCTTTTCATTGCAAAGGCGCTTTACATGCAAACCTCTCCAGTTCCACCCCTGCAGTGTAGCTCTGGTAGTACCTCTCTAGTTAATAATAATAATAATAATAATAATAATAATAACAATTGCTTACACTTATATAGCGCTTTTCTGGACACTCCACTCAAAGCGCTTTACAGGTAATGGGGACTCCTCTCCACCACCACCAGTGTGCAGCCCCACCTGGATGATGCGACGGCAGCCATAGTGCGCCAGAACGCTCACCACACACCAGCTCTCAGTGGGGAGGAGAGCAGAGTGATGAAGCCAATTTATAGATGGGGATTATTAGGAGGCCATGATTGGTAAGGGTCAATGGGAAATTTGGCCAGGACACCCCTACTCTTTTCGAGAAACGCCCTGGCATTTTTAATGACCACAGAGAGTCAGGACCTCGGTTTAACATCTCACCCGAAGGACGGCGCCTGTTTACAGTATAGTGTCCCCGTCACTATACTGGGGCATTAGGACCCACATGGACCGCAGGGTGAGCGCCCCCTGCTGGCCCCACTAACACCTCTTCCAGCACCAACCTTAGTGTTTCCCAGGAGGTCTCCCGTCCAGGTACTGACCCGGCTCACACCTGCTGAGCTTCAGTGGGTTACCTGTTGTGAGTTGCAGGGTGATATGGCTGTTGGTAAGCTAATATGTTCGTTACCTCCTGTTGGGTCCGTGGGCTCGGTGTCCCTTGTTTGTGCCAAGCACAGCTGCAGAAGCCCTGCAGAGAGAGACACGAGCCGTCACAAAGGCAGGCAGCTTTAGCTTAGAGACACACCGCCTCTGGATCTGCAAGGCTGCAACAGGGGCTACCTGTGAGCGATTGTCTTCTGTTGGGTTTTACACCAACATGAAAGGAACCTCTGGGTCTGTTTCACCAGGGAAATTATATAATAATTTGTTTTCTGGGTAGGATTTCAGATTCAAGTGCCACTTGTAAATGTTTTATTAATATTTTATACATACAGTAGTTAATAAAGAATGTATCAGGTGCAAACCTTAGCCCTGCAGCTAGATCGTTAAAATATAATAGCAGAAGAAACATTTTCTTATTTATTGTATTGCAGTATTCAGAAGATGTTACATAGAATTATTGCCTAATTTAATAACCAGTATTATCTGTAGTGCTTTATTAACTGATGCTTTATAACTTATTTATGAATCAATTAAATGCTTATAAATATTAATACATGAGCCATAGTTTAACAGATGTTCCACTTGTATTCTTTCTTATACAACTTAGCTGTCTGCTGGCTTGTTGCTGATGCTCAGTCTTGGATGAAGAAAATAAATCCTTACCAGAAAATGTCCCAAGGACAAGCAGGTTCCTCTGGAGCCGGGTGATCTGAGAGAGATGTGTTGGTGCCAGTTAGCAGCAAGGCAGAGACAGAGCAGGGTGACTTGGAGCACAAACAGATTTTCTGCCACGATTTTCTGATTCTTCAGGTCTCTTCCTTTACACCGGCGCCATTCGGCTTCGTGTACTGACACCCTGGCCTTCCCTTGCCCCCAGCCTGTGGGCCTGAATGCCCTTGTACCCTCGAGGTATCCCATCAGCCCTGCAGCTTAGCCTTTCCCCCCAATTGTACCTCTGAGGTCTCCTCGCTGGCTGCGAGACTCCCAGACTGCCAACGACGAATGACAAGTATCTGTTAGTAAGAGCCCCACTCTGCCCCACACCTTACGAGGAGCACAAGAACAGTCACTAAATAGAACTGGCCATTCTGCCCATCTTCTCTGTTTGGTAGTTAGTAGTTTAAGGGAAGCAGCAACGTCATTTTTATATTTTAGAATGAAAAAAATATGAAATATTAATATTTCAGTGCATTTCAAGCCACAATGAAAGTAAAACGTGTAAAACCACATCACATAATTGACCAAATATCCAGTTATGCACAGCGCCATATTCTGCGATTCAGAATGAGGCAACAAAACTTCCTGTGACGTGACGCAGCCATATTACATTGTAAACAAGCAGGCTTGTGAATAATGAAATATTGCTCTCAACTTTGCAACAGTTTTGCGACAAATGCTACTTCTTGTTAACTCTGCATGCCGATCACGTTGGAAGATTTCTGCGTTGAAATGTCTGCTGTACAACCTGGACTTATTTCCTCGTACATCACATTACATTAGTCACTACAGTGACTAGTGAGCAGGAAGGGTCACTTCACATGGCCATTCTCGTGAGCTCTCACTCTCGCCCGTGGTGAGACCACGGGTTTGTCACAACATGGCGACTTACTTTACTTTCACAAAGTCATGATTTTGTGCTTAATTCAGAATTTTTTTTCACATCAATTCATTTATTTTGGTACCAAGATTTAATTACCGGCCTGAGATATTGGGACTGCAGTAATCCTTTTATCCCAGGATCTCACAGAAAAAAGCTGGGTATTGCCTACAACAGCATGGCTGGTCCACTTGCACCTTATACCCACACGGATGAGGGTTAAGTTGTCCTTCTTCTGCCTCACAGTGTGTTTTTCCTGTTTCCCGCTACCTTTCTTTTTCTCTCATCTGAGCTCCTTCTCTGTTCCTCCTTCCTTTCTACTACGCCACAGAGTCCCCCGCAGACACGCAGCCTCAGAGCTGTCTGCTCTGCCAGAGATTTTACACCTGTCAGTACAAATCTTGACAGGTCCCGTAAACATCAAAAGCTGAAGCTTTCGAAAAAATTGTCGGCATTTTATGAGCCATTTGTTTTTGTAGAGGATTGTTTTAAGTTTTTTTATGCTAAACGGAAAGTTAATGTTTGAATGGGTCTTTTCAAAAATCACTCTGTTATCTCAGCATATTGAAAACAACGGAGTAAAATGTGTCATTTACCACCTATCAGTTATAATATTATGTGGTTTCCAAATATAAGTAGTGACATGGAAACAAAGTGTTTTTGATGTTTAAACAAATATTTATTAGATTATGGTTTAAAGTAACAATGTTAAAAGCTGACAAGGTTCCTCTTTGTACATACCACTGTCATCCTTGCTGTGGTGAAGAGATGCCCCAGGCAGGAAAGGATCTGCTTCAGAAAGGAAGGATCTGCTTTCTGTAGCAATCAAGAAGAGAGTCTGTCAGTTTTCTAGAGCAATATCGGTTTTGGAACCATGGCAAAGCTATTGATTGGTGCTTATTTCCCTGACCAAGACCTCCCATTGCGGAATAAGAGTTTTTTTTTAATTCAGCATTCATTAGTTTTGTCAGTCTAAAGTACGAATTTACATGTCTGTGAAAACACGGTTTTCATTTAAACAAATGATTGAAACAAGAAAGAGAGTTTGTAGTCAACAGTTTGTAGTTTCTGTGGCGGCAGAAAGGGTGCAAGTCCACACAATTAAAAGAGTCTTCAGCTGGCCAGATACGAAACTGAGGTCAATAATCATCTCTCACGTGACAAAGGCCTGTCTTGAGGCAAGACTTTGGCCGATCACTGACTATAAACTCCAAACCCAGCAGTCACTTCGGGGAGTAATGTATTTCATGCAACCCGGCGCTTGGGGACTTCTGTACACTTCCTGGTGGACAGGACTGTCTTGGTTTGGGGGGGGGGGTGTCCTTTCTTATGACACAAGTCAGGTCTGCTTGAGATGGAGAGGTTCGGGGAACTTGGCGCGACTGTCATTTTGCATGCAGCCTTGCACTGAAGCTGGAAGCCTGATCTGGCTGAGAACACAGCAGGCATTTCAAGCAAATCCATTCCCTGGAGCCCCGGCACAATACAAACAGCACTGCAAGGCTGGATGGAGCTGAACTGCAAAGAAAAACTCTTGCAGTGTACCATACGCTGCCTGTTGACATTGCAGTGGAAAGTTGCTAATTCTTCCTTTGCTCTGGCATTTGTCTTTCACCATCACAGGGCGTGGCACGTTTGTTCAAATTGCAGACTCTACATGGGAAGACTCCCTAGACAGATTAAAGATAATGGTGTAGCACAGTGAAGAAAGCATTGCCTGCATCTATTAACGATTAGGGTTTATTTTTGCACACCCTCAAAAAACAGGCTTGTTAAGGCTCATTCTCAGTGTTTATTTTTTATTTTTCAAGTTGTAAAAGATCTTTATAGGGACTGGACAGTCTATTGCCTTATTAAAATGGGTTCTAGAGACAAGAATCTCTGTAGAATGCTGGTGAGCTTGTGAGCTGAAGGAGTGTGAATGAGAGATTTGGGCAGGGGGATTCTATAGAATCCTATAAGTTGTTTTCAGATGGGTTTACACAATATTTGCAATAAATAATCTTGCAAATAAGGAAAATCACATTCCTGGCCTACGCAGACAGGATAAAGTAACTAAATCTCTTTAGTCGTGGATGAAGTAGAAAGATATTGACAAAGTTAAGCAAGAAGTCATCTTCAGGATCAGCAGTGAAGCAGGGAAACCTGTATGCAGCTGGAAGCTGATAAAAGGTCTATTAAGAACTGAAGATAAAAGTGCTTCCTCACTCAAAGGGCTGTGCAGTTCAGGAACGTAGAAGACAGTCATGTTTTAGAAGCTGGTTCAGTGGGCTCCATCCAGAAATGACTGGGTGAGATGAAATAATTATGAACCAGAAAATAAGATTGATTGTTATAACCATGTGGGTGTTTTATGCTGACAGGTGAGCTCAGGGTTCTCTTCTGTCTACTAAATCTAAAAAAAGCACTAGATGGCACTACTGTTGCACCAGCTAACTCACTGTTCAGGCTGTATTGGAGACTGGGAGGTTAAGACTGCTCAGCTTTGCTGACCTTGTTCTAAAATCCTTCATTCTCCTGTACCTCGTTTAGAAACAATGTCAGGTTTCCCATTTCAGCAGAATTTAAAAGTCAAATTCACCAAAACAACAAATGAGTTGATGTGTGGTGAGCATACTGGTACATCATCCAGATGGGGCTGCACACTGGTGGTGGTGGAGTCCCCATTACCTGTAAAGCGCTCTGAGTGGAGTGTCCAGAAAAGCACTATGTAAGTGTGAGGATTATTTATTTATTTTTCTGCTTCAGAATTAACTAACTGCGGCTCTCCTAGTTAGTGTCTGGAAAATTATTTCAACAGCTGTCTCATCTGATAATAATAATAATATTTTATTATATTTATCATTTATAAGTTATTATTATTATTTACAATATATCATATTGAAATACAAAAAATTGACATAGGTCTCAGAGAGGAAAACTCTTTTTATATAGCGCCTGGAGGCTTGGGGACGGGAGGCTCAGTTTAACCAGAGCCAGTTATTCTCAGGTTTGCTGTCAGAGCTCCGAAGAGACAGAGCAAAGTCAGTCGTACTCGGAGGACTGACTCTTGGCTGGACAGACTGGCTGTTGGGGGGGGTTCTGGACTGGGGATTTATTGGATTTGAGGCCCTCCTTCAACAGACAAATTAAATCTTTTATTCTCCTTTATTTATGAGAAGTTTTTTGTCATTACCGCGCCGAGGGGATTAAAGGATCTGAATACTGGTAGCCCACAGTGGAATGGATTAGTGCAAAAGGAGGGGTTGTGGCTCTGTGCCCAGTTCACTGTTCGATCTTGAGGAACAGGTTGTCTTGTTTTAAAGCGAGCCGAGTTTCCCCTTCTCCAAATCTCTCACGCACGCTCCACCCTTCAGCTCAAGAACATGGGCAGGTTAGGAACGGGGCTCAGCTGAAGCCCTTTTCATCTAGCTAGCTGTTTCTGTGTTCTGCTGACGAAGTGGCTAAAACTTCAATTTCGGCTTTTTGTGGGCTGGATTTGCTCCTGGTTGGGCTCTCAGATCAGATCAGAGACCCAGGCAGATTAAAACTGCAAACCAGCTGTCTCGTCATCCAGGTGGAGGCTACACATTGGTGGTGGAGAAATATAAATCGATTATTATTATTATTATTATTATTATTATTATTATTATTATTATTATTATTATTATTATTATTATTGCCCCCATATATGAAGGCACATCACAGAAGCTCAATTATAAAATCTGGAATTGATCCTATGCAATGGGCCCCTCATTGGCATCCCTGCTATCTATAGAGGACTGCTGGGAATGGGTTATTGGTTCAGGAAGAATATTCCAGGTACCAAAGTCCTGGGATTTAAAGTGGACGCTGAGATCCGCTCACACATGGACCAGCTGGGTCAGATGGACTTCCATCTGAGCTCTCAGTTACATCAAGGACTTAAAAATCAGATTTAAAAACTACTTTTCTTCAGTTCCTAAACATGCTGCAGGTGCCTTTGAACGACAGTGCTGTGTTTCGTAAGTAACTTCCGATTTCTGGCTCTTGAGCACAGGCAACCACTTGCAAAAGCTCCAGTCCAGTGGCTTGTTAGTTCTGTTCCAGGCTCAGTGAAGTCAAGGGCTCAGCGGGAGTGAGGCAGGCAGGTGTGGGGGCCCAGGCCGGGTCTGGGAGAGACAACAAGGGGAAAATGACTGAACACTGCACCCCCCCACCACGCCCACAAAGCAGAGAGGGAACAGCAGAGCCGGACAGCGGGGTAAATAGCAGCTTTGCTCGGCCGATGTGTCTTTCCAAACTGGAAAGGGGAAACGTCCCATTGACAACAGCCCCAGTTTACAGGTCACAGGCGACACCCCCCAGCGGGGCTGCAGCTCCAGCCTTCAATTCAAAGTCCAAATGTCAGCCCCGTAATTAAACGTCTTGCTTTTGTCCGAGAGAGCAAAGATTTTCTCGGTAACAGTTCCCATCTTTCTTTTTTATGCCCTCTCTTCAAGCACTTCTTGTGTAGCCCCCCTCACCCCGTCTGCCTCCCCCACTATCCCCAGTCCTTTTCAATCCCCTTTTCTTCTTGCCCACATCCCCCTGTGTCCCTGCACAGCCTGGCTCTGGAGCGAAGAGCGCTGTGAGCAGAGTAACAACTCACTTCGGCAGCAGCCTGTTTTGGACCAAGAGGGGAGGAGGGGGGTAGGGGGGTTGTTTTTAAGGAGGCAGCTTTGTTCCTCTCCCTCCCTCCTTTACTCTCTTCATGCTTCAAGTACCTTCTATAGGATCTGAAGGGCTTCCCTGCTCATTGTGGGTTTTTTTCCCCAAATTCGATTGCTGGAGCAGCTCTGAATGCGCCTGAGCTGGGCTCAGAGCTCCTTCTCACAGTAATGGGCTTGGTGCTTCAGTGCTCTCTCGTCGAGCTACAACCCCATATTGTCTTGCATCTGCTGGTACCAGCAAAAGAGCACTAAAATGTAGGAAACGATTGCAACACATCTTAAGTGCTTTTTAAAAAAATGGACATTGTAAACCTGTATTGTCAATGGTCGTGTCGGCCAACATGCAGCAGAAAGTTGTAGATCGATCCCTTGCAGCTCACAGCCTGCCGCTGCATCTGTGGGAACTAGTCAAAGTGCTGTACATGTCCCTTTCTGCTTCTGCAATGTAGTGTCATACAAATGACAAACTTCAGGTGTCTGTGAAGCGGAAGTCTCTTTATTCATATGCATATGGAAGTCCGGCTTGCAACCACCAGACATAAAAAATAAGTAGCTGAAGATGGTCCTTTATACCTTAAAACTTAAAACTTTGACATATTCTTAACAAATGATAAAACAGCAACACCTGCCAATTAATTATATCTAAGTTGCAGACTAGACAACAGTTAGTTCTTTTCATATTCTGGGTGTACAGCCAGCTTACCAAATACATGCCCTTAATCTTGCTGACCAAGGACAGGCAGCATCTTTATATACATTTGAGCACAAAGCCTACGTCAAGCCACTAGACTGCATAGTTTGCAAAAACATACAAAAACAAGATAAAGATATTATTATCTCACTTCCTGGGCGTCTCTCTTATCTCTTCATTCTTCATTCCCCCCTTAGAACATTATTGTTCTACCAATTATGTTCTACTTCTAGATAAGAGATGTAGAAATCTTTCCCAGGAAATCATTCTTGACCCCGGTGTTCCCTTCAGGGCGTACAATTAGCACAGAAGCAGCAGCTTTAGTCCACATGTTGTTCAAGCAGGATATTAACAATATGATCATTATGATTAATACCAGACCCACAAATATGTATTGAACCAGAGACCCTCCCCATGTTCCCAGCACAGACTGTGGCCACACACCAATGCCCCAATCATCTAGATGATAATTATTATATTTTTTTATTGTTTTTCATCATAAATGTGCTGTGCTAAGTCATTAATGTGCTCAGAATTGTCTGGAATACAAGTACTGCGTAGTCTTCGCTCACCTAAACAGCTGTCTATCACCCTAGTAGAGGATGGCCTAGAACTGTGTTTATAGCAGGGAGCATACGGTTCATTCCATTCTCATACATTTGAGTTACACTCAGACTACAAGCAGAACTATTTACCCATGCCAATAAACCTAAATAATCACCTCTATTAAAGAGGATTACTCCCATGAGCGTCTTTTATAGCAATACAAACCCAACATGAGCTCTGATTATTATTTGTGGCTGATTGATAAAGTATTGATTCCATATCCCCATTTATCAAAGTAAAACTCCTTACACTTAACAGGCACACTGTCGGCCTCCCTCAGGAAGCTCAACAGACACAGAAACAGTAACAACATAATAATCAATGTTCACTCAGTCCCTGGTGCAGTGGCTCGGTGGCAGTGCGACGCGTTGATCCAGCGATCTCATCCTGTCACTCAGATGGCAGAGTCGGTAGTCAGTTGCACTTGATATGGTCCCTCCCCAGCGGGGGACAAACTTCAGGTGTCTGTGAAGCAGAAGTCTCTTTATTCGTATGCATATGGAAGTCCGGCTTGCAACCACCAGACTTAAAAAAGAAGTAGCTGAAGATGGTCCTTTATACTTTAAAACAAAAAGAGTTACTTTGACATATTCTAAACAAATGATAAAACAGCAACACCTGCCAATTAATTATATCTAAGTTGCAGACTAGACAATAGTTAGTTCTTTTCATATTCTGGCTGTACAGCCAGCTTACCAAATACATGCCCCTAATCTTACTGACCAAGGACAGGCAGCATCTTTATATATATTTGAGCACAAAGCCTACGTCAAGCATAGTTTGCAAAAACATACAAAAATAAGAAAATTATATTATTATCTCACTTCCCAGGCGTCTCTCTTATCTCTTTATTCTTCTGCAATAATGCAGGACTGTTCAAGTAAACAGGCCTGTGTGATATTAATCAACAAAAACAAACAGAAACTGCCATCAATACAGTATATACATTACATAATTATATACAGTATACATTGAGAATCATTCATTTTTATCTTACTCTATTTAAAAAGCTCTTGAAAGATGTGGTTCAGTATTGTGTCCACTGTGGCTCTCTGCACCAAACCGCTCTGCTGGCCAGTGTCAAGAGGGGTGCAGAGAAGAATATTGTTTTAAAATGCCCCCCCCCAATTGGTGTTTCTGCAATGCCTCTGCCAACCCAAATATAAAACCCTGGTTCTGCCACTGGGTAGTGCATTTAAGAACAGCAGGCACTTCCTTACCCAAAGAGTTGTAGGAGTATGGATCAAGGTGCACAGCTTTGCCATGGAAGCTGATACCCTGGCTTCTGTCAAGAAAGAGTGAGTTGGATGAGATCCTGGGATGAATTAGCTACAAATACAAAGAGAAATGGCTTACATAGGCCGAATGGCCTTTTCTCATTTGTAGACTGTTTTCCATAGATCTGTCGATTGCTAGCTGGCAACACCTTACCAAGAACATTGCGGAACATAAAGACTTTTTGATTGATAAGCCGACATGTAGAAACAGTGAAGGCTAGACTTTGTTAAACAGGACATATTTCTTAGAAACTGATATTAATCAATCAGTTTGATCTATTTTTACACTCACTGGACTGTCCCTGGGAGCCCTCAATGGGGAGCAGCTATATGGCTCCCATGGTAATCAAGAGTAGACACTCAGTCATATGGAGATTGACAGCAGCTGTAGGCAGCGGTAATTAGACACATCTGTTATATACAATGAGTAGAACAGAGCAGGAGTGTCTCATTGGGGGACACAAGGCACATACTTTAAAGGTTTACTGTATATTCAAACAGTTGGTGTTGTTCAGCTGTTTTGATGTTAGGATCTAGTCCTGCCTCATTTCCAGTAGTGTGCTTAGGACTCCAAAAAGGAGTTAAGTTTTTGTTTTGGTTGTTTTATTTCCAAAAGGATTTCATCAGTCTGTTAAAAGGAGACTGATAAACTACAGGTGTATCCTTGAGATAAACAGGCACTTTATAAATTATTAATCCATTGGGTTCACCTTGATAAGATATTCTAGACTTGTGTCAAGACTGCTCAAGACTGAGGAGATCCAGTTCCTTTAGATTATCTGTGCAGGACAGAAGATAAGTAAATCAGCAAGCAATAACAACAGCTACTGGAGTTTCCAACATAAAGCAGACATTAGTCATTCAGTGCTTGCAGGAATATGCTGCACAGTGCCTAAAGGGGGTTAGTTTCAGTCGTGGAGTGAGCCACTGGCACCCTAACATGTATCCCAGGGCTGGTTTGATGGCAGTGGGCCCTGACATTGCTTTTAGACATGCTATATAAAATACATATTCTTTTTAAGAAGAAGCTCACTTTATTGGCCATATTCAATTTTTTGCATTAGGAATTTGTCTTTTCACATACCCCAACTTGCTTTCCATTAGACACACAGACAGGGAGAGAGAAGCCTGGGGTCAGAGCACAGGGTCAGCCATTTATAAGGCACCCCTGGAGCAGTTGGGGTTAAGGGCCTTGCTCAGGGGCCCAATGGAGTAGGATTTCTCTGCCGGCCCCGGGTTTTGAACCGGCAACCTTCTAGCCACAGGCGCAGATCCTGAGCCACAGAGCCAGGGCACCGCAGTAGCAAAAATAGAGTGGATTTATGTATGGTAGGTGGAACACTAATCGAGTTAACCTTTTCAGGCCCTTTGGATTCAAACAGCTGAGCACAAATGCTTGCTTGCATTGACACGGGTGTCTGCCTGTATTAGAGAACATACAGCTCAGCTCAGTTAGTTTGGACTCGCTAAACTCCCAGTGCCAGGACAGGACTGAGAAACATCCTGAAATAGTACTGGAATCATGAGATTACTAGTAAGAGCACCTGGATAGGCCACCAGACTGTAGGACACCCATCACTCTGTAGTCCTTCCTGCTCCTGTGTGCCTGGCAGTGCCATACAAAACAACCAACCAGAAATTAAGTTGACTTTTCAGTCAGCAAATCACAATTCATGTACCAGCTCAGAGCCACGCAAGTTATTATGTTTCAGAAAACATTGACATTGTTGCCTTTCCGAATTGCCATTTATAACTTGCAGTGAGGCTTTAAAGAATCACAGCAGCACAAAGTGAAGGTGGCAAAAACCGTAACAAATGGCCGACAAGGGTTTGAGATGGCATATTTTAGGAAGGACAGAAAAATAAAAGCAACGCAATGGAAGAATTTCCAATCCTGCCATCTCCTGGCAGTGCAGGAGGGGGGTAGCGGTGTGAAGAGAGAGGCTGACCCACTGTGCTCGCCAGAGGCTTTGCAGTGCGCACACACAGACTCGCAAACTCGCAGGCCCCGTCATACACAAGTCCTGTGTGTGCAGGGCTTTCTTGGCAGAGCTCAAGGCTTGCGATCACAGCTCCGAGCAGTTCTCCGGGACGTGCCCAGAGTGGACAAATCATGCTAATTGTCTGGGAGAGAAACCCAGCGCTAAACCCAAGATGAAGGCAGAAAGTGGGGCTTCCTCAGGAGTTTTGGCTGCTTCTGCAGTTTTGCGGATCCTGTGCTTTCTTGCCTTTTCGCAGTCCGGTAAGGAAATCCTCTGAAACTTTCTTCTTTTGCTTGGTTTGTTTTTTCCTGAGACTGTGGGAATTGTCAAGTCAGGGAATGTTTTCCCTGGTACAGCATTCAGGGGTGGGAGGAAAAGAGAGGGCACGCACATTTCTCTGGGTATGTAGGTGATTAGACGCAGCCAAATCTTAACTTTTTCTTTGGGGTGTGAGGCGTCTTGAGGTTTTCTTATAGCCTTCAAATAAAATCTAATAAAATGTAAAATATGAATTGACAAGGGGTTCCAAGAAATCGAAGAAATGCAATAATTTAAGGATAGGTTGGGTTTTTTTTAGAGAAAGCATCCTTTTGGGTTTTTTGAGGTAGTCGCTGAATTAGAAAGGTTTTGCACAGGATAGATGACGCAATATGTGAACCGTGGGAAGGTTTTTCATCGCTGATCACTGTTTTATTTGCTTAGAGGTTCTTTTTTTCTGGGCTTTTCTTGTGGCAAAGTAACACTTGCGGCCTGACAGGCTCTTTTGGAACTAGGAGAGTTTTTCAT
Source organism: Lepisosteus oculatus (assembly GCF_040954835.1). Classification (NCBI taxonomy): domain Eukaryota; kingdom Metazoa; phylum Chordata; class Actinopteri; order Semionotiformes; family Lepisosteidae; genus Lepisosteus; species Lepisosteus oculatus. The sequence goes on from NC_090718.1 coordinate 14,133,250, forward strand.
TCTTTGAGGGAGCCCTGTTGGAACAAAACATTGAAATGCGCCGTATTCATTTTTTAAAAAGACGTTATCGGCACCACCGGGGGTGTGAAATTCAGCACATCCCAACACACGATCTGCTACCCACGAATTCACGACACATCGAGACGGGAGCGGCCAACGTTTTTTTTTTTTACTGTTAGAAAACACACAGGCGTCAAAACAGAGAGAATATTGCCCTAAATTCTCTATTCCCTGCGTCCTAAACCAGTGTTAGTGAGGGAATCTCAGCCTTACGTATTCAAAATAAGTGTGGATTTTAAACAGGTGGAAGGCCAAAACAGTTTACTTCAGCGGCTTACTGAAGAACAAGTTAAGTGATCCGAGCTAAATCCATGTGGCAAAGTGAATGAAAATATTTCTTTAATTATTTTCTTGTAACTTAAAACATATATATTTATAATTATATGATATTAAGCCTCTGCTGCTAATTTGTCCTGTAGCTCAACATCTGTTTTTCATGTGATTAATTTTTTTTTAACGCAGAGGGCTTTATCAAAGGGCCTGTTCATGCCAGCATGTCCCCCAGCTTCAAAGACGAATTTGCAGTTTCCACAAGGATTTTGGCTTCAAATTAAGTTTAGTTTTTTTTAATTAACACCTCAGGCCCAGACGCGGCAATACCCTTCTCATGAATAAAACTACTATTGGTGTTTTGAAATAATAATATCCATTAAATAATCATTTTGGAAAGCTCTTAAGAAGCAGCTCCATTGCAACAGTGGCCAGAACAAATGTTTAAGAAAGGTATCAAACAGTGACAGTAATGACAGACATTGATGTAGGCTCCCTTGTTGATACACTATGTAATTTGATCAGAACACACTGTTGGCTCATGAATTTCATCTTGCTTCATGTTATTAGAAAAGAAAATCAGGCACTGTATTTAATGTGTGAGTAACTTATTTTGTTAAAATACAGGGAAAATTAGATAACAGGCTTTTCTCTGTCGGTCAGAGGCCTTATTGTATTCACAGCCCTACTGCCTGTAGGATGACAGCACTTTAGCCAGGATTACATTCCTGTCAGGCTGCTTTTGCCTTTAGAGGAATAAACTTGATTCTTTTAACCTACTGTGCTTCTGCAAGTCATGCCCTGAAGGGCCTGGTCTTGTAGTTCCTCTCCTCGGTACCACAATGGCCTTTTTGTAGCAGGGAGCCCAGACCTCAGCAGGTTTAATATGAGCATGAGTGTTGCTAACTCTCAGTACATGTGTTCCACAGACGCTCCCTGTTTCACGTCCATCAGATTTGAAAGCTCTGGAGAAAATAGAATTCGACAGCTGGCTATCAAGCAGTACAATCCCCTGGTAGCCTCTGTTGTAACAATGAGAAAAACAATTTCCTGTGAAACTGTGAAGCTTCTTTGATTAAATGAGGCGATTATTTTATGTAAGGCCCCCCGAATATAGCTGTAAAACTCATAAACTGTTCTTAATCTTAGCTGGGAAGTCCTGGGGATGTAGGAGCTTGTCCAGATTGCCCACACGGGGTTGGAGTGGGGTGCAGGCCGTTATGAACATGCACAAAAAGTGCAATTAAAAACCAAATGGTTCAGTACAAGCACACTGTAGAATATGCACCTGAACGTGGTTTTACAAAGTGCAACACTGGTTTGGCGTGGAGGTTAGCCCAGCTTGTTCTCGGGTTTTGGGTTTGATTCCAGACTGGGGCACTTTCTCTGTGGAGTTTGCATGTTCTGTGTCATTGTCGACTTATCCGAGTGATGTGCTGCCCAAATACGTTTGTCCCAGAAATACAACTTGCACCCTAGTTGCTTACCAGGAATTAGCAGCTTCCTGATAAAAGATGGATGGTTTTCTAGGCAGCATGGTGATATGGTAGTTAGTAATGCTGGCTACCAGCTCCAGGTCCTTGGATTTGATTCCGGGGGGAGAATGAATGTTTCAGCCAGGCAGAACACCACTTACCCCTGTTATCATTCTGCCTCTGAAGACATGCTATCCATGTTAATTAGGTATGCTAACTGAGTGGGGCCCCCTTCTCCTCAACCTGTAGATGCCACTCAGATAAAATGGAATTCAGACAGAAAAAAAGGACACTATCTCCTCCAACTGACACTTCATAAAAGTCCCATACAATGTAAAGACACCCTGTGGTGCATGTCTCAGCCGCCCAGTAGAGCAGACATCAAAGGATTCATCCTCCTGTCTGGATTAGGAGTAGGTCTGCTGCAATGTCAACCCCAGGTGAGCTGGAACAAGGAGAACATGAATATGGTTTTATCTGCTGGTGTGACTCTCCTGCTACATTTGTTCTTCCTTCCCTGTTTACTCTGCAGGGGATGAGTAATTCTGGGGTTTAGATAAGATCACTTTATTGGTCATATACATTTCCTTGCCTTAGGAATTTGTCTTTTTGCATACCCCAACTTGCTCTCCATGAGACACACACACAGGGAGAGAAGAGAAGCGAAGTTCAAAGTGAATGGTCAGCCATTTACAGTATATGGCACCCCAGGAGCAGATGGGGTTAAGGGTCTTGCTCATGGGCCCAACAGAGTTAATAAGCTGCTATGGGAAGGTTGTGGCTTCGAACCTCGTGTGACACACTGCAGTTGTACCCATGAGCGAGATAGTCCACCCACATGGCTCCAGTAAAAATACTCAGCTGTAGAAACGGGTGAAAATGTAGGCCACTTTGCATAAAAGCTTCAGCCCAGTACAACTTGCACAATAAAGTTCCCTTTCATTTGTAAGCTGTTCGGGATCTGATGCCCGCCTGGTGGTCATTTTCTGCACCCGCGGCTCACGGTTCTTCTGGTGATTATATACAGTAAGGTGCTGTCATTCTGCCCAACCTGAGATGGGGTGAGTGAGACCGCCTTCCAGCAGGCTCCTCTCCCTCCCGGGTGCCGGGCATGTGCACGTCCGCACTGCCCGGGTGCCAGGCAGGAGCACCCAGCTGTGGGCACACTCCTCCACGCCCTCAACGGTCTCAGCAGCCAGGCACAGGCAGTGACAGGAGTCTTCCTGCTGGGGGGGAGGCTTGGTCAGCAAAGGCCCAGCTTCAGTCTCTGTCCAGAGGCCCTAGCGACGGCAGCCACTTTCTCAGGTGGACCTCGAGGCAGCCGTGAAGAAAGGAGGGTGGGGCAGGGAGAGACAGGAACTGGGGGGGGGTGGTGGTGTTCACCGCTACGCACGGCCCAGGCCCAGAGGCTGGAAATGTAGCATTCTGTTGTGTCATTGTCTTGCGCTGCGATTAGCAAAATCGCTGGGCTCCTGCATCTCGGGCTTTCCAATGGCCAACATTGTCTTTCTCTGAGGGGCCTTTTCTCGGGCTGCCAGAGAGGAAATCAGTCCAACAATCCCGGCCTTTGTTCCCGCAGCCTGGCAACCCCGTCGCACTCTGCAAACTGTTGCCGCGGCGCTGTAGCGATGCCCGCTGTGCCACACAAACTCGCTGCCATCAAACCAGCCCTGCCATACACGCGAGGGTGCCAGTGGCCCACTCCACGACTGGAGACAAGGGCCGGCGGCCAATCAGGAGTGTTGGAATGTGGAGAGTGTCTCTTCTAGGACACTAATCTGCTTTTCCTGCTTATTCCCTTAAAAAAAGTACACTTCACCGCCTCATTGATTGTGTGAGAGTCCCGGGGACGCGAGCAGTGCAGGCCCTGAGTGATTCAGTCAAGATCAGGAGAATCTGCAGACCCTCGTGTGACACTACCCCCCTTGGGCACTGTGCAGCATATTCCTGCAAGCCCTGAATGACTAATGTTTGCTTTATGCTGGACACCCCAGTAGTTGTTGTTATTGCTTGCTGATTTTCTGATCTTCTGACCTGCGCAGATAATCTAAAGTAGGGGTCCCCAACCTTTTTTATCAGCTGAACCCCTTCAACCCAAATTATTTGCCTCAAGTACCCCCTTGAGGTTTTAACTAAATCAAACCTTTCCATAAATGTGGATAAATGCTTAAGTAATCCACTTAACGCGCTTCTTTTCGCTTTGTAAAATATTAATATTACGACTTTTGTTTTTCTTATTCTTATAACTACAATGTTATTCATTAATAGAGCTATTTAATTTGACATTGACGTTTTGTGACATTTGACACATTGACGTGTCAAACGTGACAAACAACCGGTTGGGAACCCCTGATCTAAAGGAACGGGATCTCCTCAGTCTGGAGAAGGAGGGGACTTGACCCAAGCCTAGAATATCTTAACAAGGTGAACCCAACGCATTTACTTTACGCTCTGCAGCAAAATGAGAAAGGGGGAGCACCACTGATAAAAACTCTGATAGAACTCTGATAATAAACACATTGGTAAAAGTCAAAGACTGGCTAGCAGCGCACCTAACAATAATCTGTCCTGATCAGCACGTGCGTGCTCCGTAGGTATCTGTGGGACTGTACCTCAGGGTGTGCAAATGACATTGCAGTGCACCGTGCCGTGGTGAGTCCCAGTGTCTAGGACTCATTTCACCTGTCTGTGTGGAGCTTGCATGGGAGTTTCCTCTCGTTAACTGTTCCATTCCATCTAGGCGTGCAAGGCAGGTCTGGCTTCATCTATCTAATCTAAATGCAAACCTGCTTAAATGATTAAATTAAATTTGGTTACTCTCTACTGATTTTCGGGCTTTGCTGCTCCAGAACTCATGCTTTTGTAAAGCATTGCAAGTTTTTAATTCTACTAACTGTAGTGAGAGAAAGGGATCAGATGGATGTTGATTTTGGGATCAAAAGGGGAAGAGCACTCAAAATGGGATTAGAGCACGTGTCATACTCAGGGCCTGCCCTGGTTTTTTGGGGGGCTCTAGACAAGACCATGGAAAGGGGTCCCCTCAGATCACGATTTGCACACACACTACTTATTATTAGCTCCCATCACAACCTTATTTTATTATGTAGAACAAAAAAATAAAATTCTATACCAAGAAAAGTTTTATTAATCAGAATAACACATAACAAGAATACAAGGCACCCATTTTACAAATCGGTAAAACGATAACATATTTTAACATTGAAAGCAATAAAAGGGAGCATTAATAACAACAAATCAGGATAAACAGGATCTTTGTTACTTCTAAATTTGAGCAAATCAGAACATAAAAAGTACCGCACAGAAACTTTGCAGAAAGGAATTGCAGAAATATAAAATTAAGTAAGGAAAAAAAGCAAGTGCACTCAGTAACCAGGGATGTGTGATCAGTAAGGCTGAGCAGATGGGAATTTTGGGGAAAAACTTTCTCGAAATCAATTTGCCTGCATTTTCGGTAAATTCGAATTCCCTCTGAGCTCTGAAAAGCTGCTCTCCGCTCCTGCCGCTGGACTGGGAGAGTGCCTGCAATCCGAAGGGCTACAGGATGGGTTCACACCACCCCCGTTTGTGCTGTACGTTCGCTTTCACGATTCTGCCTGGCCGGGCAGCGCCGATTTTCAGCCAGTTGTGGGAAATGTGTATGGTGTATTATAGTGTATTATTACAATGACTACATTAGGCTTACAGTGCTTCTGGTTGGAGATCGTTTATCATTCTCTTGTTTTCTGCACGACAGACACATTATGTGCTCGATTATGATAGGTCCTGTTTTGGACTGGGCTTCCATTAGGAAGATCAAGAGCAGCAACAGAAAGAGCCACTATATGGCATTTTTATTTTAATATATATCGTGTTGCACGTTGAGGGGACCCCTGGTGGCCTCGGGGCCCTGGGCCGGCCCTGGTGGTTCTGGAGCTTGAGAAGTTGCAGGGGTGGCCTGACGGGCTCGTCTCTGCTCTCCGGACCGGCCCAGGTGCAGTGAAGGGGGTGAACATCACGAGCCAGGGCTCTCTGATCCGGGGCACGTTGGGCGGCGTGGCTCTGCTCTCGGTGCGCTACACCAGCACCAGCTCCGACCAGCCCGTCATCAAGTGGCAGCTGAAGAGGGACAAGCCAGTGACGGTAGTGCAGTCCATCGGCACCGAGATCATCGGGAACCTGCGGTCCGAGTACCGGGACCGCATCCACGTCTTCGAGAACGGCACCCTGCTGCTGCACAACCTGCAGCTCTCGGACGAGGGCACCTACGAGGTGGAGGTCTCCATCACCGACGACACCTTCACAGGGGAGCACCACATCAACCTCACGGTGGACGGTAAGACACTTGGCACAGGCTCAGCGGGCACTGCTGGGGGTTCTGAGATCTGAGAAAGTGTTTCTGAATTCATTCCCACCTTCTCCTTCTTTTCCTTCTCCCTCAACCTCTCCTTCTCCCTCTCCCTCTACCATGTAGATCTTGCCGTGTTCTTTTTCACTGTGCTTTTACAATGGAATAGCACTACTGGAAACTACTACAAATAACCAGCACATTTTTCACAGAAACTTCAAACTCCAGGGCCTAAATACCTGATGTCCCTCTGGATCTGAGATTGCGTGCCCTTTCACATTCTACAGCCCAGTTCCAGATGATTTATAGGCCTAAAAGGATGCACATCTCTCTGGGCCACTGTAAAATGGCACCACGCAATCAGCCGCCCGAACCGAGTGACAGCCAGTCTCCAGCTACAAGCTCTGTGGCTCTTGCACAAGGCCGCAGGAGAGGCCAGGGCTCCAGGTCGGGTGCTTTCAGATGCCTAGCCTGGCTTCTGTTGGCCTTTTGCAGAAGCTTATGAAACACATGTACTTTTATTTTTAGAAATCATCCGAGGTTCCCAATGAATGGAAGTATGAAAAGGGGAAAGAAAGAGATTACTCATACATCGGGAAGGCTTTTTTAAGGCTCCTGGAAACATCTACTGGAAATCTAACTTTTGTCCTGAAATTTGACTGACTTTCTCTTTTGCTCATCTTCAATTAGTAGTCTCATGTTAGCCATCTCTCTTGCACTTTCCTGCTTCACTGTCTAGAGTGCAGAAGGCCAATATAGTCATTGACTGTTATAGCAAACCCCTCACACAGTGAATCTGAACTCATTCCACCAGGATATTGATTTAGACTACCTGGATTTAGGTGTAATAGAACATAGTAATAGTTATCCTTTATTTCCACAGATGCTAACCTGCTTAATTTCGACTAGTGATTGTATACTGATGCAAAAAAGAAACGCAACACCTCCTCCTCCACACTCTGGCCCTCCTATCTGCGTGGAACAGGCTGAAGAGTGACTCATCTGTGAAGAGGACCTGATGCCACCGCTGACGAGTCCATCGCAGCCTCTGTCTGGCCCAAGCCAGTTGGGTGTGACGACTAGGAGGTGTGAGCAGAGGGCCTCTGACAGGTCGCCTTGCTCTAAGGCCAGCAGCATGGAGCCTCACTGTCCTGTCACTGATGTGGGCATTGTGTCTGCTGGCAGTTTCAGCAGCAGTACGGGTGGCAGATCTGAACGATCTCTCAGATGGACCAGTCTGATGTGTCAGTCCTGCTCTGGTGTGGTCACTCGAGGGCGACCGGAACTTGGACGGCCATCTGTCCTGCCGGTCTGCTGAAACCTTCTCTGCAGTCGGGACACAGTGGAGCGTCTTAGTCCATAGTGTCACATGACAGGCCTGCCTGCAGCATACCAGTGGCCCTCTCCCTTGCTTCTGGTGACATTCAAGGCATTATGAAATGCACAGAAAACTGACTAAGTGCGGCCTTTTTCTTGCAGTGACCTAATTTGAATTAAGGCCTTTATAAAGGTGACCTGATCAGGCATTGTTCCACCTGGACCTCGTTGGGTAAAAGTGCACCTAACGAGCTTTCGTGTGATTGGCAAGTTGCAATGCCTCACTGCACAAGCTGTATTGCTGGTCAGAGGGCTTAAAACAAATTGACAACTTTTTATGAAAGTACATAAGCTCTAACTATAGTTTTCTCATTCCAGAAGATGTTGCATTTCTTTTTTCCATCAGTATATATTTTACCTTATTTTTTCATCCCGCGTGCATCTGATGTATCCATCCATCTCACACACACCGATGACCTACTTTCAGTTTTTTTCTAAATTGTAAAAATTACTTAAGCTGCCAGCCTGTCTCATCCTATGCATGCATGTCTCTTGTTTGTTCATGTTGTGTTTAGTGTGTTGTGTTTTGTGTTATTTCTTGTACCTGCCTGCAATGCACACTTCCCATCTGAGACAATACAGGAAGGAAGTAAGGCCAGCAGCCAGGCCAATAAAAGAAGGAAGTGAGCAACTGAAATTTGTGCACTGCCCTTATGCAGTTTGAGAAGCTAAGTGTATCCCTATGGGTCCGTCTGCAGACCAGCAGATGGGTTTGAAGATCTGAAAGCTTCATAACGATTGTGGCAATCTGTCGTGCGCACTGGTGTTCAGGGTGATGTTCAAAAGTGCAGAATTTCACAAGTGCAATAGTAACTAAAGACTAGCCTAGTCTAGGCACAGACAACAGATCACACAGAGCACAGGCAATACAGATAAGCAGGAGAAGTCCAAAAATAATTTGATTTTGTGTTTTCTTCTTAGTTTGGGTAAAGATTTGGGTCTTCTGCCCAGTTAGAATTAGCGGAGTGCGTTGTGCACCACGGCGCGAAGGTCTGAACCGCCTGTCGTCTGTGCCCGCAGTCCCCGTCTCCAAACCCTCCATCCACATGGTGGCGTCGACGGTCCTGGAGCTCAGCGAGCTCTTCACACTCAACTGCTCGCACGAGAACGGCACCAAGGTCGTCTACAGCTGGCAGAAGGGCGGAAAGCCCCTGGCCAACGACTCGCGCCTGCAGCTGTCGCCCGACCAGAAGGTCCTGACCATCGCCCGCGTGCTGATGTCGGACGATGACGTCTACAGCTGCACGGTGGAGAACCCCATCAGCAGCATGAAGAGCCTGCCCGTCAAGCTGACCGTCTACAGTGAGTAGGGACACTTGCTATAGGTATACATAGAGAGCTTGGTGCACTGGAGCTACTGTGGGGGTGATCATGGCACATGGCAGGAAGCTGCAGAGGATCTGTACTACAGAGCAGGGCATCCCAAACCTAGCACTTCGTGGACCTAACAATAAGCTCCATTTGAACTCTTCCATTGTTTTCAGTTCCTCAACACGGTCTCCTTCTAACTAACACGTTTCTTAAGCAGCTTAAAATCTCCAGCCTTTGGGCCGAATAAAAACAAACAACTTGCATACAGTAGGTTGCAGCCAAGCAGCTTGTCAGCTCAGTGGAGGACTCATTGAAGTCAAGAGCTCGGCTGCACTGAAAGGATTGGGAACCCCTGCTGTAGATACCCTGCAGTTTTACACGGGTGCCGCAGTTCTTTCTGCAAATTACTACAGCAAACAAATGTGAGCAGAATATTCTTAAATGTCCCGTGATCCCGTGATGAACTACACTGTAAAAAAAATGCTGGTACCAAGCACTCTACAGAGGAACCCTGTCCCAGGTTATGTACGTGTCCTGACAATGACAGCTCTTCTGTGTAATTCTGCAGGGGAGGCACACCACCACTTTAAGTAAAAAACCAAGGTGAACCCTGTGAAACCAGATGAACCTTGTGGTAAGATTGTATTATCACAGGATGAATACTTCTGGGATGTGTCAACAGTCCACTGTTGGAGCATTTACAAAACACCACAGAGTAGTTGCCCTGGGATTGCTAAGGCAACAATCCTCCTAAACTGTCCCGTAATTCCATTTGTTGTAACATGTTGTATTCTGTATAAACACACAATGTTTTCAGAAGGGTACAACATTATTGCCTCTATTTGGAGATTGAATAGGGTTGAGTGATTTTAAAAGTGTGTAACAGTAGCAGCCTACAAGAGAATTCACAGACTTGTGCAAGATTCACTAAATTAGCCTGTTGCTACATCCAAGTTACTTTGGGAAGCAGACCAAAACACCTGCTTAAGAAGGCTCAGGCCTGGCTGCATTTTATTTGCTTACTATCACCAGGGTGAGAGAAACCTGTCTATTCTAGATTGGCTTCTGATTTCACGGTGAGTGAAAGTGGCTGAAATCAGGGCTGACATCTAGGCAGCGATTCCCGCTCTGAGATAACAGGCAGAGAAGGGAAATGCGTGTATCTGTAAGATAAAAGCCACTGAGAGCTAATCCGGACTGAGGGTCTCAGAAGCCACCAGGAGCCTGTGAGCCCCCTGAGTGGACCCCTCTAGGCAAGAGAGAAAGGCTTTCGGCTGTGTTGCTTTGAAGGGAGAAGTGGACGCCTTAGAAGTGACGCCCTCTTTCACTCCTTTGCGCACTGCACTGCACTTCCTGAACCAGGGAGACAAGGGCTGCATTATACCCCAGCCAACAGGCTACAATAGCAGTGACACCTCGTGACTTCAGGCCACTTCTATCAGCCTGCAGGACTGAAATCCACTGCACAATGAAGAAGCTATCAATTCCCATCCAGCACACGGGGCTCGGAGAGGGCTTCTGGTAGGCTGACTCCACTGTGCAATAAAACTGCTTTGGGGAATGGAGGAGGAAGCAATTCAGCAAACAATCTGTGGAATACTAAAAAGAGCTGCTCCGGCCACAAAGGATTTCATGTCTTTATTTATTTTCTTCCTCCATGGCACTCTACCAAAGCTGAAAGAATCTAGGCTTGGGTGCGGATGGGCCTCTTTCCTGCTCCATTCACCTTCAGAACACAAACATTTAGTACCAGCAAGGCATAAGGCTCCATAGCTGTTATATAAGGAAGCTCTGAGCCTTCCATTCTTTAAACTTAATTGGTGCCTCATCTTAATTATGCTGTATTTTTAGCTAAGGACAGGACTAATTGCTCATGTGCAGCTAGCCTTTTATTTGTCCAAGGACATGAACTCAAGCCCCTGGAATTCCCCCTTTTCCAGCTCACAGAACGGTTGAATGCTATTTAGCTCACGGAAATGTGGTTCCAACTAAATACACGACATCACAGATCAATCCAAATTCTGCACGAAAGCAGCGGCTCTTGTGAAACAAAATCAGGCTGTGATTTTACATCTGTCACTTTATCTCGCGTGGCGCCCACCTGTGCTGAGCACGATCTGAGAGCTCTGTGCATCGCCGCTGTATGCTCGCAGTGCACGGCAGATGTACAAAATGCAAATGAGTCAACGAGCTGTAAAAATCGGAACGAGCACCAATTCAAATGGGCTGGGCCTAAAACACCATAGTGATGGCCAAGGTTGATACGCAGCTCAGAGGTTTATGAAGAGCTGCAAGTCAACCACCAGACTGAAGCCGAGGGGATGCAGCTCCTCCACAGGCTGCGCTGATGCTGCGGGGTGCCGTGTGATGATGGCCTGCTGTGTGTGAACTCTGCTGGGTGCCATTGTGTCCTCTTGCGCTGTCAGACAGGGGCCTGACAGCACGCCGCTTCGCAGAGTCTCGATGCCCCACGCACACATTGTTCCCCAGTGAATTTTATTTTTATGTCGTTTGTTCGGTGCTACTACGACGCATTTCCCGGAGCCCCAGCGTTTTAGAAAAGAAAGAAGGCAGGTGTAATCTGGTTCCATTAAAAAAAACCCGCCATTGACGGCGTAGTCTGGTGTGAGTGGAGCACCCTGGGAGTCTCCGGTGGCAGTGCAGCCCGGCCTGACCGCCCCCTGTTTCCCCGCAGGACGCAGCTCGCTCTATATCATCCTCTCCACCGGGGGCATTTTCCTCCTCATCACCCTGGTAACCGTGTGCGCCTGTTGGAAGCCATCCAAAAAGTAAGGCCTGCTCTTGTCTCGCTCTTGTTTACTCTCACATTTGCAGTTTGAGGTTCTATGCCAGTGAGGGACAGTGGACAGTTGGCATTCACCTACTGCTCATTTCTCCCACCAAGGAGGAGGGAAATTGTTCCTCTACAGATCACTGGGGAATGCTTTCAGTGATTTCCTGTAGAGTGTTTTTAATTGCTACAGGGTTTTATCGTGTTTGCATCTTACATCTAATTTGCCTATCCACCGTGGTCCTGCTTGATCCTGCCCTGGTTTCAGAGCACTCAGCTGCACTTACTGCTCTCTTACGTGATGCAGCCCTATACATTTTTCATGGAGCTGTGCTCAATTAGGAGCAAACCTATTAGGGCCAGCTTCCACCGTAAGAAAATAAATCCTCCAACGAATGGAAACAATGTGAAATTTAATTGGTTGGAAACCTGGGTCCGTAAAGACAATTACACTAGTAATTCATAATTCCCCTAAATCACTGACTGACTGTATGAGCACCATTCCCTCATATCCTGAAAATCAGGCCCCACTTTCCCAAAAAATAAAGCCAAATTTGTCACCAATGTTACAAATAAAATGCATGTATTAGGTTAGAATTATTTGGCACTGTTTATATACCAGTGTAAAATTGTGTTATTACTCTACATTAATGAAAATACATTTTTACATTACAGTTATTTCACAATACATTTATTAACTGGTGTTTCATATGATGACAGCACTTCTGAATCGTGCCAGGAGGCGGGTGTTCTGACATCTTTTGGGCCTTTCTTTTGTGGCGTTCCAGGGACAAGCAGCAGACGGACAAGCAGGGATCCTCTGAGTTTATGGAACAGAATGATGCCAAACACGATGGTAAGCAATTCTGAGGGACAGCACACAGCCCAGAGAGCCTCACTCACTTCATTACAGGCTTGAAATCTCACAAGACCCAGCCACCCTGAGACAAGGGGGCACCGCTCAACAGCCTGGGAGCTCAAGCATCTTCACTGCGCTCTCTGGCAAGGGGAATAATGGACAATAGGGGTTGTGGGAGGCAGAGCTTTGCACAGAGAGGTGTGGGAGTATGGAGCAAGACACACACTCAAATTAATGAGCTACTAACAACTGTTAGTAGTTGCCCAATCAACTGATTGGGCTGGATGAATCCAATGGCCTCCTTTGTTTCATAGCCTTTCTGATGTTCTTCAAAATATCTTTTAAAACAACTTCTGTTTCAGGGTTTTTTCAGGTAGATGACAGCTTATTGCCTCCCAGAAGAGCCATAAACCTCACATGCTGTGGTATTTGGTTAACAGCAAGTGTGAAAAACTCTATTAAATTTAACAAAGTTAAAATTGATTTTTTAGTATCAGTTGATTTTCTTTTGATTGCTTTTTACTTCTTCGGTGTCTGTTAGCAGCTACTGTACACAAGCGAAAGCAGGCCTCGGTGATTATATTGTAGTCTCACACCTGTGCGTGTTATTTCTTTAACACGTTTCGACGAAAGCGAAATTTTCAGATCAGTGAGCGATGTCCTTTCTCCTCTTCTTGTGCGAGTAGGCGCCCACAGAATAAAAATCATCAATAAGAAACCAAGTGCTCTTGCCCACACTGTAAGGAGGTCATCCTCTGTTGCTGGTGCTGCGATAACGGGGTTATATTGTGGATGACTAGAGCAACACTGATGCTGGTGGGAGAGAACTTGGAAGACAGAAAGACTTTGACTCTGCCTTTTCATTTCTCCAGCGGACTCTGTCCCGAAACCTGAACATGAGCGCAAGAATCCAGTGGCCTTGTACATCCTGAAAGAAAGGGTGAGGGTTTCATTTTTTGCTTCAAAAAAAGGATTTCTCTTAACTTTGCGAAAAGAAACCAGAAGTCAAAAGATTAGATATACAGACATACGTATTGCATTTATTGTCTAAGCAAAGTGATATTTTTCTAGCCTGACCAACACACCTGAACACGTTTTCACTTTTCCCTTTGGAGTTGCAAAAACGAGCCCCTCCACCCCCAAGCCTCAGAGCCATGGTGTGTAAAACTCTTTCACCTCTCCTGAAAACGAAAGGTGAGATAGCAGTGCTGCAGCAGTGGATGACACCCTAATCCTGCTGTTTGGTGCTTACAGAGACCAGACCCCCCCAGGAAGTGCATTGACATGCCAGTGCCTCAGGTAGGGTTTGTAAAACAGTGTGGGGTCCATCAGTCTTCTAATCGCATCCTTACTGCTGATCCATGTTCATTGTGTTGTGCCTTTCATCCCAGCTCAGCCTGCTCAAATGTTGGCAGCAATCAGGTTTGGCTGAATCTTGTCTGCAGCTGCATGCCCACCACTGGCAATAATGAATAGTCCTCACACATATATAGTGCTTTTCTGGACACTCCACTCAAGGTGCTTTACAGGTAATGGGGACCCCTCCTCCGCCAATGTGTAGTCCCACCTGGGTGATGCGACACTGTGCTCACCACACACCAGCTATCAGAGAGGAGAAGAACAGAGTGATGAAACCAGTTTGGTCAGGACATTGAAACAGGACCTCGGTTTTACGTCGAATCCGAGGGACGGTGCCTTTTTACAGCATAGTGTTCCCTTCACTATACTGGGGCATTAGGACCCACACAGACCGCAGGGTGAGCCCTCCCTACTGGCCCCACTAACACCACTTCCAGCAGCAGCCTTAGCTTTCCCAGGAGTCTCCCATCCAGGTACTGACCCGGCTCACACCTGCTGAGCTTCAGTGGGCTGTGAGTCACAGGGTGATATTTCTGAAGGCGCAGGGTGGCTCAACAACATGGTGATGTTGCTGAGCCCTTCTTGTCTGATAAAGTCAGGAAAATTCAACAGAGCAAATCAACACTCAGCAGGCAACACAGAACAGCTCAGACCTCGGGCTCGAGCGAGACAAACCTGGCCAGCATTCGAAGGCTTGTGTAGAGCGTTTCACAGCACGTCGTGACTGGCGACTTACTGTCATACAGTAGACTAGCGTGACATTGCTTGAGACATTTGCATGTGCATTTACATGTCCTGAACCCTCTTGATTCAGCACAGAGATAACAGCCAAATCTCTTGTCATTAGTGAAATGATATATTTTAAATATATTGTTGTTTTTCAACGCATTACATCTGCATGTTTGAAGAGACGCATGCTGTGCATCTTGGTTTTAAAAGGGATGTACTGTATAGCTGCATCAATGCCTTTAAATTATGTAATGACATGATAGGTGATAGGAAATTACTCTTGATAGCTTGAGAGCTGAAAATAAATCCTGTAGCTGATTAAATAAGCCCATTATCGCAATATTTAAATTTGCTATAACATAGTCGTCATTTGCTAAGCAGTAGAAACCCTTGTATCTGATACACCTGTCCTTGGAAGTACAGTATAACCAGTCCATCTAAGTCGGATTTCTCACATGACAGTGACCAGAGGTGTCTGTTTCATTGCAGGACTCGCCAGACACCGAGGACGAGTCCCCTCCCAGTTCCCGCATCCCGTCGGAGTCCGGCAGCCCCCCCAGCTACTCCTGCACCCCCCCCCCCTCGTCCCGCTCCCCAGACCCGCCCGCGCGCACGGCCCGCCGGTACCCCCGCTCGCCCGTGCGCACGCCCCCCCACGCCCGCAGCTCGGGCCGTGGGGTGCGCTCCCCCGCCGGGGGGGTGCAGGTGATGCACGAGCAGGAGGAGGCCACCCCCCCGCCAGAGAGCCACACTTAGAGCCGGCCTCCGACCTCCGACCTCCAACCTCTGACCTGCCACCCACCTCGTGCCGTTTCGCTGGCTCGGAAGAAAGACATTCTTGTTTTTTATGAATCTGTATGTGTGTGTGTATACTGTATATATTTTTTTCGGTTTGGCGTTTTGTGTACCAGGTCAGGAAGGCCGCTACACAGTCAGATTCTACTGCTCACATTCCCCCTACAATTACTGAGTCCTCCTGGCCTCCCAGCTTTGCTCTGGATTCTGGATTCTGGACTGGGCTCTTTAGAGAATCGGGCTCTTGCTCCCAAGTACTGTCCCTTCCTGCCCTTCATCAGAAGGACCATGTGGGTCTGATCTCTGGTCATTCATTCAAGCTCCTTGGACTGTCCCATTGCATCAGTATCCAACTCCTCCTGTCCAGCCTACCTGTAGATGTACAGTAGAGTTAAAGTTCCAGATATTGTTTTCTTTCTCCAGCGTTAGTCTGGACCTAACATTTCTCCCCCCAAGGATTGTAATTGCCTGGATCTATGAGACTGTAGATCTTTACAGAACGTGAAGAACTGTAAGGATTCATGTAAGCATTTAAGCAGTTTAGCAGGGTGGGGACTGAACAGCTGATTCATTTTCCTTCGCCATGATATGTACTATAGGTTTTGTCGATTTGCTGTTTTGGTTTGACAAAACAAAAGACAAAAATCTTTAGAGAGGCCACTTTCTGCAATGCATCTCATCAAAAACTTTCCTTTAACTGTCTTATTCGGAATATACAGGAAAAGCACATGTATCTTTACCCAGGGCTAAGAGATATTTTCATTTTAAAAAAGGCTTTGTCTCCACTGGCTTTTCAGTTTACCGATAGCATGTGGCTTCCTTGATAGAAATGACTTTTTTTCGTGCATGCGTCTTTCAAGTGAGTAAATAGAATCTGCGATTTCTGCAATTTCCCTCACAGGATCAATATCTATCTAAAAACAGGCCTTTCCCCATTTTTCTGTCCCTTTACGTTGATTTAAAGGCTGAGACAAACTGCTGATGTCCTTGATGACAGAGCTGACTAAGATCAAGGATATTAATTTAGAGTATATGTAATACATGCTACATGCATATTGAAACCTTATATATTAAATATATTAATATATCAGTATATATTAAAAAGATATAGTGCTGTGAATGTGACATCACTCCGAGAGAGAATATAGGTGTACGAATCCATAGTGGCAGATTATATTGCAAACTGTGAACAGAAAAGACAGAGTGAGTCTGAGCTCTCTTTCATTACAGTCTGGCCCATCTCCTCAGGGCGTTGTACATCAAAACAAATGAAACCACAGAGGCTTAAAATGAAGACTTGGATTCTATTTAGGCCTGGCCTAATCTGATCAGAACAATGCTGCCTCTCAGAGAGTTCCAAACACTGCTTATTTTTCTTTGTGTGTTGTATTTGATTTGATGTTAATGCAAAATAAGACATATGTCAGTTACAGTTCCACTGTAATCTGGATTTGTAAAGCATCATGAACTGCCTTTCCAGAACTGAACAAGAACTGCCCTGTAACTTGGATATCTGGGTACATGAGCTGGATGCACATTATTGTCTGTTTCACCTAAACTGTACACTAAGACGGCTGACATTTTAAAATGCATTCATCCACTATTCCGTTTTGAATCTCCCCACATCCCTCTATTTCTAAACAAAACTGTGAAAATACCGGTATACAGTGTTGGGTTATAGCAATATTGAAATTGGTGTCAGAAAACATAGCTTAGCTGCTATACATCTCTAATTTTTTTAACAACACATTAAACAGTACTTCCTGGTCTGCTTAGATAAAAGGTGTAAAACTGAGCTGAAACAGATTATAGTCAGCATGCTCATGAGCTAGAAAATGCTTTCTGTTTCTTTCAATCGTGACTGGGGAGTAATCATATTTTATCTTTGATAATACCAATAAGATGATCATTTGAGCACACTGTTGCTTTTCCTCTTGGACAGGAAGAACCAATTTACACTAATTGGTTAATGAGTTTTTAAAGAGTGTCTTACATTGGCATTTTAATAGAATGTATTACCACATAATTTCAGTTCCATTTTTCCAATTAAAAAGGTTTTGATTGAAATGGAAACCATTTAAAGAGTAATATAAAGAAATACTATTTTAGTTGTCTATATTGTTGTGAACATATATACCACAAGGAAACCCTATGAAACTTTTTGAAGTCATATCCTTTATACTTATAATGTATGTATATATTTATATATAAATTTACATTGTATGCATTTTCATTTAATCAAACTAACCTACTCCTCTGTAGCCAGAATATAATTTGGGAATGAAATGTAATTAGCTAATTTCTATGGGTTTTTAATCTAGATGTTGTTTAAAGAACAAAGAAATCATTGTGGAAACAAAAAAGCCTTGATTTTTCGAAAAGCAAAATAAAGGCCAATATTATTTCACTCTCCACATGCATTTATGCCGACTTTCTGATCGAACTCTTTTGCTGCATTTGGATTGTCTGGTGTCTGGGGCTCACTAAGACTCATGAAGCACTTCTCCCCTGTGGTGTTAGAGCATGCTCAGGCTCAAGTTCCCTGATCTACAGGATCTGCATGCTAATCTCTCATTTTTCTCTGTGTGGTATCCCACTGCATCTAATGCTCGTTTGTCTGCACTTACACCTGAAATGAGTATTATATTACCAGCTGGGCGTAGTTTTTTCAACAGACCTTTGGCAAAGCATGTTGTGTGGGCACCCAGTTCCCTTGCATCAGTTATAAAGTAGCATCACAAATTAACCTTAGTCTTGCTTTGCCAGTGTTTTGTATTTTCCCATTCTAAACAGGTCCCTCATTTATTCACCCTTGTTGATTTATTGATGTGGACTAGCTGGGCGCTGTCCTTGACACCCTTATCAAGGCAGCTCATTGGTGAATTTGCAGTTGCCCTGGGGAAGATCATGCTGATATTACTGCCCTTGAATTCTATGAATTGTGCTACAAAGGTCCTCCTTCATCGGAGTGAGAAGGATGGAAACAGTTAGCCAGTAAGGTTTTGTTTCACTGCACAGCCAGTCCTGAATTAGGTTAGCTAATACCCATGTTCTCAAGAGCTATGTCATAAAAATACTTTGCATACAAGCTTTTCAGCCAATTCCAACAATGAACTTACCTGTCAATCTCTTAGTCAATAGATGACTTTTTCCTAACCTGCAGGAGGAGTCTGGTCTCCTGTATAGCCACTTATAGACTGAGTGTTATAGACACTCACTTCCAATCACAGACACCTGGGAAGCATAGGAAGAGCAATCAGTATTATCTCCCTGCAGGTAGGACAATTATGTGTCTGTGCAAGTGTTAATGTGTAGTAGCTGTCTGTCTATACTTGAGTCTGTGTCTATAGAAAATAAAAGAAATTTTAGTGCTCTACAATAAAGAAAGAAATTACTGTTTTTTAATATTGTTAATATTGTTTTTTTGTGATTTGGATCTGGTAATCTTGCGAACATTTGTTAGTAAAAGTTACAAATGGGAGGAGGTCTCATGCTTGTAAAACAGTATTTATGTCTATGACTTGTTTAGTTTTTAGCTCCTGGGTAGGTTATTTCACTCTTTAATAAGTACCGCTTCTCCGATCTGTTTATGAACAGCACTTTCCAAGAAACACCTTTTCCAAGAGACCAATGAGAGCTTTGTCTGTTATCTGGATTTTAAACAGTTATTACAGCTGCCTTTTTTCTAGTTCCACCCAGAGAGAATTTTGACCTTTTCCAAAATGAAGATACTGGTGCCTTTGTTGAGTGAGTACAATTCACCTTTTCTATCCTGGCGATCATCAAAACCCCTACATGGGATTTGTGCTCATGAGAAATTGCTTTGCCCTCTATAATAAGCACTTGGTGCTGCAGGAGGTACATCTGCACCCCTGAAAGTTTCCTATTGTAGACTGCTGGAACTCAAATAATAATATTCCCATTATTTCAGTATAATGAAGTACAGATCTGCCACTTTCAATACGACAAAATTGTTGTGCTGAAGTGCAGTTATGTTAAATAGTTTATAAAGAATGGATGGTAAAATTGTTATACTGTAAAATCTGTATATGTAAGAACTGACAGCAGCGTTGATGCATTGATTAAAGTGCAGATTATTGCTGAAAATTAACAGATTTGCTTGCCTGTATTTTCCGATGAGACAATACCAATAACATGTAAAATACATGTTTCCGTCAACCAAGAGGGGATTTTCTTTGACTGGTTATGCACCAGCTGCAGTGAATTTCCAGTGCTCTGTCCCGAAAGGAAACTGTCTTAATGACTGTGTTAATTTCTTAATTTACAATCTACTTTGCATTCCTCAGCAATGGACATATACAAGTGTAGATATTCTGGGATAAGAAATATGATGCTCATACGTATAGAAGCAGATGGACAATATCAATGTGACCATTTTTTGTTTTAATTAAACATGGTGGCATAGTGGGTAGCATTACAGCTATGGGTTCCTGTGTCTCCTTCTTTGTGGAGTCTGCATGTTCTCCCTGTCTCCTCCCACAGTCCAAATACATTGCAGGGCTAGGCTTTGGCTCACTGCAACATCTTAGGATGAAGAGGGTGCTGAAAACGGGAGGATGAATATGAACGATTGATTCAAGGGAGTTCTGTTGACTTTGGCTCCACCTGCTGGAAAGTTTAGATTTTTTCCACTTTTTAAAGCTTTGGAAAATACTGAAGCTTACTTAATAAAGTGATGTTGTTGTTGTTATTATTATTATTAAATCAGTGGTTCCCAATCCTGGTCCAGGTGACTCACACCAGGTTGGCATTCCAGCCCACCTTCATTAGATAGCTGAAGCCTTACTTGATCTTAGAAGTTGCTGCAATTGAATATTTGCATGTTGTTTCAAGTCACAAGTTTGGGATTTTATTTCACTTACATAATACAATAATTAAAGCTACACCTTGTTTAAGAGGTGGGAGTTAACAGTTCAATCTTATTATGATCAAGTCAATGAATTGTGGCACCGAGGGCTCGGCTGGAACATAAAACAACAGGTGTTTGGATCACGAGGACGAGGATTGGGAATCAGTGGCTTAAACCTTATAGCTACCTTGCTTTTCCATACTTCTTTGTGGGACCTTGTTATTATTTTGGTTTATCGCACTATGCTATAGTGCCGTGTTAGAAGGGCTGATCACCGGGGATGCTGCCGAAACCACAAAGCCTTTTGAACAAGACTGCAAAGCATGGTCAGTCACCCATGGGGCTTGACGCCAAGTTAGCTGGCTGTGAAGAAATTGTGCTTCAAGGCTGGGAGATGGAGAGGCCCTGCTTTGTTTTAAGTCGTTTGTTTGTCCTCCCTGTGTTTTAAGAGGCTGTACTGCCTTACATGAGGAGTTTTGCATGAGAAAATCCAAGGGGACTGGTAATTCATTCCAACTGGATTGTTTCCGGCCCCATCAGGACTCTCCTTCTCTCCCTGTGGGATCATTCTCCTGCTATTTTCAAGACAGGAAGAAAATGATTACTACGTCTCCTTAGGTGTGGAGTTTGCATGTTCTCCCTGTTTCCTCCCACAGTCCGAATACATACTTGAGTGTTACATACTCATATTCTCTCTAGGAAGAAAATAAAGCAGAGCTAAAGGAGAAACCCTCTCTTTCACAGTGCTGCCCATCATTCTTTCTTCATTTGTATAAAGAGGCAACATCTTTCAGCTGAGCAAAGAGGGTCCAGTTAAAGGGGCTTCTGGACCTCTTGCTGGAGTTAATTGTAGGGGGGATGCTATGGAGACATACAGTAATACCCATAAACAAATAATGACTCCTGACGAATAGCTAATGACATCGCTTCAAGTGAAATGGCTTTTCTTTAAGAAACCAACTTGACAGAGCAGAAAAAGAATGTAGCTGGGAGCACTTCATACATGTAGGAATACGAGCTAGGGAGTTTTTTGTGTGTGTAGTATGTTGCCTGTAGAGAGGAAGGAGACTGCTTGCTGTAAAATTTAGGAACCTGAGACAGCTCATAACGAGGGGGTCATGTCCAGCAATAATCTACATCTGCTGGACTGGGAATACATGTTGCTCCCTGAGAAATTTAACTGCGTCCTTCCCAGATGACTAGAGCACGAATCCTTCCTCTGCTCTCCTTCAGCATCCTCCCTGAGGATTCATCTCATTCTCTCTCTCTGTCTTCCCCAGCATCCCTGTTTTCCTATGTTTTGAAGCTGGGATTTCTTACCCCGGAAATGGAGGCGATCAGTAAGTATAACATCTCATTTCAGCAGCTGCTTTTTATCCTTGGCTGGTGGTGGAGAACTGGGGCCTTACTGGAAAGGCACAGGACACAGGGCTGGACTGCACCCCAGATGGGACGTCAGTGTGTCACAGGACACAGGGCTGGACTGCACCCCAGATGGGACGTCAGTGTGTCACAGGACATGCACACATGCAGGGGACAATCTAGAGGTGCCAGTTAACCTAGCCAATATGTTGTTAGACTGTTAGAGGAAACCATGCAGCCACAGTAGAACGTGCAAACTCCACACAGAAGGTGCCCCCAGTCTCAAACCCAGGTCCCAAAAACTGTGAAACAGCAGTGCTAATCCATTACCCTATCATGACTACCTGTAACATAGTAGTTCAGGTGGGTAGCTGCGTCAGCATGCGTAGGCTGCAAAGGTACAAGTACTAGGTTTATTAATAGGTTTGGAATAAACCTATTACCTGTAACATATCCACACATCTTTTCAGATCGCTTCTCTTTTTATAACAAAGTAGCACAAAATGAGGTTTCACCAACACTAAGATCGATTTTCGCTTAGATCACCACTAGAGTGATTTTTTGCTGCTGGTGCTGGTGGATGTTTTCCCCTCTCATCCAGAAGGTTTAAACGGGGGAGTGAAGATATTTTTACTATACATATACTTCTCCCCAGCCTTGAGTTTCCTCTCCTGATCTGATCTTTATTTTTCCCTTGCAGGTCTGCACAACTGGACAGGGTTTCTGCCCATAGCGCCTGGGATCACAGAGAATCCTGAGCCAAGCAAATCAGAACCAGACAGTGAGTAGCATAGCCCCCCAGTCCTGTCAGTGTCCCTCAGAAGTGATGCCTTCTACAACCACTGGAAGAGCAAATATCGGCTCTCTGCTTCTTGTCACAGTCTCGCCATTTAACACTGACAGGTGGTTTATCACATCAAACATTCACAAAAGAAACCAAAACACGCAGCTTTCTTGTGCTTTGCGGAGAAAGTTGAGGGTATCCTGTCATTCAGTTCTCCTTGAGAAGTCACTGCCCTTACTCCAGCTTTCTCACAGTACATTTGTAGACAGGAGTGTTGAGGGTGCTGGACTCATGACTGAAAGGTGAGACCCTGCTGTTTACCACTGAGCGCAGTACTACACCCACAGTGTTCCAGTAAAATACACAGCTGGAGCAAATGTAAGTCATTTTGAAAAAGTGTCAATCAAATAAATTAGTATGTTATGAAACAGTACACTGGTATTTATAGACACACATTGCTGGACTCATTACAAATGTAGCTACTGCCAAATAAGAAGGATTTGCATTTACATGTTTTTTCCACAGACTCCCTAGTGCTTTACCTGACATTTGATGTCACCACAAATTGTACCACTGAGCCAAACACCCACAACATTGTTAAAGCCATTGTGCAAGAGGTAAGTGATAAGAAAACATAACCATTTTCTAAAAGGTGCACCATACTAATTCGAGGACATTATGATTCGTATTTGATTTGGATGAGAAATTACGTACAGTAAGCATCGCAGTCCAGACAACAACTGCAAAAATCTATAAACCCGTATACTGTATTCAGCTGTAAATCTTACACAACACTGAAACGCTCCACAGCAAGCGCTAATTTGGTTATTACAGTGATTGACTCACAAATGTGCATTCTCTTTCAACACAGATAAAGAACATCTTGAAGGCAGTCCTGAAGACAGAAGACTTTCAGCTGGAATACTTTGAAAGCGGAAAAGAGAATCCAGACACTAAAGCCGTAAAATGGTCAACCCTTTAAAATAAAACGTTGTTTGTTCTTATAGGCATTTTGCTTAACATTAGCTTATTACAAGAAAATAATAGATTCCAACGCTCAGTGACAAATAATAACTTCTCTGCTACCTGTAACAATACTGTGAGCAGCTTTGACAGCTTTGGGATATTTCAAATGTCTCACCAGTCTCTTCTTTAAAATGAAAGGCAAAGACAGGGTCTCTGCCTGATTGAGCCTATAACAAAACAGAATCCTGTAGGACCAAAAACAATATTTTTATAAAGCATATGTTCCAATTGCAAGCCATTTGCTTCAGAATTTCAAGTTTAAAATGCGGTAAATTAATTCCCTGTCCAAACTGACTTAAAACATACACACATATTAAGACATACACACTATGGGTGAGTACTTGTTCACATGAAAAACAACTTGCCTGACCTGTCGCAAACATAGCTTTAGAAGTCCAGGTCCTTAATAACTGCACTGCAGTACCCCTGTAGCTAAAGCAGCAGCTCTGCAATTTGAAAGGTTGCCTGAAAACAAAACGGCAATGCTTTTAAACAGGGACTCTATATGAACTTGCAGGTCTTCCTCCTGAATACTGTAGCGCCCTCGCCCGGTGGTGAACAGGAAGTGCACCTAGGCGCTGAGGGTAAGTGTTCTCTGAAGCTTAGTGCCCTATAAATCAGTGTGCAGTGTCTGTTAAAGAGTGACCACCCTAAACCTGTGTACGTGTTCTGTTGGTTCACAATGTGTGTGTAAATCCTGTGGCTGGTGCTCTTGTAAAGGAGAATAAAAGCTGGTGCTTGTGTGCCTTCTTCATCTCTGCTTGTCCTTTGTCCTGCACGAACCCGTAAGCGTTATATTGGTGTCAGAAGCGGGCAGGATGGACACCCCATGGCAGATGCTAGTGGACTCTGTCAAGCACAGGCTGACCCTAAAGGAGACCAGACCCAGTGGCAGCGAACACCCGGAGCCTGAGCAACTTCTGGGTGCGTCGGACGGTGCTGGCCTGCATCCGCCATGCTGGCCTGAGGTTTAACCCCAGCAAGTGGGAGCTCCTGCAGTGGGGGGTGACCTTCCTGGGGCACGCTGGGGCACCGTGAGGGGTGGCTACAGACCCAGGTAAGGTCGCTGCAGTGAGGGGCTGGCCGACACCCCGCACCGTCGCAGAGCTGCGCAGCTTTCTGGGGTTGGCCTCGTATAACCAGAGGTTCGTCCCGGACTTCGCCAGCATCGCCAACCCTGCTTCTCCGCCTCACTCAAAAGGGCCGCCGTTTTGGCTGTGAGACGGCCTTCTGCTGGCTACGTGAAGCTGTGGTGGGGTGCCCCGACCCACGGTTACCGTATATTCCAGATACCGACGCAAGTGACTCGGGGGTGGCCGCGATGTTGGCGCAGGAGGGGCCAGAGGGCCTGTCTTCCAGCCCAGGGACTTACTGTAGTTTGGGTGTACAGCCCTAAGCTGGCGCTGTCGTGGGAGGGGCCCGCTGTGGTCCACGGGGTGGTGGGACAGGTCTGCTGCCAGGGCCGGTTGCGAAACCGGGGGAGAGTGGTGGTCCTACACCGAGACCGCCTGGCACCCTACTGGGTCCGGGAGGACGAGCCCCGCAGGGAGACTCCAGAGGGGCAGCCGGGGCCGGAGCCGGCCGACAACGGGGTGACCGCGGATCGCCAGCTACCACCGCGGCGGTCCCTCGCGCAGGGCTCCACAGCCATTAGCTGACTTTGAGTACAGCCTGAGGGGAGTGTTCGACGTCTGCGGGACGCCAGGCACTTCAGGTGGGGGCAGTGAAGCGGGAGGAAGTGCACCTAGGCGCCGAGGGAACAGCAAAGCAGGCTGGGAGTTGTAGCTGGGGGGGAGTCCGAAGGTCTATAAGATGACCAGCAGCTGACCTTGCTCATGTAAATAGAACTGTGTTCGTTTAAGTGTTCTCTGAAGCTTAGTGCAACACAAGTGTGTAGTGTCTGTTAAAGAGTTACCACCCTAAAACTGTGTACGTGTTCCGTCGATTCCCTGATGTGTGTGAAAATCCTGTGGTTGGTGCTCTTGTAAAGGAGGATAAAAGCTGGTGCTTGTGTGCCTACTTTGTCTCCGCTTGCCCTTTCTCCTGCACGAACCCGAGAGCGTTACAATACTACAATATTTAAGGAGGGTGAAAAAGATGTTTTGCATTTTCCCGACAGATTATTTTTCGTGCGTGTTGCTCTGATTAAAATGTACGCTTGAACACAGTTTTAATTTATATTACATTTAACACATTTCATTTAAAAATTATTTGCAATGTTTTCGTCCAGTAAATGGCTTTTCTTAGTGCCGCTGACCTTATGTTTGATACTGTAAATCGGTTTTCTGGATAATCCACTTGGAAAATAACATAGTATCATAAAGCAAGCGCTTTGCTTATGTCACATGTATGCTTAATTCACTGGCATTGGTTTAAACATAAGACAACGACTCTCCTTTCCAGTGATTTTAAACCGCGACATTATTTTTTGTACGTTCTTCTGATCAATAAAGCCCTGACCTCAACGTGGCTGTTCAGTTATTTCAGTCATTTAAACAAAATTATTTTTCTTTTGTTATATTTTTGGACAAAAAATGCTTAATCATCTTACGACTATCAATTTCATATTCGAGTTATCTATACGTAACAACACAAAACTATTAAAGTAGTTCTCCGGAACTAAGTTCAATCAACAAGCGTTTCTTTCGAGAAGAGCTCAAGGACGCAATGTAGGCGTGGTTTTTAGACGCTTGATTTTGATTGGCACAAATGAAAACGTATGGACAGGCAGGATGGCTGAGCTGTAACCAATGGGGCGTTAGGAGGTGGGCTCTATGCCCGTTGCGAAGGCGGTGGCGTCCTTCCCTGCAGAAGTTTGAACTGTTAGTCTGGGAGGAGCGCCGATTCGTCGGACGTTGGTTCAGTGTAACCGGCTAGGAGGCTGCTTTACCTTCGTGTGAGTTTAGAGGACCGGACGATGAGTCCTGCCGAGAAGCGAGCCACGGGCCCTGTCAGGGCATCAGTACACAGCCGCAAAAGCGAGAACCAGCCCGCCTCGATGAGACCCAAAGCCCTGAGACTGGTCGTGAACCAGAAGGTGCTTGCCGAGAGGAACCAGGCAGTGATGCCCGTGGGAGCCTGGGTGGAGATCGGCCAAGACTACCAGGAGCACCCCGCTGTAAGTACTGCAACGCCTTTGGGCACCTGTGGGACCAGGAGATTAGGCATCGATGTGTGAGACCCGTCAGAGTGGTGTCGAAACCACTACATTCAACACGATTTAACATCCCGTAGCTCAGTGCTGTGCTGTAAATGTTGTCGGTATTCCGTGCTTGGGTTGTCACGTTTTGTATCGGGGTTTGTGATCGTACTGCATGTGAAAACAAACTAATGTAGTATTAAAAAGACTTGCACAGAGTAATGCGCATTCATACTGTCTCTGCAGTTCTCTGGCAAGATACTGGATGTTGACGTTTGACCGGTGGGTTGTCCTACACTCATACAGAACGCGTTCTTGTCGGGATATTAGGACATCATGGGAAAAGTGGCGTTCAGCGGTTCCGAAGAGACGTGTTTAGTGACTTAATCGGCTTTCATTTCACTAGTCAATAATAATAAACCCCGATGTGTCTATACTGGTCAGTTCTGTAGAGTCTATTCTACATGAGAAGTCGTCGACAGGTGGTGCTATAAGAGCATGCTACTGTTTTCATTGTTATCATCAGAACAAATGAACAATTAATAATAATAATTGCTTCAAGTTCAAGTTTATTGTCATTACACTCATATACATGGTATATGGTATAACGAAATGCTATTTAGCTAGCTCTCGGACATAAGTAGTACAAAGAGAAAAAAACGCAACAACAACAAAAATACAATTGTGTAGCAAAAAAAAGACAGAGACAACAGGCAGTGTGCAAAAAACAACAACAGATGATGTGCAAAAAAGAACAACAGATGATGTGCAAAAAAAACAACAGGCAATGTGCAAAAAACAACAACAGGCAATGTGCAAAACAACAAAAAAGTAACAGGTTATGTGCAAAAATGCTTACACTTATATAGCGCTTTTCTGGACTCCCCTCCACCACCACCTGGATGATGCACCAGAACTCTCCCCACACATCAGCTATCAGTGGGGAGGAGAACAGGCCGTGATTGGTACAGGCCAGGGAGAAGTTTATCCAGAAAACTGGGGTAACACCCCCAGAAGCAACCTTAGCTTACCCAGGAGTCTCCCTTCCTGGTACTGACCAGGCTCATACCTGCTGAGCTTCAGCAGGTTGTCAGTTGTGAATTGCAGGGTGATGTGGCTGCTGGCAATATCATATAAAGCCCATTAGACATTTTTTCTTTCTTCAGGCGCCAATGTCTCTGTTTAATTTATAAACATTTCTCTGGAATGTATCATTTTCATGAAGAAATACTGCTTCTGGTGGTAATGTTACAAGGAATCGTTTGAAACAGCACAAAGATACTAGGTTGCGTTCTGGAATCAGTATTTGGACATTTTCTGAGTCGGGTTACAACAACATCTTCTTAAGCAGAGAAATTTGGGTTGAGGAATCTGGCCCGTCCGGCTCCGGTTTTGTAGCCTTAAGTCATCCTGGGAACTGAGACCCAGTGAGATGCAGCTGCTCCCGGGTGGGTGAGACCGAGAGCTGTGCCTCGGAGAAAAGGGCTGGCGCAGCTGGGCGCGCGGTGATGCCTGCCCCCCCCCGCCCGACAGATTCAGGCCGTGCTGCTGGAGGAGATGCTGTCGGAAGTGAGCCGGGAGAAGACGGAGAGCCTGCGCAGGTTCCAGGCCGAGGTGCGGCGCCGCGTGGCCCAGCAGGCCCAGGCGCGGAAAAGGCGCCAGCTGCAGAAGTCCTACGAAGTGGTAAGACCACCCACATACAGTATCGATTAATGAATAGGTAACATCCTCCTATTAGCAGTTAATTAGCTGTCATTTCTATGTAACCTGCGAAACGCTGCAGGCTCTGTTGTTCACACACCTTTCCAACAAACACCGATTCCACAGGCACTGGGCAGTGTTCCTTCAGCTGTTCTCTGATACTTGTATTTCTTGGCTGAAACATGGATCAAAACGCACAAATACACAGGGAATTAATGGAATACCCAAAAGTATGGAATACCATTACCCAAAAATATGTTTTTACCATGTCTTATGTAGTGCCTTTGCTCTGGTTTATTTAAACCTCAAACCTCTGCAGGAGAATTAAGGCCTGAGGCCTGGAAGCAGGCTGGCAGGGATGTGTTTCAGACTCTCTGTCCTTGCCTCGTAGGCGGAGCATGAAGGAAGAGTTGTCCAGCAGTCATGTGATGCTGCCCAGCGCCTGACCACCCGCAAGAACATGTGTACCTCCGACCACCAGGGGGAGCTGGCCATCTGCGGCCCTGGTTCCCGCTGGGTGAGCGCCCAGGGCCTGGGGGCTGGCGACACAGACAGTGGTGCCTTCCAGCAACAAGAACACCAGGTGAGAGCAGAGAGGGAATATGTCAGGGTTTGGACTCCTGGGGCAAATTCTGATCCTGGGAAGTATCAATAATGAACCTGAAGGGTACCTCTGTACCACCACATGTGGCTTGCAGCATTTATGTTGAATGCATTGTAACTCGGCAAATGGTACTCATAAATTTGTCTGAGTGAGATGCACAATGATAAAATCAGGACAGAATACGCGGTGTAATGAAGTGATTCATCTGTTTAAGAATCGCAGCGAATGCTGTGCTGCAAAAATCTCTTGTGAAGATGTGATCTGAAGGAAATTTGATGTGTTTTTGTGTCTCTCTCAGCTCGGCAAAGTGCTGAAGCAGGTCAGGCGCAGACTGGCTTCCTGTCAGACCATCTCTGCCGGGAAGCTAACATCAGAACTCCCAGGAGGCATCTGGAGGGTTTCGCCAACCAGGGATGTAAGTCTACACCCTGAAACCTTTCTGTCATGCTGGGTGCCAACTCTTTGTTTTGAATTAAGGGCACAGAATTAGTTCTGCATTCTCTTTCATCGTCTGGTATTATGCAACTAAACATAGAGCAAGAATCACCATTGCAGAAACATCAGCTCAGTGCAGTGCAGCTTTTTTATATGCTTTCCCCCTAAAGATTTTCCTGAGTAAGCATATTAGCAAACATCTGCAAAGAGTTTTTGATAAAGTGCTGGCCAATTGCCCTATCAGAGCACTCTCATGTGATCGTCTCATTTCTTAATCTTTGCTCTTGAGCCGAAGTTTTCATTTCCTTGTAACTTTCTCTCCCCTGACCTGGATTAGAGAAGTGTTCTTCTGTTGTGGTGTTTCTTTTAATCTAACAGTAATCTAACAGCTCACCTTCAGTCCTTCTTAGATTTTGCTGTGTGTGCAAAAAAACACAGATCTCTTTTGCAGTGGTCTGTTGAGGTCTTTTCATATTAATTAATATAACTGACCAGCTGATTAGATTGTTTCTTTAGTTTAATCTTACTTTCAAATGAGATGTAAAGACCTTTTCTAAGAATTAAATACAGCGACCATGATTTTAATAATGCTGCTCCTGGTTAACCCACTTGACCTATGCTTCTACTGTCGCAATACTCTTTTTGTTGTTTTTTTTGAGTTGAAATTCAGCCAAAGTGCAGCTCCAAGGAGATTTTAAGTTTTCAGTCTGGTAAATTGAGTGTAGCTGTAGAAAATGCCTTGCAAGAAGCTTATACCTGCTGGCATCTTTCTCGCACTGTCTAGAAGCCAGTATCCCGTCTGCTGCCCCCTGCTGGAGAAGGGGAGGAGGAGCCAGAGGAGGAGGTCCCACTGAGTGGCCAGCATGATCTCCCTTTGGGCCTAGAGGAGGCAGGGCCCCCTGAGGGCCACAGTGGCAAGACGGTCACCTTCCAGAGCCAGCAGGTGAGTGGACAGGGCTGCTGTCTGGGTCCCCTGAGGCTCTGTGCCAGCAGACACACATGCCTTTCAGTTCACACAATGTTCCTAATTATTTTTTGGGTTTAATGCGCCTCGGCAGTTTATATAGTTTGCTATTAGAACACACTTGATAAACTTGGGCACGGCTACCAACAGCAACGTGACAGGGTGTTCGAGTCCATATGCACTGCGACTTACAAACTGCAATTCTAAAAACCTTTCAGAAATAAGTGTGAGATTTGTTTTTATCTGCTCAATCCTCGGGTTGGAAGGGCTCCCAGAACACAGCACCACCAGCAGAGGCTAAAATATTTGCCTCTTCCCTTTGTGCGGTAAATAAGTCACTTTCAAATGCATGCTGTAGGTGACCCGGCTTTAATAAAAAGGGAAAGTTTCAAATTTAAATGCATGGGTTTCAAAGCTCTCAGAGAAGCTGGAAAACTAACACTGGTCTCTAAACAGAATTCAGTTTTTAAACATTTAGACTCGCCACCTTTCTCTCTTGTGCAGTGCATGGTGTTGCTAGTTGCCAGTCCTGTTTGTGACCCCTCGAGTTTGCTCTCCTCTGTCTCTTAGCTATGTGAGCGGATGTTGAGAGAGCCCTATCCCACTGGTCCCAGCCCGGGATTCAGCACAGACTACAGAGCGACCCAGGTCCTCTGGCCCAGAGAGGATCAGGAGGAGCTCAAGAGACAGGTAAATACAGGCAGGCTCCACTCCTTACTCTGGACTGACAGAGTGGGTTTGAATTGGACACTGCTGTTGTACTCTCTCTAACCTGACTACTCCAGCTCCCCATCACTCACAAAAAGGGGCTCAGTCTGAGTCTGAAAGGTGAGTATTCCCGACTGTGGCTATGCGGACAGCAGTGCTGGGATAACCCTGCATTGGAACACAGGGTCCCATCCAAGGGACGTATCGTGCTCTCAGTCCTCTTAACACCAGAGGACAAGCTCTATATATTCCTGTCCAGTCATTCAGCCTAGGAAAGTCATATAAACTAGATCTCAATTGAAGGGTTTTGACATTTGCCTTAATATGTGTGCTGCTGAATGCATATAAAAAAATAACGAGAGATCATCTATTTCGGTTCCTTCTCCTATGTGCATGAGTAACGAAAGGCACAGATGTTTTTTTAATAATTGAGTTGTTTCAGTTCCTCCTCTGAGTATCAGTAAAGTTATGTGTGTGCTGTAAAGCTAAAGAAATGACAATTCTTTTTCCATTATGCCTGCAGGTCACAAGTAAATACTAAAGCAAGGAAATACTAAATAATAAAGCACCTACAGAATTTAGTATGCTCTGGCTTTAATACTGTAGTCTCTTTGCATCTTTTTTTACATGGATGTTCTGTAAAATGTTTATATTTACTTAATCTTTACTTAAACACACCTACTTCAGAGGGGCAAACAAAGCCCTGGTGTCAATGAAAGCGTTGCATGTCCTGTTTGTCACAGTGTCATGTATGATGACAGCTGTATTTCTTTGCGGCCAGGCCATGTGTGCCATGCATACTGCTTGGGATATAAAAAGGCAAAAGCTGAAGGAAAAGTTTTGAAAACAAAGCCCCGATCGTCCCTCAGCAGCAGATCTCTGGTTCTTCCAGCGTCAGTCTCAGTTCCTGATGTACCGCCGCCTCTTCATGGACATGGAGAGGGAGCAGGTGAAGGAGCAGAGGCGCCACAGGGAGCACCTGCAGAGAATTGCCAGGTGGGGTCATCCACAGTTGTTTCAACGTTTCCCCCTTCAACAGCAGTGTCGTACTTGCACAACAATCTGTCCTACATCTTCCACTGAATTGGACAGGTTCGGTATTACAGAGGCTCAGACATGGACAGGTCTAAGGAGCAAGGAAAAACATTAGCCAGTCATCCTGCAACTCACAACCCACTGAAGCTCAGCAGGTGTAAGGCTGGTCAGTACCTGGATG
Source organism: Lepisosteus oculatus (assembly GCF_040954835.1). NCBI lineage: Eukaryota > Metazoa > Chordata > Actinopteri > Semionotiformes > Lepisosteidae > Lepisosteus > Lepisosteus oculatus. The sequence continues at coordinate 14,165,430 of NC_090718.1, forward strand.
AGGGACTCCTGGGAAAGCTAAGGCTGCTGCTGGAATTGGTGTTAGTGAGGCCAGTAGGGAGTGCTCGCTGTGTGGTCTGTGTGGATCCTAATGCCCCAGTTTAGTGATGGAGACACTATACTGTAAAAAAGACGCCGAACTTTACATGAGATGTTAAACTGAGGTCCTAACTCTCCATGTTTATTAAAAATCCCAGGTCATTTCTTGAGAGTAGGGGTGTTATCCTGGTCTTCTGCCCAAATTTCCTCCTCGCCCTTACCAATCATGGCCTCCTAATAATCCCCATCAATGAATTGGCTTCATCATTATGTTCTCCTCCCTACTGATAGCAGCACTTTGGCTGCCTTCGTATCCTCCAGGTGGAGGCTAGTCATTGGTGGTGGTGGAGGGGAGTCCCCATTACCTGTGAAGTGCTTTAAGTGGAGTGTCCAGAGAAGCACTATAAAATTGTAAGGAATTATTATTAAACACATCCCAGAGACTCGTGTCCACTCCCTCCCCTGCATTTTATCAGCTTCTGCAATGAGCCCTGTTTATCTTTTGCTCTCTTCACCCTTTCTCTTAGAGGGAAGGAGTGACGATCAGTGTGATAAATTATGCTGCCTTTTTACATAGATGAATGCTAGAGCTGCATGCAATATATACTGTATATATGGTGGAACTGAAAAGAAAACCTTTAAAGAGATATAGTTTATTAAATCTTAAACTGTACAGTGACACGAGTCACAAGTAAAACTGAGAAATATATACTAAATGCAGACAGTTAAAGTAAGTCATATTAATGGTTGCTGCATATTAATAGTCCATTTGAAAATGGTTTTGATTGTGATATATACCGCACTAAAAATAGGGGTTTGATTCTTATTTTTTGTGTAAGTTGCTTTGTCTCTCACCATCTAGCTACATGGGCAAATCATCACCCTGGCCCCTCGATCTGAAGTGTGAACTTCAAGTCAAGACTTTGTGTTGCTTCAGTTATAATTAACAAATGTCTGTGAAAAGTATCTCAGCATGAGCCTCTTCTCTGCTCCTGCAGGATCAAGGCAGACAAGGAGCGACAGAGGAGGGAGGAGGAGAGGCGAATGGAGAGACTGACAGAGCCGGAAGGAGAGGGGAGAGACCCCACAGAGAGGGAGTGCGAGGTCCTGGAGCGACTCAGGCTGGAGGAAGAGGAGGCCCAGGAGGAGAAGGAGAGGAGGGAGAAAGCGCAGAAAGACAGGGAGGTCACCAGGTACCCCTTCACACAGTCACAGGAGATGAGCAGTCACAGGAGATGCCATAGTCCTGTTGTTGGGCATGGGGAGGATCAGTACTACCTCCTGGTCAGTCCCTGCCTGCAGAAAACTCTGATTATTACTCACCCCGGTGTCCTGGCCAAACCTCCCCCTGGCCTTTCCCAATCATAGCCTCCTAATGATCCCCATCTCTGAACTGGCTTCGTCATTCTGATCTCCTCCCCACTGAGAGCTGGTGTGTGGGGAGAGTTCTGGTGCATCATCCAGGTGGGGCTGCACACTGGTGGTGGTGGAGGGGATCCCCATTACCTGTAAAGCACTTTGAGTGGAGTGTCCAGAAAAGCGCTATATAAGTGTAAGGAATTTTTTTTATTATTATTCACCTAGAGAATTTATTTAAAATTAGTTACAGCAACCTTTCATATTCTTCTTAAGAGGACAGTATCAAGTGTGCTATAAAATAAGTTGAGTATGCACTTATTTAACCTTTAAATACCTGAGAAGTGAAATCAGTTATGGAAAATTGATGTGTCATCAACTTAACGCATAAAACTGTCTTTATCAAATGTTTTATTAGGGGAAAAATGCAGAGGGATATTTGCAGAGCACAAGATTATAGGGAAGCAAATCCCATTTTTATAGGAGACTATTAATGCTTTATTATTAGGCTTTAATCTGTGTCTCTATTGCCTTAACGTACTACTAGTGGTTAGGAAATCCACAGCTTCAGATGATTTCCCCATTATAACCTCATGAACAACTCAACGTCTGTCTCAAGAAAACAGCTTTATCTTTGCTTTCATTGAGCTCCAAAGGCCTTTAGTATTTGATTTGTGCTGGCAGCTGATAAGTTAAATCAAGTCATGAAGTTATCAGTTAACATTGATTTTACCTCAGCAGTCCTCCAAAACTTTAACTTTACATACTTGAAGGAGGTACAATGAGTTCTTTATCCTTTTAATTAAAAAAGCACTCAAGTGCTCGGTATCGGATGTATGCAGTAGCCTTGCTTGAGCAGTTTACTTGAGGTCAACTGGGAGTCCTTCAGGCTGATACCACAAAGGCTGAGCGTGGTTTCTAGGGATTCTCAGTTAAAACCACAAATGGTATGCTTTAGCCATCTGAAAGTGAATGGCACTGTGCTTGATAATGGCACTGTGCAATGATAATGCATTACCCCCTGCATCTGAAGCAAAGCTGTGCACTAATTTATTAATGCTGACATGGTAAGTTGAGCTACATGTCAACTGCACCTCTTCTTTGATTATTGAGCACTCGCTCTTTCTAACAAGTGGCCATTAAAGATGTTGTAATAAATGAACTAATTCAAAAGGTAACAAACTGACATCTGCTGTTTAGTCTTGGGTGATGGGTCATCTTAGACTGTTAAATCAAAACTAAATATTGGGAAGCTGTTCCAGATTGGTGGAGGTTATAAAGGAATTGTCATTGGCATCTTTTATAATAAATCCAGAAAGTAAAATTGGTTTAGTAAGAGTCCACTTCTGCTCTGGCACAGGTTCATGGAGGCTCTGCGGGCTCAGATGAGTGAGAAGATGAAGCTCGAGAAGGCTGAGCTGCCCCCTCTCTGCTGTTGTGGAGACGGCTTCTGGGATACACACCCCGACACCTGTGCCAACAACTGTGTCTTCTACAGGAACCCCAGAGGTACAGTCAGGGCCAAGGACAGTCCTGCCCGTTGTCATTTGGAGCAGGGAGGGACGAACCCCACCCGCCAGCTGGGCTGAAATCCGAAAACAGGAGGACCCCCTCCCCTCTCTCTATTTCTCAAGGTCTTTCTCATGCTCGTTTGAGCATGGGGAACAAATCAACCCCATGTGAGCTGTCTTGAGGTGTTTAAAAATCCTTGCCTTTCCTGGAATGTGGATTCTGTAGTTCTCGCTGGAGCTTCACAAAGCCTGCCGTAGTCAGAGGAAATACCTGAGGGTCTCTGTCAGGTGTTTGTGGGATCTATGATGATCGTCAAATCATTGCTAGCATGACATTTAGTACAGAAGTCATTTAAACGTAAAACCTGTAAGGGAGAATAAGGCAATAACAGATTTTTGGGATTGTATTTTTAATAATAATAATAATTGCTTACAATTATATAGTGCTTTTCTGGACACTCCACTCAAAGCTCTTTACAGGTAATGGGGATCCCCTCCACCACCACCAGTGTGCAGCCCCACCTGGATGATGCGACGGCAGCCATAGTGCGCCAGAACGCTCCCCACACATCAGCTATCAGTGGGGAGGAGAGCAGAGTAATGAAGCCAGTTCATAGATGGGGATTATTAGGAGGCCATAATTGGTAAGGGCCAATGGGAAATTTGACCAGGAGGCCGGTGTTACACCCCTACTCTTTTTAAGAAATGCCCTGGGATTTTTAATGACCACAGAGAGTCAGGACCTTGGTTTTACGTCTCATCTGAAGGACGGCGCCTGTTTTCAGTATAGTATACCTATCTTATACTGGGGCATTAGGACCCACGTGGACCACAGGGTGAGCACCCCCTGCTATCTCCACTAACACCTCTTCCAGCAGCAACCTTAGTTTTTCCCAGGAGTCTCCCATCCAGGTACTGACCCGGCTCACACCTGCTTCAGTGGGTTGCTACCATTAACGCCTCTTCCAATTTAAATTGTCAGGTTCCCGTCACACAGCTTGTATCGTATTGCACGGCTGAGCTACTGAAACTGCAGCCCTTCCAGTCCAGTATACTGCACTACTTTGATACAACCGGCTCCTCAGTGGCTCTTCCTAAATTTCGATTGAGCTACAAGGTCTGAGCTGGCTGTAGCCACATTTAATCACGGAGTAGATTGGATGGGCTGCAATTTGAGTATCCCCGTTGTGCTGCGCTGCTGTTTTAATTAAGCGGATCTGTTTCCTCCTTACATTTGGTCACTCCTTACATTTGGTCACTGTGACAACATACTGTAATTCCGTAAAACACATGAATGCTGTAAATTAGCCCCACTTGGAAATGGATTTCAGGATTCACAGAACACAAAAACATCGATCTGAATTCAGGCACTATTACACACAGAATCATACAAGTGCACCTCTCCAAACTCATTTTGCCTTAAGAAACCCATTTAAATCTTAAGGGCATCTCCAGGCTTACATGTGTGGTAAGTGAAAGCCTACATTTGCATGGAACCCATCAGAAGCAATGGATTCCCTCTCTCATGAGTAGGTCCCAAAACAGACCCGTGTCGTCGACCCCCCCCCACAGCAGCTAACCTGCACCTCTCTCCCCCCCCCCTCCCTTCCAGCTTATGCCCGCGCGCTGCAGTCGGTGCTGTCCTGCTGTGATCTGTGGGAGGCGAACCCAGGCCAGCGAGCGTCTGCAAGGAGGATCGCTTCCGCGCAAACACAGCCCCCCAGGAAGTAGGCTCTGGAGCAGGGACGGGGCTGCAGCCCGTCTCAGTAAAAACCGGCCTGTGGCAAGCGCGCAGGACACAGCACTTCGGCTCCCTTCTTTTTTTTTTTGGTAATCTGAACCATTTCTTTAACGATTTTGAGGTTCCTGCTCCCAACACGTGTTGGGACATGTGACACGTGTACAACACGCGTACGTGAAAGCACGTACGTTTTCAGGGCAGTGAATGGGTCCGACGGCAGAGCATTGTCCTTGTGACCCCCTGTTGGCCCCAACTCTCCTGGGGAAAGGTGGTACGTCATGGTCAGCTCCGTCATTGAGAAGGGACAAAGACTGTCGGACGCGTATTAATGAAGCAGTTCCTCTTAGTTTAGTTGTTTTTGCATCCAGTTGTACTTTTTCCTTGTTCCTGTTTTCTAGGATGATTAATAGGAGACTCGTGTATCTCAAGAGGACGTTTTTTGATGCTACTAGCTGAGGAGGAATGACACCAATTAGCTAGACTGATCGTGGAGCACCCACACTATGTGAAGAAGTACCTACAGAGAGACAGTTGTTTAGTCTCTTAGTTCCGGTGGCCAGTTGTGTAGAAAACTCCTCAAGTTTCCCCTTAACTGCTTTTGGAGTAAATTTCACAGAGCATCTGAACACTAATGGTCAATGTGCTTGTTAAGGAAAAGGTTCTCCATGCTTAATATGTAATATAATCACTTTCATACCAAAATGTAAAAGGAAGGGAAAAGCCCACATTATGTCCCATTGTTTCTGAGGGCTGTAACGTAGTAGGAGATCAGGCCATTTCCTCAGTGTGCTGCGCTGTGGGATAGAAGATGTTAGTGTTGGTGCCTGTGCCTCTGGTATGCTGATGAAAGCAACAGCATATCTGGCTAACATGTCACTTCAGACAGCCTCAAACGGTTCACATGCAATAACTGGTAGATAAAAAATTAAATCAACAAAAGGAAATGTGAATCAGGCCACAAATAGCAGCAAAAAACTACCTGCATTTTATGGGTTGGTTGAGATGTCCATAACCGTGTGAACTGACCATCTGTTAGGACAATGCTCTAGTTTTGTAGTAGAGTGGTATATAATTACCTGTTTATTTATGTGTTTCATGTAACAGCCACAGAACCTGAAAACATTCATAAACCTGTTAAGGAAACTAAGATGCAGATAAATTCTGTGTTATCACTGAACCTTTTACAACACCTTTGTTTGGTGACCAAAGTCTGCTGTTGATTGCTAAACTAAACAGACTGCAACTAAAAGTGCAAACTACTGTAAACCTGATATGTGTTGTGAATGTGGTGGATTAGAAATTCTGAATTCTGACTATGGGCGCGTGACATGTAGCAGAAATGAATTTAATACTCCGTGTTTCTTTCATGCTGGTCGTTTTGTGTTTGGTCCAGTGAAATGGACTGGTGAGCACAAGAATACAATCTCAAAAACAATTCACATGTATCAACACCTCCTGTTACGAGAGTGAAACGCTGCATCTGCACACTTGCAGCTATATGAAACTATGAGACTCATTTTAATGAAGAAATTCCCATCATTAATGAATGTTTAAAATCAGGGTGGTGTTCTTTGCTTGTTGTGTTTTGTGAAATAGTTGCCAAAGCTTTTGTGTTGTTGGTTTTGTTTAAATCTTCAAAAATTCAATATCAATTAAAAAGAAGATCATTTTTATAGAAGTGTTTTTTTGTGAAAACAGATAATGCCGTTCTGCCCTCTTTTAGCAATGATAATATTTTGTCATTTTTTTTCTGTTCTCTTAGCTGTTAGCCTTGTAGACTCATGTTGGCTCCTTTTGCTTAATTTTTATTTTTCTTTTATTGCAGAAATCTGACAGAGCAATATCTCAAATTTACTCTGTGCCTCTTACTTTTCCCATATTCTGAAAAATATTATTATAAATGTGGGGGTTACGAAACTGGTGAAATTCAGGATTTGACCAAGTGGTTTAGTCAGTCAGTGAAACAATTATTCATAACCCCCAACTTGTACCTGATTTCTAACCATATACCTGAGCGGCTTTTTTAACTAGAGGCACGTGAATTCTTTATTCTCTGGCACAGCTTTGTTGAGAGGAGTAATAATAAAAGTTACATTATATACAGTATTTACAGACAAGGTGTTTCAGAGGCCTATCATTCTGGTCACCCAGAAAGCCCCAGACTGCTACTAAGCACTAAATTCTTAATATGCCTACAGAGGCCACATAAGAGATGAGCTGCCTTCTAACTAAATACAATGCAACCTACAGTGAGATCTCTTTATGCACCCTGGATGCCACAAAATAAATGGGAGCTTATATCCCTATCCATAAAATGCACCTTAATCAGGAAAGACGTTTCTATCTGAGGTATCTTTTACACAGGAAACCCAAGTTCCCTAAAAACACAGAATAGCACCCTCTAATAAGGTTCAAATACTTTGCTCCAGTCAGGTTTGGTTTTGGATGATCAAGAAGTAGGGGCTCTCGCCTGGCGCAAGCTTCAAGTCCCAACTCCTCTGGATTCCTGTTCCTTTTTCCTGCTCTCCATGTTTCTTCTTTTTTCATTCCCTCTTTCTCTCTCCTACTACTCGCTTAATGTGAACTTTTACTGAGTCTTTCTGCCCTGCTCATTTGCAGTCTTTAATCCACAACTTCACTAGGCATTCGAAGATCAACTTTACAATTGTTTCTGCTCAAGGGACCCCCAGACCTCGGCACACATCTTCTCTGCTTTGAAGCTAGAAGTGTTTACTCTCCCAGTGTCACAAACTTTATCTGAAAATCTAAGTCACACTTCTCAGTCAACCAAAGCAATATTTACAAAACAGCTGATGTATTTTACATAGAACTAACACAGTTCAAGATTTGGAACTACTCCCATTACTGCAGACACCCTGGGGCTGTGAGACAGGTCAGATTTTACAGAAGGTAAATCTAAAATGCAAATTGAGAACAGGCATATACAGTAAAGTACATCTACTTTGTTTCGGCAAACCTAGGGATATTTAAGGTAAAGCTAAAAAAGTGTTTGAAAATTAAAACATGCATTATTCTGTCTTTTTATTCTATAGGCAAGATATAACTTAGATCTTAATAACTAAGCTGCCACAACCTTTGTCATGTAGGGATGCAAGAACAGATGTTGAAAACCAAATGGGTATAGCTGCAGTTATGATTTAGAACCGCTGCTTTACTGAAAAGTTAAGATTCCAAGCTTGCTGATTGTGAAACAACCAGTTCCAGCACACCATTCAGATGTGTCTTATTTCATACGGAATGGTTTTGCTCTTTCTTCTTAATGAGAGAAGGAAAGCTACACCCAGATTGTACGTCTCAACACAGAGCTACATCTCCTGCTGAGCTCTCCAGCATCAGATGACCCAGGGCAGTGGGCGACACCTGATCGTGCACCAGCTGTCTGTGTCCCGCTTACTGGCCTTGTCTGGTGGAAAATATGAAGCAGTTCTTATCTGAGCAGTTTTAGTTCCCTAAGTCAAAATGGGAAATCATGTCACGTTCTCCTCTCCTTACCTCTAATTCTATAATTATGTGGTTCTTACAGGAACTGCAATTGGTGTGTGTTTCTCAGAGCCTCTACATCCAGGTGACTCAGACTGGGGTGAGAGGGACTCAGAATACTTCAGTATTGTTCACTGTTGTCCACAAATCTGATGGATTACCATAAATAGCAGTCTGGTCCTTGCAGAGGTTGTGGGATTATGCATGTCCTGTTGCAGGAGCTTCAGATAACCAGCGCTTAAGGGTCAGGTTTAGCTTTTTGCTTTTTGTTTTAGCATCCTGTGCATTTACCTGCTCGTTCGACAAAGAAACAGTTTTTTTTAACTGTAATAAAACCGGACATTTCACAGCCCAGATACTGTACGTTCACAGCATAATAAAGAGAGCAATAGAATAACAGGCAGCTCTGTTCAAGATGCCGTTTAAGAGAGTAAAACTACCAAAACCTGCATAAAAATAGGAGGCCATGACATTTATATTTTATCGAAGCTGGGCATCATAAGAAATAATGCTTGATTGTGCATCTGTATATAGAGTGCGCCATGTCACGGTTTCCCCTAAACCAACTCGTTAAGTGCATTTCTGTATGTTTCAATAACCTCCTGCGAATGTGATGGATTTCAGACTTCTGCTTCTCTAGGCTCTCTATTTGGCATTTGGATTTTTTTCCTAAGTCTGCGTAGCAAAGACAATGACGTTTTTAACTGCGTTGGCAAAGCAGTTTCCTCCTGTGAATTAAAGTACTTGAGCCTATCGGGTCTGAAATGCAATCGAATCCCTTTCTGCTGACAACACGGGCGACGTCTTTCATTGCATCCCTCGCGGAGCCCTGTCTTCGTCATGGACCTACCAGGCTGCGATCTCAACTCGCTGCAGGGGCCGAGGGGGTTAACCGGGCCTGGGGGTGACGTCACCGTCACATGCTAGTCTGCTCACCCAGCCCGTAGCCTGCGGTAGCCCGGAGCCGGGGCTTTGTGGAAAAAATACGCGGAGCCGGTGAACGTTTTTAGCGAAGAATAACAATCATGTGATGGCGAAAAGGAAAATATAGCGGTAGAATTAAGCTTGCCGACCCCCTCAGGTGACTTTCCAGACCACGGTCATGGGACGAGATAAATTCATCATGGAAATTTGAGGCATTTTCTCCATAAGTCTTTTTTTTTTGGTGCTGGATAAAGGGAAGAGGACCAAGGACCTCCTCTTTGCTTTTTAAATGGCTATGCCGTTCTTCGTTTATTTATTGTAGCTGTGGATCGCCGCACAAATGGTGCAGTTGTGATCTCAGGTCTGCTTTGACACAAACAGCAGGGATTTTAAAACCGCCAAGGGAAAAGCCGGTGTTGAAACTTAAACGCTTTTGTTTACATCAACAACACTAAGTCGACACAGTTTGCCGTTACCAGTTTCTCCTTCCCGTGCAATTTTATTTACGCACAATATCAACTTAAAAGTTTTGTATCAAAACTAAATTACCTGTAAATTTCTGTGTTATTCCCTCTTTTCCTGGGCGAGCTTGTGCCTCATTGGTAACAATTTGCTTTTGGACTGTAAGGATACTGTGTTTCTACTGACGCGCTTAAATGTCACCGGGATGGTATTTTTTTCATTCTGAAGAAAACTGACAAAGCACATCGAGTGACAATGAGGTCTTCGCTGGCGCCTGGGATCAGGCTCATCACGTCTTTTTCAAGAGAGAGCTGGTAAGAGATCCTTTATATTTGAAGGAGGAAAGGTAATTATTGTCAGATTATCTTAACTGGGGCTGCAAGGGGTTTATTGCAACGCCATAGAGCTAACAAGTACATTTTTTTTTACTGATAATTCGAAGATCTGCAGAACAAAACGTCATCCGTGCAGGTTTGATAAGGATTGGCTAAATCAATACCGCAAATCACTACTAACCGAGAGATTTCGTAAACATACACCCCCTGCTCCAAAACCAGCGTTGCAACACTGTTCCGCGCCCGAGAGATTGCAGTCGGGCTTTGGGTTGGTGCTGGAAATTGGATTACAATTAAATGCTTTTAAAATAAGTGAAGTAAACGCTGTTTTCATAGTTTTTTTTATTGTAATTGTTTTACAAGTTATCAGCGTCAGACGAGGATGAATAAATGATACGAGATCTTTTGGATGTGAAAATGAAGTTCAAGCTATTACTAATCTACTGTCGTAATACTTTACTCTGTTCAGTGCACGTCATGAATCACGAAGTCCCATCTCAGGGCATTTCTTCACAGTTACAGACAAGAGCAGACCTGAGAACCTGCCGACGTCTGTAGATAAGATCTGTAAATCTTTGTGCGCCTCCAAGAAGACTTGACACTGTAACCCAGCGTAATTTCGAATATCTTTCCCGTAGAAGTATATAATACTTTAAGTTGAATATAGGCTGTGTTTAAGGTTCCCCATAGCACGGTGTAATACAAAGAACGCATCTGTTCGTCTCTCCTTGCTTACTCTGCTCAGGCAGACTGGCACCTTGTTTCCAGAATTGAGCTGTGAAGAAAGCAGTGTGGGTCCCTCTCTTGGGACTGTAGCCGCAGAGTAAAGCCCAGCTCTGAGTGAGGAGAGGGCGGGAGGGTAGGATAGTACCAGCTTAAAGGGTGTTAGAACAGGTCTGGTTTATAAGCCAGGGCCTCCTGGTCTTGCAGGGGTGTCTTTGTAAGAGTTTCTGTCGGGGTGGAGTGGTTTGCCTCTCTCAGGAAGTCAAAAACAGGTCAACAACGCAGAAGAGCTTGGGTCTGTTCTGTTCGTCACCTGCCTTCCTGTTATCTGAGGGGAAACCCACAGTGTGTGGACTGGCTCTGAGAGGGAGAGCTACTGAAGGCCACTCAAATACAGACTCCATGAGCACAGTGTCTCTGCTTGAGGCTTTTTTTGTTTTTCAGATTGATTTTTGTTTTAACCAAGCAGCAAAAAATAAATCTTTCTGAGGCCAGCTCGGTACTTAAGACAGCCACCTTATCAGTTTCCTCCCCACTAAACTTGCGACATACAGTACAAGGAGTATTCATTGCACTTAAAATATGAATGAATAGTTTTGTTTCAGTGCTATGATAAAAAGCAAGCATGTATACAAGTTTATATCAACTTTAACCCCAGAACTGGGTTTTCAGCTTCATTGCATTTCCTGTAGCAGAAACCCTGCAGCGAAGGTGCAGATACGGCCAACTGCAGCGTGCTATCTGGTATTGGGTGACCTCACTCCTGTTGTGCGTGCAGCCCAGTTTGGTTTGGGGGTGGCATGTGACTTCATCCAGGAGAGAAAAGACTTCAGTCTTTGCAAATGCTTTATATGTCGAGTAATATTTAAACTAAAGGCAAATCAAGTTTGGGATGCAAAAACTCAGCTGCTCTCTGTTGTCAGTCTGCCAGCATGTTGTTTTAACAAGTTGTCTTTCAACATTTTAAATGTACTGAAAGTCCCTTAATAACATAAGCAGTCCTGCTTTTAGGCAGGCATTCTTGTTTATAGCCCTAAGCCCAACGTTAGACTAGTACAATTGAAGAGCTGCTCTGTGAAATTTAGTCATGTAGAGGAAGGCATAGGAAAAAAAAAACTTCATTCCAGGCCTATTCATATCTTGTAACGTCTGCTGTTCAGCAGGTTGTTTATTGCTTGTGTTTTAAACAAGATCTTTATCATCGCTTTTCCCTGTTGCATTAGATAAATGTACAAATAGCATCGTCTTAGGTACTTTTATATAATCATGAAAACCACTATTTCCTGTTGTTAGTCTGTAGAGTAGAGACGTGAGATAGAAGTCTTAGTAGTACTTTGCTGTGCTTTATCGTTCTTTCGTAACTCAAAATGGAATAATTGCCTGGAGTTATGCTCTTCAGAAGAAGAAAAAAGTCCCATGAAGCCAAAGTGCAGCTTTAAACGCAGCTCTGAGGCCTGAGCAAATTTTTGACTAGTCCTGCAGCATTTGTGCAGTGTTTTTACAGTATAACTATATTTCAGCTGTACGGAGTCCTGTATTTCCAGTACTTCCTGTCTGCCATACTGTCAGATAATTGCAAGAAATCCTATATCAGGTATGTGGAATTTAGCCTGCAGCAAGTGCAGTCTGCAAGCCACTGTGCAGTTTAATAACCCGTGAGCTGTGGCAGTGCACAGGCTTGGAAAGTTACTGCTGTTATTGATAGTGGATTTTGCATCCAGAAGTGTTAACACTTGTACTTTCACGTATAAATATCCCTGTATTGTGAGAGTGGCTTCATTTTAACACCCGTGAAGTCCTCCTTGTGCCCGAACCCCCAGCCGACCCACTTCGTGTCCCACTAGAGTATGAGGGATTGCTTTTTTCCTTTTGTGGATTTCAGACAGAGCAGCGTGAACAAAGCAGGTGCGAAAGGTTGCTGGAGTTTGACACGCCCTCTCCCCCTCTCTGTGCGCAGGTACCGCGGCTTCGCTCTGTTCCTGACGTTCCTCTTCTACACCAGCTACCACCTGTCCCGAAAGCCCATCAGCATCGTCAAGGTAACGAGGCCCCGCCGGACTAGCCCGCAGTTTCTTGGCCTTGTGAGAGACCAGCTCTAGGCGGGAGCAGCAGGGGCACTCCGAGAGCCGTTTCTTGCGTGCCGTGTCGCCGGGCTTAACTCCCCTTCTCTCCCCTTGTCCCTCAGAGCGAGCTCCACAGGAACTGCTCCTTTGTCATCCGTCCGCCAGACTTCAACGCCTCCAACAATGAGACGTGGTGCGACTGGGCGCCGTTCGGTAAGGCTGGCCTCCAACCCGCACCTCCTAACGCGGCATGACAGGGTGATTTCAGGCTGGTGTTGTGAGTGTCGTTCACCTGGTTACTGGGGGGCTCCCTCAGCAAGGCCGGGTGTGTCCTGAGAACTGCAGGCTTCAGCGTCTCCTGTTCCTTCTCCCCAGAAGTTTCCCTGACTTGACCTGGGTTTTTACTGTTCAGAATTTAGCGTCCAGCTCTGACCTTGCATTGAACGTCAGCATCCTCACCTATTGGTCCTGCTTGTAGTTTCCCACACATTTGTGCTGCCAATGGGCCCTGCCTCACAGCTCTGGGGGCCTGGTTTTAATTCTGGACCTAGGGTGCTGTCTATGTGAAGTTGTATGTTCTCGTGTCTGTGTGGGCTTCTCTGGGTGCTCTGGTTTCCTCCCACAGTCCAGAGATATACTGGAAGGTAAACCGGGCTCTGGGAAGACTGGCCCTGGTGCGAGTGTGTGCATGTTTGTGTCTGTGTGCCCTGTGATGGACTGGCGTCCTGTGAAGCGGTCAGAAAATAGATGGATGGTTTTTGCAGCTACCCCGTACCTCAGTATCAGTGGGCCATCCGTTGGAGTTTTTCTTGTAGCAGGTTTATTTCATTTTATTCAAGCATTTCACAGCTGTCCAAGCCCTCAGTGTTGCAGATTTTCTATAAAGATCGTCACGTGATGAGTAACCTCCCTTTCCCTTTTCCTCCCCCAGACCAGGACAACTACCAGAAGCTGTTCGGGGCTCTGGACAACTCCTTCCTGGTGGCCTACGCCATTGGGATGTTCATAAGGTATGGGGGGGAGGTGCTAAGAGAGTAGGGTGGAGAGCTCTTGCCCCCTGTGGGCTCTCAGTCCTTGCCCGGCGTGCAGCGGGCACTAGTGGTGTTGCCCCTGCGGGTGGCTGCGCTCGGCTTCACCCTGCCCATCTGTCTCCCCGGCAGCGGGATCTTCGGGGAGCGTCTGCCCCTGCGCTACTACCTCTCCTCGGGGATGCTCCTCAGCGGCTTCTTCACGGCCCTCTTCGGCCTGGGCTTCTACTGGAACATCCACAGCATCTGGTTCTACGTCTTCGCCCAGGTGAGGGTCTGGAGGCGAGGACGCCCACAGGGCTGGAGGGCCCTTGCCCCCCGCTGTCCAGCCCTGCGTCATGCACAGGCATCACGTGCTTGTGACGGCTTTGTGACGGCTGCCGCGACACAGGCTGGGTATCTGGATCGCACATCCTGCTCATTTCCATGGTGCAGGGCCCTGCCTAGAGATGCAGTGGAGAAGTATGGAAAGGCTGTGTCGGTTTGCTTGCTCTCTTTAGCGAGAGGCGACGAGGGCGCGGTACAGGTCCTCATGCCTGCTGCCTCTCCCTCCAGGTGATGAACGGGCTGGTGCAGACGACCGGCTGGCCGGCAGTGGTGACCTGTGTGGGAAACTGGTTCGGAAAGGGGAAGTAAGTAAGAAGGAGCCCAGCTGAGTCAGCATCTCTCTCTCCGTCTCCGTGTCCATAAATGCTGCACGAGCAGGAGGCTGGTTTCGCAACAGGGCCGGCCCAGGCTGTCGGGAACTCCGTGCTTCTCTTTTTCGGTCATCGGCAGTGTCGTCACCTCAGACACGTTTAAGACAGCCGTGGTGATTGCAGTGATTGAAGGAACAGTACTGTAAACACAGACCTCTGGAATTATTTTAGCGCAGTGGCACTGTCTGTGTCAGTACAAGTACTTGGGCTGCGTATTTGACACAAACTAATTTTATTAAAATAGAAAATATGAAAACCCGTCTCTGAAGCCAATGAAGTAAATTACAGATTAAAAATGTAATTATTTTAAATTCCCAATTTTTCAGTACACACAACAGATTTCCAGGGTCTTCTGGCATACCACCTGGGGGCACTCCACATACCACCAGTGGTACGCGTACCACAGTTTGAGAACCACTGTTATATAGCGATAGCACAGAAATAGCACTACTGGTCTTTGGCAGGCAAAAAGAGAAGGTAGCTCACCTCACACCTGTCCCATGCCGTTTCCTGCTCACCTATAATTTTGGAGTTAAATTGTGCATGCTGGAAAACCCTCAAGGAGCTGTTCAGTGAGCTTCTTCTGATATCTGGCAGGTGGCATGGGCCCTGTCTCCCTAGGGGATAGTGAAGAAGAAACGTTCAGGGGATAAGCAGCTCTGCCTTTTACTTTGTCTGCAGGCGAGGGCTGATCATGGGCATCTGGAACTCTCACACATCCGTGGGCAACATTTTGGGGTCCTTGATTGCAGGGGTCTTTGTGTCCTCAGCCTGGGGGATGTCCTTCATCGTGCCTGGCATCATCATCGGCTTCATGGGCCTGGTCTGCTTCTTCTTCCTGGTGGAAAGTGAGTTCTCCTCAATATCCTGTCTGCATCCCGGCACCCTTAGACCGTCTACCCTTAGGGATTTTGCTTCTAAACAAATGGAATGGAAACCTGGAATGTCTCCAGGGAACTCCTTGTTCCTGCATGAATGAGAGTTTTTGTAACCAGAAAACATTACAGTAAAGTTGCATAACTAGAAACTTAGGTTTGTGATGTACTGTCTGAACTTTTTTCCGGTACTATAAAACTAAACTTTTCAACCCTTTTACATCTTGTTAAATGTTGTGACCAACGTTTAGTTTAGGTCCAGTTATGACACTTTGAAATATCTGTGCGACCGGCAATGGAAATCCGTTTTATTATTTCTAATACCTGTTTGTCTTGTTCATTTCCAGAGCCCGAGGATGTGAATTGTGACCCTCCTCAGCATCATGTGAGTGTTGAGAGAGCGTCACTCGTCTGAGGGCGTCGTCGTGTGTGACAATAAAAGGGCGATGGCAGCAGTTTTTCACTTTGATTCTCAAGAGCGCTAACTGACCTCCAGTTGAAGTCATTCCAAGGGCGATGTCGTTTGGTTGGAAGCTGTGACGAAAACCACTTTAACTGTAAAAGTTTGACTTGTTCCTTTGAAGTACCAGACATACACTCTTTAACTTTCCTTGAGGTGCTGACCCAAAGATGGAGAACGTGCTTTTACAAAGTCCTTTGGTTTGTCTGTGTTTACCCAGGACAGCCCAGAGCAGGAGCCGCTGCTTCAGAGCTGCTGCAGCAATGAAGAGATTTTCGGGAGCCCAACACATAGCCCAGTGAACGGGCCAGTCACCCCCGAATCCACGTACGAGGAGCCAGAGGCTATCAGCTTCATGGGTGCACTCAGAATTCCAGTGAGTCGGCTCTCCCGGGACCTGCACAGTGCTGGTTTCATTCTATATGCAAAAACGGGTGAAACATTAATCATGTTATTTAGGTAGTTTGAGGGCAGCACAGTGGCGCAGTGGGTAGCATTGATGCCTTGTAGCACTGGGGTCCTGGGTTCAATTCCTGGGGTGCTGTCTGAATGGAGTTTGTATGTTCTCCCCCTGTTTGTGTGGGTTTCCTCTGGGTGCTCCAGTTCCCCACCCCCACCCCCACAGTTCAGAAGTACACTGGTAGGTTAATTCACTTCTAAGAAAATTGTACCTGGTGGGTGTGTCTGCCCTGTGATGGACTGGCGTCCCGTCCAGGATGTACCCCGCCTCGCGTCCGTTACTTGCCAGGAAAGGCTCCGGCACCCCCGGCAATCCTGAATTGGATAAAGTGGTACAAAAGTGGAAGGATGGCTAGTTAGTCTAATCTCTTGTAGAAGAGAAGGGACACCCGCTGATATGGTGGCTTTTCCTCAGAAGCAGATGAAACCAGTAACGCCACAGAATGAGACCAAGTCTCCAGCTCTTCATCTTGTCACTGTGTGCATTTTAGTGATCACCGTGGTTTGGGCAGGTTCTGTCGATTAACTTTTGATCAGTTTCTCGAGCCTGCGTGATTTGTTAAAGACTGGCTGGAAAGGTAATCTTTCGTTCTTAATAGGCGCTACACCACTGATAGCTGCAGTGTGACGTTTTCTGTTCTTGTATTTCCAGGGGGTGGTGGAGTTTTCCTTGTGTCTGCTGTTCGCCAAGCTGGTCAGCTACACTTTCCTCTACTGGCTGCCCCTCTACATTGCTAACGTTGGTAAGGACAGCTTGCAGAGTGAGATCTGACTGTTTCTTCATGATCAGCAGAAGAAAAGTTTCTTGTTTAACTGGAAGAAAACGGCAGTAGCTCACGGTACCCATCGTCTCATTCCAGCTCACTTTGAAGCCAAGGCTGCAGGAGACATGTCCACACTGTTTGACGTGGGAGGAATTCTGGGTAAGCTGTTGTGCAACGGCAGAAGTTCCTGCAAATCTGTGCTGTATCTCACCTGGTTATCCTGTATCATGCTGTATCTCTCCCAGCATGTACCCGTGTCTTGTGGGTTTGAATATTAATTAAATCTTGTAGTAATAACAATATTAATTTAGCTCTAGCCACAATCATAATTCATACTGACTGTCTTTAAAAGACAACGTTACCCTGAAAGGTGGTTTTTGTTTGATATATGCATAGTGTGAGTACGTTATATGCTAAAAAAGCTTTACTAATTTGGGTTTGGTTTAAAAAAGGCCACTTGGAAACCCTTTTTTCTGAATGGAAGAAGATTTCTCGCTGACGTCATGTTTCTCTTTCAAAAGCTTAAACGTCCCAAGCTGTCTCCAGTGGTTGTCTTAACTGTGAGCTCTGTGGGTGCCGTCCCGCCCCTCTGTGAAGACCCTAGAGGACGGGGTAGCTCGGCTCGTGCCTGCCCCCACCTCGAGGTTTCAGAGGGTCTGTTCCTGTTTCCACAGGGGGCATCTTGGCCGGCGTCGTCTCGGACTACACGGGGGGTCGGGCCACGACCTGCTGTGTCATGCTCATCGTGGCCGCGCCCATGGTGAGTCATGTTGAGAGCTGCGCTGCCGCGGCTCGCCCGCAAATAAGCTCCTGTCGAGCAGCCGAGAGGCCTGCTGACATCCTGATGGCCTTGTCCGGATATATTCCCTGTGTGTTGCTGGTCTGTTCAGGGCGCAGTGTGAAATACGCAGATGAGATGTATCTGCCTCTTCTTAAAATAGAGCTCTGGTCTTGACACAGGTATTTAGTTACCATGTTTGATTTTTCCCAGGTTTCTCTGTTGATATCTCATTCTCCTTGTCAAATTGGCCCTGTCCTTCAGGAAAGAGAACAGTCTGAGGGATTGACTTTCCTCTGCTTTTGGAACCATATGAGAGCCTTAGCTTGGAGCTGCTGTCAGTCTGTATTCTCCTAAATAGAACTGTAGATGTAGCTTGTCTATTGACAAAAAATATAAGATTTAAAAGTTCAGCACTTTGAAATTTCTGTTGCTAAGGGCTGGCAAGAATGTAAGTTTCCTTCTTTATTTCTTCCAGTTATTCCTGTACAATCATGTGGGACAGAATGGTCTGGGGACAACAATAGGTAAGAGACTAGTTCGTGTGACAAAGACTTTGCGTCCTTAAAAAAACACGGTCTTCTCATTTCTCACCTCGGATGTCTGTAACTGTGAGTTCAGGACAGGACTGCGTTGTCGCCTTCTTGTTTAGCCACAGCCAAGTGGGACTCTGTGCTAGTGAATTCGTTCGTGTTTTTTGGGTCTTTTCTTTTGGTAGCAAAAGAAAAGATTGTTCCGGCAGTTGATGGAAAGGCGGGTTTGCTCAGAGGCTAGCCAGTCTCTTGGTCTGGTTTCTACAAGCGCCACCGAGTCTGGTGCTCCGCTGTGAGAACAGCGACGCCTAGTGGTGCGCCTGAGGGCGCTGGAGGTCGTTCCTCGTACCTCCGTTCGTGTGCAGCTGCAGTGTCCCCCACCCAGAGCCGTCTTGTTTCCGTCATGCGAGGGAGACTGAGTACTGGCATGGCGATCTTTCTTGCTGTGAGCTGCGGTGCTGCAGTGGTGTCAGTATGAAAGTGTGTCCTTCTGCAGGGATGCTGATGCTGTGTGGTGGGCTGGTGAACGGCCCCTATGCCCTGATCACCACTGCCGTGTCCGCGGACCTGGTGAGTTCTGCTGATAAAGGGCACTACCTTGATGCATCACTGTTTTTTTTTTCTTGCCTGCAATATCTATAGAGATGTGCATTTTGTTGACCAGAAATATTTCTTATACAGTATCTCTCCTGAAAGGAAAAGTTCAGGTGCTCTACTTCACAAGAGAACCACCTGAGTGATTTTATAAATACGGAGGAAGAATGAAAAGATAATGTGGCATTCTCTGCAAGCAATCCAAGTTAGAAGTGATTCACCACAAAGAAAAGAAATTTTATAGAAGTGGGTTTACAAAGAGGATTACAACAGTTGACAGAGTCAAAAAATCCAGCACTCTGGCAGCCACAGATGATTAACAGTGGCTTGTGAAGGAAAAGCACACTTAAAAGTGTCCCGTCCTGACTGCATTCCTGCATTCAGCTCAGACAGCGATGGCTTCACTTAACCACTGTTAGATGCTCAGTTTCTTTCTTTACTTTCTCCTCCAGGGAACTCATGAAAGCCTGAGAGGGAACTCCAAAGCATTGTCGACGGTAACCGCTATCATCGATGGAACTGGTTCCATAGGTCAGTGGATTTTGCATTGGCACAAAGGGCTGAATATCGCAAATTTAATACCCTTCGTTCGCAGGGACACAGGCCTACAACTTGGGTTTCATTTCTGACTGTCATTGTCGCTCACTGGATTGAGGGCTGCTTGAATTGTAGGCTGTTTGCCTCAGTGTGTTCCTCTGCTTTGTGGCTTAGCTTTCAGTTTCAGAGACACTTCAGTCAGCTGTCTGAAGTGTCCCTGTGTTTCACCAGTTTCATGGAGCTGACCTGCTGGCTGTATCTGCACCCAGGTGAAACTGCTGGCTTACTTGAGTTCTCTGAGGCAGGTGGAGTTAAGGTTGTTGTGCTTGTTGGATAAACAGCGTTTATTTTAAAATAAAGTTGAGCATAACACAGGAAAAGGGATTTTTTATCTGCTGGAAAGTTACAAGCTTATTCTTGTTTAATTGCTTCTGAATGGGCAAGTTGCCCAGAAGTCAGAACCAGGATGTCGTTTCAAAGGGAACTGTTTGTTTGTGATCTGTTGATATATTGCAGCGCTGAACTGAAATGCAGTTCCCTTGTTTTACTGCAGGAGCTGCTCTGGGACCTCTGTTAGCAGGACTGATCTCTCCTACCGGCTGGAACAACGTGTTCTACATGTTAATTACTGCCGATATCTTGGCCTGCCTGGTAGGTTACTAGAGTGTGCTGCTCCATCTTTTCTCTGAGGGTAAAGTGTTTTAAATAATCAGGGCATTGGGAAGGGCTAAAATCGAGAACTGTTCCGTTAGGAAGTTGTTCTTGATGTGTATCGGAGCCCCACAGGTCAGCTTTCCCCTACAGAGAGGTAGTTGTGTGAAGCTGTGCTAATAGTATGTTGTGTATTCATTTCCTTTGTGATCATATTTGATATGAGAACTTGCATTGACAGGTATTTGCACCTGTTTATCCATCTGCATATTTTACTGTACCAATCTGAGTGACAGCACCTTGCTCACAGGTACAGCAGCGGTGCCACTTGAGATCTAACCCTTTCAGTGATGCATACCGAGCGCTGACCACACCTCCTCAGTGCTGCCCAGTGTTTTTGTATCGATAAGTACTAAAACATCGCTCTCTTTCCAGCTGCTCAGTAGACTCGTGTTCAAGGAGGTGAGAGGCTGGTGTGGCAGCAACGCGAGACAGAGAGGGTAAGTTTCTCCTGCCATCTGTCTGGGGAATTTGGGGTTCAGACCTTTCATAAGATCGTTGGCAGGGTTCACACTGGCAGTGTTGCAGAGGAATGTTTTTTTTACAGACCGTATTGCTGTAGAATTTACATGGTTTCTCCACAATTCACATGCATGCAATTTGCATGTAAATGTTACTCCTTTGGCATATTCAAGTGAGGGGCCATTTGAATATTTTAAAAGTAACATCCACTGAATGCAGGCTTGTATTCCCCTTAACCTGGTTGGTTGAACAGTAACAAAAACCGTTTACTTTTTTAACTTATTGTTACTGTAACGTTTTTTAAACCTTGTTTGCAATTTTGAGATAAGCCATGAAAACGTGTTTTTCACTGAAAATCCGTACTGTACTGACAAGGGAAAACTCTGCTGCTATCTGAAACTGTACCACCAAGACTTTTACAACATCTGTAAAGCCCCTTCACATCCATTGCTGTTTTTAACCTGTCGGTCAGTCTTGGCCTCTGCAGATTAAGAAAAGTTAACATCAGTTATCCTTCTAAGGCGAATAAATAAAATGACTTCACTTTTTTGATAAAGGAAACTGAACCTATGTCATACTAGTACAGTGCCCAGAAATAGAACATTTCAGTCTGAGCAATTATCCAGGTTCTGTTTATAGAAGCTCTCTAATCAGCCTGGCGAGGGAAAGAGTTTGAACAACCTGTGCTTTACATGGAGAGAGGGGCAAAATCAGCGCCATTAGAGCCGACCAACAATGGAAACATAGGTTACCGGTTTAAAAATAGAGATGCCTCCCTTTCAGCTTGAGCTACAGACTCCACATTTCAAAATAGGAACATTTAATAGACGGGGCTCTGGATCGAGAGTGAGGCACAAGTTTCACAGAATGAGTCGCCTGTCCTCCGTCTCAGGGTGGGTAGGAACCCCCAGACTGATTTTTTTTGGAGAAACAAAAATACAAAGTAGTAGCTTTTCTCTCCCCCCCCATTTATTTCTCGTAGGTTTAAAGAAATCTGATGGCTGGATCAGTGGAGGAATAAGCTTCGCTAACTCACACGGAACAATGAAACGACAGCAAAAAAAGAACATGTGGGAAAATAAAGGGACCGGGGAGGCATCTACTGTAGCTTTGATGCCAGCCCCTTCTCTACAGGATATCCTTTGAGGTACAGAGGACAAGCAGATAAATGACCAAATAAGGGACTTTCATCACTCAGCTGGGGCGAAAAAACATCAATGGTACAAAGAGAAGACGGGATGAGATTAAAGGAGCCAAAGAAGAAACCATCAATATTGTCATCCCCCAGTTGTCAGGGACTGTCCACGTGGTGACAAAGCTTTCCTAATTAACACTTGAGTGCTCTAATGACTAATGTCTCTCTGATCTCGCCTTGTATTTCTTTTATCATTAAAATTGTACTAAAAATGTGTTTCTCTGTCTCTTGATTAATCCGCGCAGTCAGCCCTGTTTTCGGAAGGTGAAATGCATTCATTGCTTGTGTAGATAACCCACCGCTCTGCCTCTCTGGCTCTGGCTTCAGAACCTGTCCAGGAACAGGAAGCCAGGGCGCAGGACGTGTGTGGTGGTGGCACCCCGTCCAGTATTCTTGTAGAATCACTGGGGTTTGTCCCGAAAGAACTGTCCTGTTCTAATAAAAGCATAAACAGCAGTAGAAAATGAAACCCATCGGTAAATGCATACATGTGGATGTATATGTTTAGTACGCACATACTGTTATTGCATACATCTGTATGATTCTGTTTATGCTGCCTTATCTAAATATTAATGAATAACCCTTTTAGCAGGAGGACGGGAACTGCTTCTGCTGGTACAGCCTTCAGGCTGTCCGACTTGGTGTGCTTGTGCACTTGGCTTCCCTGGTGCACCAGGGAACATGTGCCAAGGATCATGCCTCCTGCAAGGTCACTTGGCATCAGTCTTTCCTGTAGCGCGGCAGGAATCATGGGATATACCCCATAGTGGATTAGACAGAACGGCTCAGACCCCCAGAAGGTACATTTCTGCATTGATTCTGGTAGGGCAAGGTTTGTGTGCATTATGAGGATTGTCTTGTAGATGACTATGTTCATAACATTTTGTAGTCTTGTAATTATGCCCTAGGGAGTATAACAACTGTTCTATTTATGTCCTAGGCTTTGTTTTCAATTACATGGTGCTGCTTCTGAATAAGGATGAAGGAAGTTTTTGCTGTTGTTCTCCTCTGCACTTAATTAAAGAGGCTTGTATTAAGCGCGAAGGTTTTCAATTAAACTCTCAGGACAAGCTTTCTCTTGCCCCTGCATGCTTACAGGTGCAGAGGGCTTCTGCTACATTGCCTCAGACGGTCTTGGGGGAATTTCTTTGCATAGCTGTTTTTTTTTCAGTCCCGGTCTGTAAACCACTGTCATATTATCATGGGAGTAATGTTGCAGTTGGGCAAGTACTCGGTTTGCATTCTGTGCCAATTTGCTATCTGGGTTAATGGTACATAGCAGTGTGAACTGACGAAAGTCACAGCACAATCTAAAATAATATCGGAAGTGGCAAAACTGGAAATTGGTATCAATGAGTCCTTGAAGAACTCTTGCTTACAGACAAACGTTCTTAAGCTCATCTTCCTTACAGTCTTCATCAATCATTATCGGCGAATCTCATTTTTTTTGGCGTTGTCATTGTTTTCAGATAGTTCATGGAACTACACAAAGCGTGCGAGAGCTGCACAGGTGGTCAGCTCAATGATGATCTCAACGCAGGGCCGAGGGGAAACGGAATCCAGCTCTCTCTGGTCTCCCGGTCTCAGGGATTCTCCTAACGTGTTGCTGGCGCACGTGTGTCAGAGCCAGACTGTGCGCTGCTCCCTGCATGCGTGCGGCACTTTTGTTAAAAAAATGTTTTCAAGATATCTCTGTTCCAATACAAGCCTGGAGTGGCGTCTCCAGTTACCCCAGTGAGGCTGGCTGGCTGGCTGGGGGCGGCGCGTTCTTTCAAGAGCCCCGCTGACGGCCTCTCTCTGACTGAACCATCTGTGGCCCCGAGCTCTCCGCGGGCTCTTGTCCTTCGTCGGGAGGTGACAGTAATCGGCCTGACCCGATTATCACCCATCCAGTGTCGTGTGCAGGTACCATTCTTTCAGGCCCTGCAGAAGAGCGCTTGAGAGAGGCTTCTGCGGGCGCGGAACTGTGCTTTCATGCAGCCCCCGGCACACAAAGAAAAACACAGGCGCAAATGAATTTGGTATCGATGAAAGGCCGTTATACGGTTTTATTCAACCTTTAATTGCAAATCACAGCATGCCAGAGCCCAGCGGCGTGTTGCTCGTCTGTGGGCACGTTGATATTTTTGATTTTCACTTAAAAAAAAGCGTTACTTCAGAGAACCCCTGAACTTAGAAAATGTAGCGCGGTCAGCAAATGTCAACTCCATTCCAGCAGCAGAACTGTGGGAGTTTTATTTTTTATTTGTTTCCAAGTTTAGAATACTCTTATCCTCACATGCAGTGCGAATTTGCTTATTTTTACAAAATGATTACTGTAACAAGTGTCAGAACGGTTACAAATGAGAGGTCATTTGGCCGATCTAGCGAGTTTCATCGTTAGTTGCTTTGACAACACTGTAATTTACTGGTCATGCCAATAAAGTGGTTTGAGTTTGAATTTGGTAACTAACTGTTCCATGAATTTCATGCAGCCGTTGCTTTTTCAGGTATCGGCTTTAGCGAGGTAGCTCGTTCCATACCCCCACAACCCTTTGTGTAAAGAAGTGCCTCCTGATCTTGGTTTTCAATACAGTTCCATATGGTCCACTTTGGCCATCTGTTTCATGTTTCACTGTTAATTCTGAAGAAGTCTGCTAGGTTGACTGCATCTGTGTTTTGAGTGCATGAAACAGGTCCCCTCACAAAGTTCTATATAGTCTAAAAAGGTTCAATTTTTTAGCCTGTCAAAGAAGGACATTCCTTTAAGTTCTAGAATGCATCTGGTTGGTCTTCCATGGATTAATTCTAGAGGAGCAACACATTCTGGAGAACACCTCTTTCTTCCCAAATGCTGAAATGCCATTGGCATAAATACATCAATAAGAACACCTCTGTTTACCTGATCCAAACCAGTCTCTTCACATTTTCCAAGTTGGTCTTCATTGTCAGATAGTCCCCAATTCCGTGTTCCTCGGTCGGTCCTGCTCCTGCACTGCATGGCTGGTACAAGACTTGCTTGTGGCTTCAAGACTGTTGGTCACTGTAAGAAAAGGGCAGGGATGTGTCAAAAAGAACAGAGGAGCTATGGTAGGAGCCCTTCAAAGCAGAGAAAGGCACAGCAGTCGAGCGATTCCTTTGATAAACCGATACACAGCACAGTTACGGTACTGGACTTTCATCAGGGAGCCCTTGTATAATAAAGACCCAGAAGGAGTCTCTTTCAACTCGACACATATTAGATATCCAGAGCTTCAGTGTGCCGCTGTAGTGTGCTGGGGTCCAGGATTATAACTCATTATAATGGTATTTCAGGCCAACAGTTTGTTAAGAGGATTATAGCTGTGTTGTTTTGTTGTGTCATACACAGCTGGATGAATGACTTATTAATAATAATCCTTAATTTGACGAGATCAAATATAAAGCAGCAGAGAAATCAGGGGACCACAAATTCTCATTTTCAGCAACAACCTGGCCTGCCAGCTTGCGAACAAGAAAGTCTCCAGTGCCCGTATTTTGAAGCGGTTTAATGATTTAAAATCAAATGTCATACGCATGCAGACACCTGGAACTGTTTGCGAGGTATTTCTGTAGGTGCATATTCAACCACGCTGTGCTTGGCTCACAGTAATCCAAGGATAATGAGCGAGAGGCAGGTCTCTTCCTTCACCGTGGCAACCGTGCCTTGGCAACGTCCCAACATGGCCATCACATTCAAATTCTGCCAGGCTCTCCCTTCACTCCCTCTCGCATGTGTCGCCGGGCATCAGCTGCACCTGGTGAGCCGCAGGACAAAGCCGGACAAAGACAGCAGCACAGACGCAGTAAGTAATGAAGGACAAAGTTTTTTTTTTAGGTAAAGCTACAAAAAGGCAGATCGTGTCATTTCACAATGGGCTTGTTAAGTTAATTACCCAGCAGTATCAAAAAGCAGACTCCTTGTGATCAGAAATGAATGGAAAAGCTGGCTAAAAAGTTAGCTTTGCATGTCTAAGGTCAGGATGCTTTCTTTCCACCTGCTCTGCTTCACACTGAACTTTTTTTTTTTGGTCCGTCCAGCTTTTGTATTCAGTTAATGCATTCTAAGATTTAAAACTGCTTTGTGCATGAAGCCTTCAACAGCTGGTGATCCCAGGCTCTGCCGTGCATTGTCTTTGGGAATAAGGAAGGTTTCTTAGAAAACACAGGTATGCATAACACCTCCAGTGACAGTCATTCATTGGGTTACACTAGGTTTAGGAGCAGAAACGTAGGTGAGTAATCAAATATATAAAAAATACTGTACTGAATCTACCAGGTGATAGTGTTTTAATTGTTCATTAATTGGAAAAGTTTCGTAGGTGAAATGCAACATAAATTAGGCATGCGATGCAAATTCTATTTTTATGGTGCAGTTTTGTGTCCTTATATCCATGACGTTATAAGACATAAAAGAGCTAAACTCATTATAATTTATTCTCCAGTGCTATCTTGGACACAAGCAGGAGCTAATATATATGCGTGTTATGAGCATCAGCAATTGACTAAAAATATCAGAAATCCCCTCCATATCTACATAAAGCTGAAAGTCTAATTCTTGAACTGTTATCTTTAAACAAAAACAATAGAAGTACCTGTAGAATATGACCTTTCTATATGAGAAAGGAAAACACTGAAAAGAGTCGAACAACTACAAAAAGATTACAACCTTTTCACACAAGAATATAAATAAAAAACACTAGTTTTTCATTCTGACAACAATGCAAAAGCAACAATGTATTGGCTGATTTATTAAAAGTAATAAACAGTTTGTTCTGATATTATTTTTTTTGTGTGTGTTTATTTAAAGTGAATTAATTTTAAACAAAGAGTGAAAGTATTTGCATCTTGAACTCTATGGGCTGTATGATGCCATGACTTTGGGCTCACTCCATGACTTTGTTAAGAAGGTGCATCGCTCTGATTAGAGGTGAGGGATGCTGTGCTGTCAGGTGGGACAAATCAAGTGACAAAGAATTTGCAATCTGGGCTCTCTGTTTGTTTGTCAAAGCCCATACCCTGGGTTCTTTCAGGAAACTCCCAGGGAAGGTCATCACATCACTCCACTTACAAGCAACAGTGATCCAGGTGAGACGATTTATCGATTTTCAACTTGGATTCTTACGGTCTCACCCCAATTACTCTTGTTTGTACTTTTCAAAAATTCGGCAAATACTGTGGGTGGGGGAGAGGCTAGACATTAGCAAACGAAAAGCTCAACAAGGATTACAAGGATTTTGTCTTGTTTCTCTTACTTTGCTGGAGATACCTCTCAATCTCTCCGCCTAGCTGGGAGATGTATTTTTGCTGTTTGTGGCACTCTGGAGAATTCAAGTGCTGGCATGGTAACCTGTGACCCTGTTTGAAAGCAGTTTGCTAAATCACCTCTCCAAGCCAAGCACCCAATTAACCTGCTTGTCTCCCGCACAGCGAGCACGATTCCCAGACTCTTCCAGCACTGCAGAGCTACCCAGTGTCCGCCCATCAACTGAATACATGCATATCTAGAGTTTCCTTTTCTTTATCCTCTCTCACTGCTCTTTAGAAAGACCTCCATCTCAGTCAGACAAGGGCAAGCCCAAATTCCTGACCTTTTCTCTTAGACTTTAGCAAATTGTTTGTTTGCTCTATTTGAGAAAAACGGTTTGCATTGAATCATGCCCTTTAAAATTTGGAGTAAAGAGCCACTTGCAGTGCTCTGACAGAGGTAGACACTGTCGTTCCTGTTCTCCGAAGCTTTTCCGAGATCTGCGGACCTGGGTCAGGCCGTGCGTCTGAGATCCTGATTCGAAAAACCTCCCCCGGTGATCGCTTCTGTGTGGGCAGAGGAGGCTCAGGACATTCCCCAGGCTGGAACAGGAAACAGAGGAGATGGGATCTGGATCTTCCTCCTACGCACCCAAAACCGTCTATCTGGATGTAGACGGTAAAATCCAGAAGGTAATGTAGTTCAAGTAGGGAGCTGCAGCAGTAAAGGGACAAGTTAAGGTTTATTCCATGCTGAAAAGAGAAGAAAAGAAACACAATGTTTCGTCTGTGGAGCCTTCTTCGGCACATCAACCCGGAGAACTCCCTTCTTGTCCATTCCCTTCAGGAGTCACCAGAAGAAGGCTCCACAGCCGGTTTCTTTTCTTCTCTTTTTCAGCATGGAATAAACCTTTACATGTTCCTTTCCAGAAGGTAATTGCCATTAACCAGCTCTCCTGTGGACGGTGTAAGAATTTGTTTTTCCTGTGGTTGGTGCTGCACACTTTAAACTTATGCTGCCGCTGTCTTTGCCAAATCCACGGATACTATGCAGCCATTTTAAAAAGCGAGCGTCGTGCATGACACATGGAGCCATCAGCGTGGTGTCTAAGCAAAGCAGTGCAGATCCTTTTGAAGCCAAAAGGGAGGTATTTTTCAGAACACTTTATTTTACACTGGAGGTCCTGTGCTAAGAAGTACCGTACAGGTTATGGCAAACTTTAAATTATGAATGCACAAAAGCTGGAACTATCAGAATAACGGACAGGGCGCAATCTCTCGAGAAATGAAGTTTGCATTGTGGCCGAGAATCATTGTGTCCCCCGATTAGAACATAAGTGCAGGCAGCTGTGTGGAGGAACTTGACAATGGGATTAAAGATGTTCTCTGCAGGCCAGTGGAAGGAGGGTAGCAATACAGGAGAGTGCACTGCGTCTGCTCACTTTTGTGGAAGTGCCTTGTTCAATTACTGTGTCTGTGGGCACTGAGACTCCTAGCTGATGCGCAGCAGCTTCACTGAGATGCAGAACACAGAGAATCTTGCGGAAACTACAGACAGCTGGCTTCTCTTTAAAACTATTAAATATTTTGTTCATTTAACATTTCTGTTCTCCCTGGCGGTTTCTGCCCCTGAAAAGCTCAGTTATTTCCAAAATGCCCGCTGCAGTACCACAATATGAATATCTTGTTTCAAATTTTTTTGTGTGTAAATATCATATTCCCTCATCACTCTTTTTTTTCCTGCTGCTCACATGCGACTGTTTCTTACTAAAGCATTTGCTTCAGAAGAAATGTGTCTACAAAAGGTATTCAAATACACAGCAAGTCTGTTACTGCAGGTATGTCTGTGAACTAAGAGCACAACGTTTCCTTGAAAGTTAGCAAGATCTGAGATTTTTATCATCACACTCTGCTCATAGCTGTGTAAAGACATTAGACTAAGGTATAGTGCAGTAAATGTAATGCTAATTTTAAGGAAAGCATTCTTTTAAAGACATGCTTCACTTTTTTTCGTTTTAGGTTGTTCTCCTTTCCTTTCCTCACTTTATAAGTTCTATTTCTTATTTCACCTGCTGTGGGAAACTGATGGAAGTTGCACATTGCATGACAATTGTAGTATCAGTGCTTTAAAAATAAACCAGGGGGAGCATGAGTCACAGGTGCTGCTGACATGAGTTGGGGTCTGTGACACCTGCTGCTAGCATGTGCATGTTTGTCTTAGCTGAGCCCATTGTTTGTCTCAAGCTTCCTTCTCCCATAGGTGTATTCAAGCATCTGTGTACTTCTTCAGACTCTGCTGTCTTTGACCAGAGAATTGAATGTTTATTTCCATGAAACAAATTGCACAAACCTGCCTTCCGTGAACGGTTACCGTTAGAAGCGTCATAGACCTAGAAAAAACAAGCTTGTTGGTTGCTAAATTAAAATGACCCGGCTTCAAAGGAACTTCTAACAGCCCGACAGTTTAATTTGGATCTGCCAGTGAATGGTTATCAAGTTCAGGACAAAAGCATCAATTTCCATGCAAGGTGCTTTTTCACACATTCGGCATTCCATCCAATGGGGAATGAATTAGAAATCAATTGGCGCTGTTTGGCAGCCAGGTGTTTCTGTTCGATTGATATGGATATGGTAGAGTTTATGACTAATTCATTTTGTCGTTCTGCGCCTACTGATGTTATTGATGTTGTTTGCTTCAGTAAAATAACAGCGCTAGACGGGACTCTATTCCTCATCTAGTGTTAGTGCTGGGATGTCCAACAGTGGTCCTGGAAAGTCTCTTGCAGGTCATCTTTTTTAAAGATTGGCAACACTTGTGTGCAAGGTATCTGTTCAATCAAGGGAACTCTAGTCCTCGTGAACATGCTTAGATTTTGGTCCCAGATGAATTCCACATTACATAATATACCCACTGGAGTATTCACAATGAGATCATGAGAAACCGATGATGTAGCAATTAACCTTTAACCCCTGGTGGACTAGGGCTCTCTAGGAGCAGAGCTGAGAACCCTAAAACTGGACTAGAGGTACGAGACCTTCCCTCTTATTTCTGCAGAGCTGAGCAAAGCCTTTAATCATTGGTTTGCTGGAAGTTCTACCTCTGATCACCAGCAAGGAGGAAGAATCTTGCAGCCTTGGAGAGAGTGCGGGCTTATGTGTAGTACTGTCACAGCTGTGGTTTAACCCTTCACACTCACTCCAGCTGTTAGTTCTGTCTCATGTTGTCACAGTGACTCGCTCAAGCTATGATGTTGTAAGTGTGTGGTGCACCTCTGTAGATCACATTGTGGTGTGGTGTGCTGTGCCTTTTCAGCTATGGACTTTTTTCAGTGGTGTATTGCTGTTTTAGTGCAGGTTTGAGATCAACCCTACCACACTATCTAATATCCTTTCAGCCACTTCAATATCAAGGGCACGAGGGTCTTGGGCATGTCTCAGCAGCAGGCAGATTAATGCTTCTCTGTTCTGTCTGTTCAGGTTGTTTTCAGTCGGCACTGCAGCCCCTGTGACATCAAGGAGCTGCTCTGTTCCTCTTCCAATATCCCCAGGTCAGTGTCATTTCTCTGACCGAGCGCAGGTATGGACTTGTGAGGCAAAAAAGTAGACTGCTGAGTGCTTTAGCACTAGTCTTCACGGAAAATTTGTGGAACTTTTAAAAAATCTCCACATGAGGGAGTCTACATCCTTCATGGAAGGCTCAAATATGGTGTCTCTGGAAGACAACCATAGAGGCAACATTGTGCATGTACAGATAATAATGACACTTACTTTGGAATAGAATCTAGCTGATAGATGGGTGAAAGGGCCCTTTTATAACATTCCTCCATGAACATTTGTCACATTATTCATTTAGTGTCTCAGTAGCAACTATGGTTTTGAAGTCTGTATGATCTGAGCCTGACCTCACAGGTACTGTAGGTTCAAAGTTGTGAGTATGGAGTAAACACAAGGACTGTGCAGCAATTGTGAAAGATCACAGATCGATTTTGATCTGGCTCATGGAAAATGGCCTCTTGGTTCAGCAGACTGGCAATTGGATGGATACCTGCACTGAACTGGGCTGTTTCTCTTCACAGGAACACAGCGATCATGCTGGTGGACCAGGAAGGAGCCATTGTCTCCATCGACCCCACGATGCCCACTAACTCTCAGAGGTATGGGGTCGCTAGTTTGTCACGAAACACGGTTCTCAGATTTTTCTAAAAATGAGCTGGTAACAGCCGTTTTTCTTTGTGCAGCATTTTTCTTCTGTAAAATTTAATAGAAATAAACAGTACAGGAACCTCTGCAGCAAACAGCTGTGAATACATCTGACCAACTGCATGCATCAGATTTATATCAAAGTGGATGTGGCACTGACTGTTTTACATTTTAACACATTTGCTCAAGAGAAAAGTGTAATTTCATTTACTTACATTTACAAGAAGTTACAAGCATTTTTGAACGTGTCACTCTTCAGAATTAAAATTGTACTGATTCTGGGATTTCATTTGTCTTTTTCCAGCTCTCTGTACAAAGTTGTTCCTTTATCTGGTGGTCAGCTGGGAGGTAATTCTTTACCAATGCTTGTTCTCCTCAGGTACACGTGTAGGAAGAATCTCACACATGCTCTTTAAAATTTAAAATGAGTCCCGTGAAGAGTTTTTAACAAAATAAAGTTTTGATTAAAAAAATAAACACTACATATGCATGTTTACAATGAATTCACAGAACTTTCTGTTGGAACTTTTTTGGAATGTAATTCTGGGTTCTTACCATTGGTTTCGCAGAGAAGGAGGACATGTTTCAGAACGTACTGTCTCAGGTGGCCGAGCAGTTCAGCAGGTAATTCGTTCTTCTGTTGGGAGCTTCAAGGCAGAAATCGGCAACGTATGAGGGGATAAAATCTTACCCTTCTCATCCCCTGCTACCCTCTCCTGCAAAATGCCGATGGCCTCAGTGCAGTTTCCTGCTTAATTAAAGGCTAAATCCTTGTCAGTCAAACACTGGAACTTACAACCTACTACACTGCAAGGTATTATCACCACCAATCCCAGTCGTGTGATTCATTGTTAATTGCCTCAGTTACTGTAGGTAAAGCAGGGTCTGGTTTTACTGAAGAGCTGGGGTGGACGTGCTGACTGGAGTGGAGCAATCTTGGGCTCTGTAAATCTGAGGCTTCTGTGATCTGTGTCACTGAGTGTAGTCCACTTGAGTTACTTAATTGGCCCAAAGTGGTGAAGGCTAATTTCAAAGTATCAGCTAAAGCCTTGACTTGGAGATAAATGTGAGATGTAGAAGCATGTAACCAGTGAATAAGGTATTTATCCTGATGACTCTGAAATCCCCTCATACACATCAGTCAATCAATCAATCAAAGTTTATTTAGCAAATGCACAACAATACAGCGTGCAGCAGTAATTGCTGGCAATGAAATGTCTTTTCTGCGAGCTCACCAGGGGGAAATAAAAATAAAAGCCACAAAATTAAAAGTTACAGAGTAAGGTTACGTAATAATAGTGCAATAAAAATTGAATTTAAAAAAACTCAATATAAATAGAATTGCTGCATATTCAGGGTGTATGGAATACATTATGTCCAAACAGTGCAATATGCAGTGTGCCAAATACAATGGAAAACTGTATGTCCATATAACCTGCCCATTTAACAAAGATCATTAGGGTGGTTGCTGAATGTGACTGCAGCTTGGCTGTTTAGCAGTCTTATTGCCTGGAGGTAGAAGCTGTTCAGTAATCTGTTGATCTTTGACTGAATGCTTTGATACCGTTTACCGGATGGTAGGAGAGAAAACAATTTATGACTGGGATGACTGGGGTCCTTGCTGAGTAGATATCTTGGATGTTT
Organism: Lepisosteus oculatus; assembly: GCF_040954835.1. Lineage (NCBI taxonomy): Eukaryota > Metazoa > Chordata > Actinopteri > Semionotiformes > Lepisosteidae > Lepisosteus > Lepisosteus oculatus. The sequence goes on from NC_090718.1 coordinate 14,198,266, forward strand.
GGTAGCTCACAGCCTTATTGAGCTGTCCTGACTTCACCACTCTCTGCAGTACTTTGGGATCCAGGGCGGAGCAGCTCCCATACCAGACAGAGATGCAGCCAGTCAGGATACCTTCAATAGCGCACCTGTAGAAGTTGGTTTGGATATGTGACAGCATGACAAACTTCTTTAGCCTGCGGAGATAGAATAGACACTGCCGTGCTGTTTTGACCACAATGTTGACGTGGTGAGACCAGGTTAAGTCCTCTGTGCTAACTCCAGGGAACTTAAAACTGCTGACCCTCTCCACTGCAGTCCTGTTGATGCAGAAAGGTGTGTGACCTCCTTCCTGATGTTTCCTATAATCCACAATCATCTCCTTAGTCTTACTGATGCTCAGAGAGAGGTTGTTCTCCTGGCACCATGCTGCCAGGGTTTCAACCTTCTCCCTGTACGCAGACTCCTCACCATCTGTGATCAGGCCTGTTATATCGTCCGCAGACTTAAGATAGAGTTTGAGTTATGTCTGGCAACACATGAGTAAATAAGGAGTAGAGGAGAGGGCTAACTACACAGCCTCGGGGGGGCTCCAGTGTTTGGAGTCAGCATAGAGGATATGTTGGTGCCCAGCCTCACCACTTGTGGACTACACATTCCCTGTGTCATAGTTCATATTGGTACTTTTCAGGCACAGGGCTGCTTTTCCTCTCTTTCTGTTTCAGAATCTGCACCCAACTCCTTTTTGAACCCAATTCCAGCACAATTAAAGCGTTTCTCATTTCTCTGGTTAATCTAAATCCAGCCTTACAAGTAAAACAAAACAGAATTGAAATTAAGACTAACACAGGGGCTGCTGGCATTGTGGATGCTTCCTAGATAAGGCTGGGTCTGTCTTGCAGGGCTTTTCGGATCAACGAGCTGAAGACAGAGGTGACTAACAGGTTGGCGATGCTGGAGAAGAGAGTGGAGTGTGAGTTTTTCTTCATTGCATAGCAGCAAAAGATTCAGCGCCGTCGGTGTACGACTGAATTGTTAACGTGTGATGTTAAGATTTCCAGCTGCAGTTAAATCCTCAGTGCATTATACTGCAAATTATCTTTGCCACAGATTCTTGTGTACTGTATTGTATTACGGATTTCCCACACTGTCTGTGTTTTTCCCCAGTTTCTGAGTGATTTACTAGACTTACTCTAATTTTGCTGTGGCGACATCAGTGAGTGTGCTTGGCAATTAACGCACAGTAAGACTCGGGTGGACGTGGGGCAGTGAGACCAAGTGGTCAAGGCGGCGGACTCAGCATCGTGCGCCAATGCTTGTGTTTCAGTGGAGGGGCTGAAGGTGGTGGAGATCGAGAAGTGTAAGAACGACCTGAAGAAGCTGCGGGACGAGATGACGTCCAGGGGCGGGGGCAGGTGAGACCGCAGTAACCCTGGGATAGTAAGAGTGTAAGGAAGGCCATAGGCCATTCCCCGGCCACCCAGGGACCTTCTCCAGCCACTTCCTGAAAGAAAGCTGATCCAACCAGACATGCATCTATGGACTCTTGTTTGAACTCTGTCCACTGCAGTGATTTTCTTCTTGTAGCACAGGGATCACACCTGTTTGCGATATCCTTCTTGAAGCCTGACAGGCAGGTAGTCTGCAGTAGGGACTCGACATCCGCAAATTTGCTTACTGATGAACGGGTCTGAGATGAAAGAAGAGCAGTGTGGGTTGAAACCTAGCCGGAGGTGGGCCACCCCAGATTTCCCTTTAGCTGCACAGCAGATTAGGATCCTGAGACAAACCTGGCTAGAAAATGAGCATCTGCCCGCCATCGGCCCAAGTTCAGCTGGTCAAGCTGGTCTTGTTTTTATATTATAATGAACACTCCAGGTTCTGTGTTGGCAGAATGACAGGCTGGAGACACCTTTACAGGCTCCCTGTCAGTATTTTTGCTCTTTTAAATACAGTGGGACGTGTTAATAATAGAGGCAGAGTGAAAGTGCAAGCTGGATGCAGAGGAAAAATTTGTGTTGTTTTTATTAACTGATTGCTATACGTCTGTGATTATTGCTATTTCTTTTGGTTGATCAATGTTATTGTAATTAACATAAAGCCAATTAAGCATTAGTACTTAAATATTCACATAAGGGAGGGTAACTCATGTTTTTTAGCCATACGTACTATATACTGTAGTACATTGAGATGATATAGAGATGGATTGGACATATAAGAATTTGGCTATTCGCAACAGATCTCTGCAGCAAGCCCTTCCGAATGTTGAGACCCTGTTGGATTTTTAGAGTAGCTTCCATTGATTTTACTTCCATGCTTTTTGGAAAAAGCTTTCTGTTGGCTTTTTCCAACACTTTGTTACATTTGCCTGGGGAGGGGGAGGGGCTGCCAGGGTTCAAATATGACAAGGATCTCCTTGAACAGACGGGTCCCTCTCAGCAAAACCACTCACCTGGGATTCCTGCTGTTACCCCAGGACTTCCTTCTTCTGCAGGGAGCCTACAGCTGCCGTGAAGGTTGCCAAAGTTGTTAGGCACATTAGCAAATACTATAACCTATAGAGAGAAGCACATTTTCTACAACTGATTAGAAGAAACACTTCTTAAAACAAAGCGTGGTGGGAGTATGGACCAAACTGTCCATCCCTGTCGTTAAAAGCTGATACCTTCTCTTCTTTTAACAAGTGAATGAGATCCTTAGCTCACTGACTGTAGCTACTCAGACTAAACGAGGCATTAATGGACTCCTCACTCATGTAAAGATCATGGTCCATGTCGCAGGCATTTCTCAAATCTCTCAGGATCTCAGGATCATAGTGTGCTTATTCCAAAAGGACATGATTGACAACATGGATAGTTACTGCAGGAAGCAGGTGCTGTGCTTGGAGTCTTAGCACGGTCACACGCCGTTTAACTCATCGATCCCACAACTTCTCCAAGATGCTCCTAAAGGATTCCAATGAATCAGGTTTCAGAACATCGACAGAGCATTTCTGACACATATCTTTCGCTGTATGGCCGACAGAATGCCCCCTCCCCTCTCCCCATTTCCTATGCTAATATACCTTTCATCTGGTTGTACTTATTGTAGAAAAAAAAGCTTGAGATGAAATTTTGTTGCATCATCCAAACAATTGCATGTACTGTAACTATGGTTTCCTTTGCTTCAGAGTAAACTGCCCTTGCAAATACAACTTTTCCGACGATGGCAAGAAAATGACCCCCAGAAGAGATGTCCCCAGTTACCCCAAGGTAACATGAACTTGGGGTGTTTCTTGTGTGCCTGCTTTGTCTTGTACATAGAAAAATATAATGTATATAATGTGTGTGACTAACTGTGAATCACTGATCTGTGAGGGAAATGTTTGTGACATTCGTTTTCTTTTGGAATTGGGCAGAAATAAATCAATACTTTGGCTCACCCTGTCCAACATGGTATTTGATTAGACTGCGGGGGTTAAGTGGCCACTGACAAGAAAAATTGTTGCAGGGGTTCGGATGTCTTGTAGACTCCTGGTCTACAAGGGCATTTCAAAGTTTGAAACAGTTACTGTCGTGAGAAGTTTAGACTCCTTCTCTAAACCAAAGGAATGATCCACTACAGCCAGTGCTGAGCGTGCAGGAGCTCAGCTCCAGTAGCTCTCCGTATGACACTATCCATTACCTCTGACCACGGTGCCTGCACCTAATAGTGACCTGAAGAACTCAACAGGCGCGTTTACAATTTCAAAACACGGCCCCCTGTTTCCTCTCCTTGACTCCAAGGTTACATTTCCACACAAAAAAAAGATCTGATCAGTTGCTCACAGTGTACCTTGAAAGTAGACTTGAAGAGTAAAACAAAGAGGACGCAGGATCTTGTGTTTGGCCAGTGTAGACTGTCAGGAGCTGAGTGGGATTAACAGGGGATGGATTTTGCATCCAAGTGTTGCAAGTGCTCAGACATTCTGAGCTCAGACTTCCTCAGAGATGAGGAGAAACAAGTTTGAGAAAGCAGTACCTTACACTCCTAAAACCCGGCTAGCAGTGGAAGAGCCTGTACCATGAACAAAGAAGAAGGTCTTGTTGACTCTTACAATTCTTCCTTTCAAAGTAGAATCACAAAAAAAACAGGTGGTCCTTTACTCTCGGAACTTGGTGCTAATTCTAGGTTCTAGGTTTTAATTTAAACTCTCTTTCATCTCTGTAAATTCAGCTTTAATTGTGATGAACACCATTCTGCTTGAAGACCTCCTTTCCTCTTTATTCCGACAGTACACTTTATCCCAGGAAACCATCGAAGCGCTGAAGAAGCCAACATTTGACGTGTGGCACTGGGAGCACAATGAGGTGAGAATCCAGATTTCTGATCTGTCTACGATTTTGTCACTTGTGTCTTTAGTTGAACCCATTCATGAGTGGGCAGGAGGGCTCATTTACCTAAAGTATTGTCCCATCCATCAATTCCCTAACCACTTAATCCAATTCAGGGCTGCTGGCAAGCTGAACCATATCCCCAGAAGGGATGGGTACCAGTCAGGATACATTATAGTGGAGACGCCAGTCCATCACAGGTCACACACACTCACACCTGTTCACCTGGGCCTGTTCACTAACCAGTGTGTCTTTGGACTGTGAGATGAAACCAGAACACATGGAGGACACTCACTTGAAACACAGACAGAACATAAAAACTCCACACAGATAGCACCCCAGGTCCAGAGTTGAGCCCACAGCCCAGAGTGCTAGAATGCAACAATGCTAACCACTGTGCCACCATGCTGCACTTAAAGCAGTGACCCCTTTTTTAAAAAAGTTCCCTGCACCTGTTTCAAATAAATTCCCTTGAGAAAGACGGGCTTTGTCCTTGCCCTTATATTGTATGAGACCCTAATAGCACACCCCAACTCCCCTCTTTGTAATTTCCATGAGTGGCTAAAAAAACACAGAGATCCTCCTGTCGCTAATAGGGGTGTCATGTATTGTAGTGTTAGAGTTATGCTCTCCATTTTTGTTTTCAGAAGAGGAGGAGAAAAGGGGAGCTTTCTCTACGTATCTGGCACGTTTTGTGCCTTCTCTTTTGCTAGTGAAGTTTGGCTAAGATAGGACATTTGTTTCTTTTTTCCCTTTTGACATTATGGCACGGCGCTCCCCACTGGCTTGGACCCTGCGGCTCAGATGCTGAGCTGTCTGGAGTACATGTATCACGACCTGGGCCTGGTGAAGGAGTTCAACATGAACCCCATCACGCTCAAACGCTGGCTGGTAAGGAGCTGAGAGGCGATTTCAGAATTTGCGTAAGTTTAACGCGCCAGTACTGTGTGAGCTCTGAATTGCAAACCCTGCCAGAAGAACGAGGGACTTTGGTCATGGAAGCAGGGGTCTTTCATGTTGATCCAACAGCAGGAGCCCGGTCCCACTGTTGAAGATTGCTTTCTTACACTTACAGTATGCGCCTTCATCTTCAGCAGAGAGCGGTTTAACTGGTCCTGAGAACTAAAGAGAAAAAATATGCATTTTTCTGTCATTAAGCCTTTGAGGCAACAGAACACCAAAGCAAGTGAAAGAATCTTGTTAAAATGTTCTCGATCTGCGAGATTCATTGATAGTAGCCTCTGTGACGTCTAATTCCTCAGGGTCTTGGACTTCAAAGAATAAATATGCCTATAGGTGCACAAACCACTTCTTTCGCCCATGTTTTTTTATTTGAAGCTGAGAGGAAAGGACTCATTGCAAGGGGGAAATGCTGGGAGGCTCACTGTGCTCTGCTCTGTGTCTTTGCTGTTCCAGATCAGCATTCAGGAGAATTACCGCAACAACCCCTTCCACAACTTCAGACACTGCTTCTGCGTCAGCCAGATGATGTATGGCATGATCCACCTGTGCAATCTTCAGGTGAGAGCCTGACTAGGGCTGTCACATGACATGTACTCCCCAAAACACAGAAAGATAGTTCTGCTCTCCTGCTGTTTTTTTATTTTTCTTTCAATACTGGTGGATTTCATAAGAGAAAACGTCCCTGGCTTTGCACCTGACTAGCCTCTGGTATTGAAGTAGTTCAAGCAGGGAGCTGTGTGAGCATGTGCAGGCCTCAAAGGAACAAGTAAAGGTTTATTACATGCTGAAAAAAGAAGAAGATAAGTTTTCGGTTGCCGAAGTGTTGTGTTTTTTTCCTTTGCTTTTCCTTTGTAACCTCTGGTATTGTCAGGCAACTTTTTTCTTGTGGATATGCAGAAACAAAGCACCAAAAGTTCCTCAACGACCCAACCCTAATCTCAGCAGCCCTGCTAAAGGCAGCCATTCTCAGACTGTCTTTAGCACTATATCTTTAATAAGCAGAAACTCAAGCCCAGACTTCGCTGTTAGAAAGTGTCTGTTAGAAGCAGAAAATGTGTCATTTGTTTAAGGTCATTGCGTGCATCAGATTCCAGATATGTCTGGAGCGCACAAAAAAACAAAACAAGCCTTGTTTGCACTGTCCAGGAGAAGCTGACCTTGACAGACATGGGCATCCTCATGACCGCAGCAGTGTGCCATGACCTGGATCATCCAGGCTACAACAACACGTGAGTGGGCCTGACAGTACAGGGAGCCGTGCCCGTGCTCTGTTGACCAGCATGAGGATGTGAGCCCTGTTCCCCAGAGGTATCCATAATAGAGCAACAGAGTAAGAGCCACTCCTTCCAGCAGTGATGTAGACATGTGCTTTACATAGTGTGCATTGAAAAGCACATCCACATAGGATAGGTCATCATGCTGACTTCACTACATGTATTTTTTGGAAAGGCAAAATCACTCTCCTTATTTTGCAAAACTGCAGAGGGACTGTCGTAGATGAGTATCATAAATGGAAGATCCATGTGATCTGGCAACTTTGCACTGCTGTTGTCATATAAAGGCGAACAGACCGAAGGTCCCTGCATTGGCGACACGCCCACCCGTTGGCTCTCTGTCTCTAGTTACCAGATCAATGCCCGGACAGAGCTGGCCGTGCGCTACAATGACATCTCCCCCCTGGAGAACCACCACTGCGCTGTGGCCTTCCAGATCCTCTCCCAGCCTGAGTGCAACATCTTCGCCAACGTGGAGCCCGAGGTCTTCAAGCAGATCCGCCAGGTGAGGGCAGCCGTCTTTCCACAAGCCTCTCCATCCCGGGACAACGGATCCCATCGCCGGCTCGCTCGCATGCTCATCCAGGGAGGGACCTACCTGGGAACGGACGAGAGCCCCACCATTCGGAACTGGCACAGCACCTTATTGATCACTGCCCTTCTCATTCACATTACCAATAATGGGCAATCATTCGTTTTCCTAAGATTCCCTTGATGGAAACATGACATTAAATCTTAAGAATAGCTACAAGCTTGAGGCTATTTGGCCCCTCTAGCCCTTTTAGTAGTTAGTAGATGATTGTTCCAAGAATCTCATTCAATAGGATTCACCAACATGGCTGGGCAGCTTGTTACATACTCCCATCACTCTTTGTGTAAAATGGTGCCTCTTTGTAGAGTTTCTAACAAAGCTTTGGGTGGGATGGTAACAACCAAGTTCAATTAGACTGTCAGTCATTTGTAATAAATCTTGACGTAATTTCCTCGCCTAAACACTATAAATACTACACACAATCCCCTTCTCTCCCTCACATACTGTACATTATTTTGCAACCCTCCTCTGACCCAGCTCCTCCTCTGCAGCTGCCCCTTAGTCACTCCTCACTCTGCAGGGGGGTCCCAGCCAGGAGGTCAGCTCACAGCCAAGTGGGCTCAGCCAAATTTTCACTAAATACTCCATAATCTTTTCAGGACACCTTATTCTCGCACTTTCAAAATGCACTTCCCCGTAATTTTCATTTGTGTCCTCTTCGGGGTCCACTTTGTCAGTGGTTTGTTTGTGTATCAGGTCCCCTTTTGCAGTCTTCTAAAATAAGTAGATGTTAAATTAAAGAAGATGAACAGTTTGATCTTCTCATAATTTATTCTGTGACAAATGTTTACACCACCTGGGAAAGAAAGGAATTGAGAATAATTCCTCAAAGATCTCCAAGATTTGTGGATAATATTCTGCTTTTGATTTGATTTATTTTTGTTATAGAACAGCACAATGAAACGCACATGTATAAAAGCTTACTGATTTATTTGCCCTCGCAGGCCATAATCACGCTGATCTTGGCCACTGACATGGCCCGGCACGGCGAGATACTGGACTCCTTCAAACAGAAGGTCGACAACTTTGACTTCACCAACGAGGAGCACGTGACCTGCGTACGTACAGCACAGGACTCAGTGTTTATTGTATCCAGTACTGACAGCTGGTGTTATTATGTGGGTCAAACAGAATCTCATTGAAGGACATTTTGCAATATCTTTACCTCTTGCAGTTACGGCCCAGATCCTTTATTTCAACTCTGTCTTTGTGTAACAGTTAAAAGGAGGTAGCACTGGACTCCCAGTTGGTATTAGTCATGGGACACTGAGTGCTGCATCATGACGTGTTTTCTATTTAGGACTGTTTTCTTGGTGGTTGTTCTTGTAACAGAAAAGTGGGATGCCGAACATGCCAGACATATTCTGGCAGGGGGTGGTACGCAGGTGAGGGCAGGGGGCGGAGGCAGTGCCTGGCTGGGTTGAAAAGGTCGGTTGTGCTTCTCCCCCGTCCAGCTGAAGATGGTGCTCATCAAGTGCTGTGACATCTCCAACGAGGTGAGGCCGACGGAGGTGGCCGAGCCCTGGGTGGACTGCCTGCTGGAGGAGTACTTCATGCAGGTCAGTGCGTCCCGACGGACCTTCCTTCCTGCGGCCTCTCTCTTCCGAGCACTTTCAAAACCAGGAATGGGACAGAGCCGAAATCCTAACCGGCCGTGGCATCAAGACGAAATCGTGCTCTCTAAGGAGAGTGGGTGCTCAGGATCTGAAGTCTGTTTTGGGAGATTTTTTTTCATTGTGCTACTTGTTAGGTGACCTATGTGGCATCTTGACAGCCTCTATTTCTACACACTGCCTTCTGTACAGAGTGAGTATTAGGATTCTATAGTGTGTGTTTCAATGCCTTGGTTGTGTGCTGCTCAGGGCATTTCAACAAAAATGCTTTTAAAAGCTCTTCTGGCACAGAACTCTGACCATGAACATCTGCTGCAGACCCGGAGTTTTCCGCATCAGCAATATTTATGTCTTACTACTTAGTTGGTGTACGCAGAGGCTCACAACACCTTGGCTGTTCTGGGCCTCATCTCGGGGTATCGTCTGTATGCATCTCACTCTGTTTTCCTGATTTGCGGCAGAGTGACCGGGAAAAGTCAGAGGGGCTCCCAGTGGCTCCCTTCATGGACCGGGATAAGGTGACCAAGCCCACAGCGCAGATCGGCTTCATCAAGTTTGTCCTGATCCCCATGTTCGAAACTGTCATGAAGGTGCGTGGCGTGAAAGACAGTGGGATACCTCTTTCGCTGCTGCACACTACCCAGAGTGCTGCAGCAAGAGCTGGCAGGGACAGATGCTGACGTCACTCTCGCACTATGGAAGAAAATACTGATTGGACTCGTTGGCCTGGTTTAGCTTTACCCATCCTAGCAGCGGCACCAGCATTAAGTCAAAAATACTTTTCTTTACAAGTGAAACACCTTCACCAGAGAAACGTCAGACGCAGACTGCCGGGCGTTTCTGCTGGCTGTAACTGGCAGTAAACGCTTCCATGTGCTTCCCACGGTTTTAAGAAAAAACTCCTCAAAACATTTGAGCAAACGGCTCCTCCGGCCCCTGCTCACCGCGTCCTTTCTGTCCCGCCTGCTCCCGGGCAGCTGTTCCCGCAGATCGAGGAGATCATGGTGCAGCCCCTGCGCGACTCCCGCGACCACTACGAGGAGCTGAAGCAGATCGACGACGCCATGACCGAGGTAGCCCCCCCTCCTCGCCACCGCCGTCGCCCTCCTCCGTACTGCAGTGAGGCCAACGGCTCCACTGCCCGCCCCTTCTGTGTAGCATTGCGACCCATAGAGAGTGGAGGGATTTTTTATGTGCTCTATGTACATGTACATTGGGATTATTCACACTGTTCTCTCAGGCAGTACAATAAACACCACTTTCACACAATGTGCACAGGACAGAAAACTGTAATAAATAATGATCGCGCACAACGTAGCACAACGACACACAGCGGGTATTCCAGAGCAATAAGCACAATGAACACCAAGGACAACAGATATGTGGCAAAGTGCAGAGTGCAGAAGTGCACTGAATTCTGAAGATCTGTGCAATTAGCTGCTCCTGACGTGTACTGCCATAGGACAGACACTGTTCTTAAGCCTAGTGGTCCGTGCTTTAGTGGTAGTGATACAGCTTTCTAGAGCTCATGGGGGGAGAACAGTTTGTGACTGGGATGGCTGGGATCCTGACTGATGGATCAGGCTTTATTGTGACAGCAGATGCTGTGGATCTTGCTGATTAATGGTAAGTCAGTTTGCAGGGCTTCTGCTATTACTTTTATAACGTAACATCGTCAATGCGGTGACATGTTCCAAAAAAACCTTGTTTGTCACATCCTGACATCAGCACGCGTAGCGGAGGTGAACTGCATTGTGGGTGCACTTCAGGTCCAGCCTGACATTTGTAAACAGGTGGTAAAACGTTTTCTTCCTTCACAGTAACGGTTCTTTATGCCCACTTTCAATGCACTCACATTTCCATGTCTGAGCCAACAACCTGACCGTGTCTCTCCTGGCCTGAACTGAAAGAACAGGCTGAAAGAACAGGTAATGTGAGTGACCCACATGCTAACATAAAGGTGTGTCTTTTGTTCTACGAGGCGCAGAAGAAAAAAACTGAAAATATGTCATTAGGAGGGAAGAAGAAGTAGGCAAACCCACGGGCCAGCGTGGTGCTGTGTAAGTACGCGATTCCCTGGCTGTAGCTCTAGCGCCACGCACCCACCCTCTCACCTGCCCGAAGAGCCCTCTCTCACAGCCCGCTGTGGCAGAATAACGCTGCCCCAGAGAGACCCAGCTCCTTCACTTCTGCAGCAGCACAACGTTTTCATCCCGTTTTCCTCCGGGTTGACACGCCTCCACTCACAGAAGTGTTCAAGAACAATTCAGCTGGTTAAAGTGTCCTCACTTAAGTCAAGTCAAAAAGTTTAGAAGATGGCCCCTGACGCGAAAATGCTGTGACAAAGCATCATGCAACCCCTTGCTGCCTGGGTCTGCCTGGGTAGGGGTGTGTTCGTGTTTGTGCTTGTAAAGATTTAAAAATATTACTTCTGCACTCCTCTAACAATAATCGATCTTTAATTGAGGAAGACCAAGCCATTGTGCAATCCTAGGCACACGTTCTACATTAGATATTCTAAAACATGACTATTTTCACCTTCTCACTTGCTTGATTTACCACTAGCAGATATTTCTGTTCCTACTCATTGATTGGAGTACGGCAGGGTATCATTCTTGACTTGAGCAGTGCACAGCTGGATTTAGAGGCATGATATTTGCTCACTCAACCCCTGCCTGTTCTGGTACTGCTCTGTGCTTCACTGTTCTCTCAGCTCTGGCCGACACAGCTTCTGCAAGGCTCTCATTTCACCCTTTGCTTTAGCAGACCCTCAAGAGGCCAGATTGCTTGTGTGATGCAAACAGGTTTGAAGAGCTCCTCTTGAGGTGCTGGAGCGTCACTTTCTTTCGCTGCCTAGGTGCTGCTCACGCGTCTATGCTTTAGTCCTCCTGCTGATTAGTGTGATCAATTGATAAAGGCCAGACAGTGTTTTTGTTTGAGAAGAAATGTTTTACTGTATTCTGATTTTTTAAGAGCTTGCTGAGATTCTCAGCTGTGCTCATGATTCTCGCCTGCTTCCACAGGTTAAGATATTTCTTTGGGAATGGTTAATCTTCATGACTGAATACATCTTAGGAACATGCCCATGTCCGCTTTTAAAAAGAACAAATGTTTTTTTTGGCACATCTTCCTAAAAAATGTAGAAAGCGACTTTTTTGAACAATGAAACCAAATTCATTTTTTTGAATCTGAAATCTTCCAGCTCAGATTCTTGAGCTGTATCTGTCTGTTCCAGTGAAGAACCCACAACATTTTCTCACTCTAGGCTTTAAAGTTCTCCACCAGCTATCATCCACCTACTTCACCTTAATCATCTGTGTATTCTCTGGTTCCTTTTTCCTCTTTGCTGTCCTTCGAAATGTCTTGAGATGTGGAAGAATTAGCCAGGAATTGTCATCTTTTAAGGACGGGGTATGGTGACCAGGGATTCAGGGGTTCAAGTCTGTGTCTCATTGTTTGCTCATTTTCACAGGGATCCCATCTGGTGATCCGATTTGGGAATTTTAAGCAGACCATCTAGAGTGGGGCTTATGCTGTGCAGGCCGTGGGATTTAATGTCCAGAGCGAAGGGGGCGACTGTCTGTAAGCGTACTTCCTCAGTCTTCAGCCACGTCGTGCTGGTTCGCCCCTCCTTCCTGCTGAGACAAAACCAGGCATGCTCTGAGCGGCCTCACTTCCTCTGCTCCTGCCCTCCCACGGACGCACAGGAGCTCCGACGCCCTGAGCAGATGTCTTCGAGAGGACTTTCGTGGCAAAAAAGAATTCAACGATTCACCTTTGTCTCCTTCGGTGGCTTTTAAAGATGCCAAACGACGCGTCAACACTAGAAGAAAATCCTCCATTTTTGAAAAGGCTTTTCTTCGTGTCTGCTTCTGTCCCCCAGCGTCTGCGGTTCTGTATCACTTTCTGGAAGGTGAATGTCATTTTTAGGAACTTCTTGAGGATGTTTTTGACACTGAGGATAGAAAATATCGATTCAGGTGAATTTCATGGGGTGATTTCTTTCTTATTTTACTCCTTGAATGATTTGATTTGTTTGAGTCGCCGTGCTTCATGTGTTGTTATAGAGAAGAGTGCTGTTTGTCCTGGACTGTGTGTCACTCCCCGTATCCTACCTACCTCAGTCCAGGTGAGACCAAATGTGGGAAAGGAAGCTGTCAGGTCAGTTTATTAAGGCTGAGTGGCCTGTGGCTGTGAACACAGGTCCTAGCACTCTGGTCCTTTGTGGACAGAGGGCTGTAGATGTCTGGTTTGAGCAGGACCGTCCTGATTTGGCTGCCTGCTTCTACCTGCTTCTACTGCTTCTAGCCTTCAGGGACCTTATATTTTTTTCTGACTTTAACCTTTCATTGTTTCCATATGTGCTGATAATGAGAACAGGATCCATCAGATACTGGTCAGGTGAAAGGTTTAACACAGCTTTAAGATTGTGCCTTCACTAGTCAACCACAGGAATGATCCTCCATGGCTTTGTGGTGGAGAGTTAGAAATGAGCTCTGCATCCTGGAATTGGGACTGCAGCAATTTCACTGATCCACACCAGGACATTTTTATATATATATTGTAGCTGACTTTATCAAACGGTTTAGTCTGATAAAAAAGAGAGGGTTGTTGTTGTTGTTTTTTGGTGAAATCTTCTCATTTTAATCTTTCTTGTATCTAGAAATGTTTTTTCTTGTTTTTAAATATTGGACATGTTTTAAAACCACATGACAAAAATGATCTGGGCAGTCTAAGCAGAGTCCTGCAGAAGTGTCACAGTGCGTGATTTGCGCCCCCGTGTGGGGATTGGAGCAAACTGCTTGAGCTCTGCTACTCCACGTCTTTCTCTTGAACCACGAACAGACTCCACTTCCTTTCATACCTAAACAGATCTGAAGAGTGCAGAGAAGAAAGAGGAGGATGACTGTTCATCTCAAGCCTGCTCCAGCTACTTTATAATATTTTTTTAAACTCAGGAAGAATACCGAAGCAGGGATATAATTTTCATTTAGCATGTGTTTTTTTTCTGCACGTGTGCATTGAGTCTAGTTTTGTTGTCTTAATCCTTGCTATTTTGTGTTATAATGTTAATCTGTTAGTTTACAGGATTCTGATCTTGAAACCTTAAATGGACCTCACCTTGTTCTCTGTTTTGTTTGATGCTTGTGAACATTTGTATGTTCAAATTGTATAGTACTAATCAGGGGCACGTTTCTATAGGCAAAATACAAATCTGTAATAAATTAACTCAAACTAAATTGAACTGTATGACATAATGACAGCCCATGTAGGTCCTTGTCCCTATTACATATTGATTGATATTGATCTATGTTTTTGTCAAAGAATGTTTTACACTCTTCCACTGCATAATCTAAGACGTTATGAATAAAGAGTAAAATGTACAGAATAGAACATTCAAAGTTCAGATGAGAAAACATTCAAATTCCATTTTCATGTTCCAAAACACTGTCATTTTCATACATCTTGTATTACTTTGTAAATCCTGCACAATCCAGGTTAATAACTAAAGCATGTGAGTAACACATAGTGCAGTGTTTATTGGATTATAGTTTGAAACTTCTTTTTAACACCCTTTGCACAGAACATGATTCTTCAAACCTGCTTGTGAGCTGCGAGTTTGTGATTAAGTCCTCAAGCTGCTTACCTACAGACTCAATGCCAGTGTGTGACATTTACATGGATATGAAGACATTAGCTTGATATATAGCCAAATACATCACAAGAAATGAAAGGTTTTATTTTAGCTCCCAGGCACAGATTCTGAGGCTCTTTATCGGAAAAGTTCATAATAAAAATCTGTAGATGTCATAAAGAGCATGAGCGAGGGGGCAACATCTGCTTTTGCTCATGAAAAGAAACCTATCTTTTTGCTAATTGTGTAAAATAAGCCGTGATTAAAGGATGCACGCCCCCAGGCACTTGAAAACGCAGACAGACACCCCTACCTTTGACAAGGAATGTGAGCTGTCAAAACAGACCTGTGTAGTCAGGAGGCACTTCAACTTTGTCTGTTTGGAAGATTGAACCAACCTCATTTGTTTTCTATTTTTTAAGCTTCCGAGCAAAAAGGCTCAGGTAAGGTTTTTGTTTTTAAAAAGAGATCCAGGTATTTCGTTCTACTTTTACCTTCCTTTGGGAACTAAATTTGTTTCCCAACGAGATGTCCTAGGTCACCGCAGCTCCATTGAGATCATTAAGGAATCGTAAATAGGAAGCAAGTGCTCGCCAGAGTGGAACAACCATGTCCAGCGTCCTAATAATACCGAACATCGAAGAACACGTTAATCATGACTTACCTAAAGAGGAGAAAAAAAATCAGCATAGACCTCATATTAAAATAATTTGTTTCACTCTTTATCCCTGCTTCATTCTTCTTTGTGTTGGGTGCCAGGTATTACATAGGTAGCTTTAAGGCACTGAGTCGTAATTAACAGTCACATTTTTCTAGCAGTGCAGACAATGCTGGAGTTTCCCTAATTCCAGATCAAGTTCGGCTCACTGCCGGTATGTTCTTTATATCTCACGTTCAGTGATAGTCTTCCCAAAGCTTAGAGCAAGACTTAGTGCCAATCCCTGATTAAGTGACAATTCTGCATTTTCTATAGCCCATCTTATTGACAGACTGCAGAATTTCACCATTTCACCTTAGGAGTTGAGAAGACACAAGACAAGCTGAACTTTTACATTTTACATCACAGATAGTGTGCCAGTGTGTGTCTCTCCAAAGTGTATTTTAGAACCCTTTAATCTTTGTTCACACAAACAAAGACCTTTTTCAGGAGAGGAGAATTTTCTTTGAAGTGCCTGGCATTTCAGCTGAACTGGGGCATGAAGGGGAACTGAAATGCTTTTTTTTATATTTCTGGGTTAGAAAGAATCCGCATTGATCAGTGCATTTCAAACCACAATAAAAGTAAAATGTACACAGTAAAGTGTCAAACCTCCAATTTACATCACAAAACAGATTACATTTCCAGGTCTGCAGAGAGCCACATTCTGAGATTCAGAACGAGGCAACAGAACTTCTGGTGCTGTGAAGCAGCCTTGTTACACTGTAAACAAGCAGGCTTGTGAGCACATCTCTTTCTTACTTTTTTGTAATAGAATAATGTTCAATGTTTTTATTTTTTTTTTGTTTGCATTATATTTAAATGTACAGGAGTGCTGTGTGTCCATAAAAAAAATTCCCTCAGGGGACAATAAAAATCTAGTCTTAATCCAATAGAAATATCGATCATGACTTCAACATGGTATTGCCCACAAATACAACTTAAAATCTGCATACGGATCATGTTGGAACTTTTCTGCAGTGAAATATCTACTGCACAACCTGGACTTATCTGCTCCTCCATCGCATGGACTAGTGAGCAGGAACGGCCCCTTCACGACACCATTCTCACAAACTCTCACTCTCGCCCGTGGTGAGACCATGGTTTTGCGACAACATGGTGACTTACGGTACTTTCACGAAGTCACGATTTTGTGCTTAATTCGGAATTTGTCGGATTGACCACTACCATCATTTATTTTGTTACAGAGATGTAATAACCGGTCTGAGAGGTTGGGACTGCAGTTCCCCTTGAAGAAGAGATTCAGCCCCTGGATGGTAGTCAGGGAGATTCTAGGCCACAGAGAAAGGGACTGGGCATGAGAAACACATGTTACAATTCTGCATTGTAGTCCTTTTGTGACAATCCCTGCTGGGACTGTCGCTTAGCCACTCTCAGCCAAGTGTCAGACAAACGCCAAGAGGCCAGGCCTCCTGTCACAGGAAATACAGCTCTTCCAAGTTCCAAGGAGACATCACCTTCTGCAGCCCCCTGTCACATTCACCTCTGGACCGCTCTACTGGAGACTTTTAAGCACTGTTTAACCAGGTTTGAAGATGCTGCACACCTAAAAAAAAGTATCACATTATTTTTCTTTTTGTAATCAGATATTACAAAGCCATTCCTGTCTGCATTTCCTGAAGTTGGGAGACCGACCCTTCTGCAAGACTGAAACACTATATCTCCTGTACCTCTAGTAGTGTTTTAGTTCAGATTAGTCACACACAACGACCCTGCATTACCACCGGAGAGACTAGGATCCAAATGTTTAACAGAATTTGGAATTATGGGAACAGGTGCAAAGGTCTTGACCATAATTTCTTTATGGCTCTGCCCATTTCGGATGAAAGTTGGACCTCCTCAAGCCTGAGTCATGCAAACAGCATCAACGTGACACTTCCCTGCCGTCTCACTGTTTATTAGGGTGTAGAGATCGTCCAGCAGACGTATACAATTAAAGTTGCCTGCTCTGAACACAAAGGTTACGGCTCGTGTGTTCTCTCCGGTTCCAGCAGGGTGATGCTGCACTAACCAGATCCCCACACATGGGGGCAGTGGTCTCCCAGTCCAGCAAGCTCCATCAGTTCATAGGCAGAGAGACCTGAACCAAAGCGACAAGAGAAAATTCACAGGCTCACTGAGGTGCAGGAGGCGGAAAAGAAACACATCCAGAGCAGCACCTCAGAATTGCGTTAAAAACAATTTCTGTCCTGCTTATTTTGCTCAATACCTTCATCGGTGGGGAGGGGGTTATATAACCTTTGAAAACCACAATTGTATAAAAGGGGGTAAACAATTCGACCACTTAAACGACAATAATGAAGGCTAACCAGTAAAAGGCAAATCAATCAGAAGGAGGGAGCTTGGTAATAAGAATCATAAACTACATGTGAGTAAAGCGGTGGCAATTGAAAGCAATTCACTGGGGACAACAACATCCATGAATTGGATGCTTTGTGAACGCTTGGAATACGTGGTGAGAAAAGTCTTAGTTCAACCCGCTCGGTTAACGGGTAGTCTCCCGGCCACAGGACAACGAGGCTGGAGCCCCATTCAGACAGTGAACCCAGGGGCAGCTGCAAGGTGGAGGCGAATGTGAAGGGATGCGTATGTAGTTCAGTGTGGTGGTGATGGTGATTAGGTACAGCTGTGTGAGATTGATTTGTCAGTGTCATCCGTCCCCAACGTCAGTTAATAATTCTCATTCAATGAAATCAACAACACCACATGCAATCAATTGTAAAATAAGTATAGGACCGTTTTTGAAAAAATCGCATGTTAGCGTTTTGCTGGATGTTCTTGGGAGCGTGCTTCTGACTGTTACAGGAGCGAGTCTGTTGCTCTTTCGCTGGTCGGTTCACCCCCAGCTGCTCTTGGAGGGCTTCTGGGTGTGTCTCGGGAGGTTATTTTCAATCTGTTTCTTCACAGGCAGACAGCTAGAACCAACGAGACACCTCCCCCTGGCCGGCCCTCCTCCGCAGAGCCGGGTAGAGAGACCTGCGCTGAAGAGGAGAAGAGAGCGCCTAGGGGCAATCAGAAACGCGAGAGCAACATCGCTAGCAGGAGTGCACGGACGACCCACGAACAAGGTGGCCCTTTTTCATTAATAGGATTCCGTTCTAAAAACTGCAGGCCTTTAGGAAACGTGGGAGACTGTTGTTATAAGCCGGAGAATGAAGCGCCTGTTTTTAGTCCCCCTGATAAAAAGGCAGCCCAACTGCGTTGCACTGATTTTATTTTTCCTTCCTACTCCAGAAACCGCACCAGACACCGAGAACAGAAGCTTACTTAACGAATCGTGACACACAAACTTTTTTTTTTTTTGCGCGGAACAAAATCACACCACCTCTCTTCCTTGCGCTTTGCTCCCAACACCCACTCGCTGTTTTTCCGAATGTTTCAATTCCCATATGGAGTCTGCTCATCTGCAGGTTTAAAGATCTAACTTGTGTCGCCGCTCTTGGAGGAGCAGACGCAGCACCTCGAAGCGAGTCTGCCAGCCGACGCAGTAACACACTTCCGCTGGTTTGTTCCAGGGGAGGCTGCCAAGGGGGTTATTTCGGGGTGATTTCTGTCAGCTGTCCCGAACCCAGTCCCAACACAGCGCTGAGGCATTGACATCTTCTGGTGCCCTCTTCTGCTGTGTGCAAGGAGAGGGCTCTATAGCAAAACCACTTGGGAATGCTTTTTACTTTTTTTCTTGGCGATAAATGACGTTTGTAGCACTCTCGCGCTGCCTGCGATATTGAGGACTAGTTAGGTCACCGTGTTGGTTTTTAGAAACCTTTCCTTCTGTTTTCGTGTAACCAGTGAGTACACAAACGTACACTATCATTGCTAATTCGTAAAGCCTTTACTAGCATTAGAAAATCAGACGCTTAGAAAACAAATTCTTGGGTAATCTTTGTAATCCAGGTGCGATAACACAGCACTGGCAACGGAACTGAGCCGGTGGATATGCACACTTACTGTACAGTTCACGTAAAGAACTCGTTGTCTGCAGCCCTGCCACCCAAACGGAACTGTTTGATGACGGATTAAAAACAATCTGTCTTCTTCACTCATGTTCGTGGGAATACCACCTAAAGGAACGATTAGAATCGTGCTACACGAAAAAGGAGCTTTTTTTAATCTTCCCAATTAAAGAGCGATAATGTGTGGCAAAGTAGTATCTCAAAACAAAGCTTTTCCTTCCTAACCATCAACAGGGAGAGATGTAGGAGACACATCGACAGGTGCTGTTGGCACACTGACGTTATTAGAAGTACGTGTTTTCTCGAGATCTGAGTTTAATATTAAGTAATGCACAACGTCTAATTTTGCCAACATGCAATCAAGCTTCACAAAATAGCCTAGCTTCTGTTCCGTGGAACCGAAAAGTATTTTTTCTTTTGTTCTGGGAATAATGCTTCACATGAACACCTGTTTCTCTTAATGGATATCGCAGTTTGGGTTTATTTTTATAATGAATGACGAAGGTATCCAGTGGGGGTGTTTGTTATCGAGAAAAATGAAGAGTTGATTTCTAAACAACCTGTGGTAGAACAAAACTATGTATTAGATATAGATACAAGTCCGTATCTATGTTCCTTGAACTCTTTTAATTGACGATGGATATCTCAAGTGGGTAGCTGTGTCAGCATGCGTAGGCTGCAAAGGAACAAGTAATAGGTTTATGAAGAAGGCTCCATGGCCGAAAGGTTGTTTTCTTTCTTCTTTTTTTCACTATGGAATAAACCTGTTACTTGTTCCATGGATATCTCACTGCTATTTTTATCATGGTCTCGATCTTTGAAGGGGAATTGCAACGCTATCTTTATATTTCGGGGTTGGAAAGAATCCGCACTGATTCATTTCAAACCACAATGAAAGTAAAATGCACACAGTAACGTGTAAAACCTCCGATTGACATTACAAAATAGACTGAATTCCCAGATATGTGCAGAGCCATATTTTGCAACTCATATTTTACCCATATTTTGAACAAGACAACAAATGTCCCATGATGTGTGCGGTCCTATTACATTGCATTCACAAGCCTTTAAATCTCTTTAAATCCAATAGAAATATTGCTCTTGACTTTGAGATGGCTTTGCCGACAAATACTACTTGCTAACTCTGCATGCAGATTACACTGGGACACTTCTGTGAAATGTCTGCTGCACAACCTGGACTCGTTCACTGGTAGATCGTATTACAATAGTCACTACAGTGACTAGCGAGCAGGAAGGGCCACTTCACATCGTAATCTGTGCAAACTCTTGCTCTCGCCGGTGGGGAGACCAGGAATTTGCAACAAAATGGCTACTATACGTTACTTTCATAAAGTTCATGATTTTGTGCTTAATTCAGAATTTGTCAAACTTGACGATATGGCCAATATATTTATTTTCTTACAGAGATTTAAAAACTCAGAAATTGGGACTGCAGTTCCCCTTTAAGTGTCTAAAGGCCTTCCTTGGATGCTAAGGGCCTCCAGGGACTCGAGGCTTAGTATCCTTGGCCCAAGCCTTGGAAAAGATTCCAGGTTTGGAATGCAGCTTGGAGATAGTTTGTGATTTATGCTTTAATATAGCATTCATTTGACTCATCCAGTTTTTACCAGTAGAAAAAAAAATGCATATAACAGGCAACATCACTCTACATACTGTATGTAGTAGTTTTGACAAACTCAAAATTACTTACCTTTACACACTATGTGAACATTTGTATCACAATAGTTAAAATAGGTAGCTGCGTCAGCATGCGTAGGCTGGAAAAAAAACAAGAAAAGGTTTATTCCAAGCTGAGAAGAAAATAAACACAACCTTTTGGCTGTGGAGCTTTCTTGTGTGTGAAGACACATGCACACCTACACACCTGAAGAAGGCTCCACAGCTGAAACGTTGTTTCTTTTCTTCTCTTGTCGGCATGGAATAAACTTCCACTTGCTCCTTCATATTGTAGTTGCATCCATGGTGAACCCCAAGGGTGTGAGGAGCACCCCAGAGAGATAACTCCTTCCCTGTGCAGTAGACTCTGTCTAGCCACACAGGGGTGCCGGTAGCTGGGGTTCGCGTTTTAAATACCATACACAGCACGGCATGAACTCCACTGCACTGCAGGTTCTCTTAAGGTTGTAAAAGGAGCAGGAGGAAAAAAAGAAACAGATGGTTCCATTTCACTTTCATCTTTACAGGCCTTGGCAAGCAATCCTTTGTGTTGACTTGAGAGATCGCCTAGAAAGACGTTGAAGTAAGAGAGACGAAGCAGAGAAAAGCCTGTCCTGACCCAGACTTGTCACTGTCGAGACAGCAGCTGCCCCCGTATTAAAATTTACAGGGACTCCAGTTCTCCAGAATGCAGGTTCACAGTTTCTATGATTTATAGCTTTGTATTGTGGTCACTGCTTTGCCTTAGGGTTTTTTTTAAAGGGGTACCAATGCCTTTACCAGGAACAGAGAAAGGAAGTCTTTGAAACAAAGATGGCTAAGGTAAAAATGTATTTTCTCACAAGATAATTATCGATTGTAGCCCTTCAGTAAATGTGGGGGAACACATATAAGGAATTGGATTAGAGTTTATAGAACGAATGTTTGGGAGGGAGGACAACAGCCAAGTTCCATCACCCTCAGCTAACTGTAATTTGTAATCAATCGTGACATTTCCTCACTTAAACAGTATTAATACCATTCAAGATCCCCTTCTCTCCCTCACATACATCTTTTGCATCCCAGCTCCACCTCTGCTGCTGCCCCTGGTCCGCTGGTCTCTCCTCAGTCTGCAGGGGGGTCCCAGTCTCCTCGTCTGGCCAGGGGGTCAGCCCTCAGCCAAGCGAGCAGAATTATTCCGACTTAAAACACTCAATAAACCTTTTAATACCCCTCATTCTTGGCTGTTGGCATTCCTAGTCAAATATTAAAATAGAGAGATCATACCAAACTGGTTCATAATAAAGGAGTGCAATTCTGTTTTAGCAACCTCTGTAAAACTGCTCTAGTTATCCTATTATAAATATTTTGTTTAAACCAAAATGTTTTTGCAGTTTGTGTTCCGGTCAGCCATCTTTTATATAAGTAACTGCCGAATTGGATTTGTAAAATTTGCCTTATTAAATTTCAGAGCAAGTTCCCAAGGAAGTTAGCTTACTGCTACACAGAACGCTATGCACACAAGTCAGACGGTGGAATGTGGTTTAGGCTGTGTGTTCTCCAGTATTGCCCCTGCTTTCACTGGCTAGTGTTTTTTTTCCCCTTGCCTCCGAGAAACTTTCATTTTAACATAGCCTCTTATAGCTGTCTGAGCCCATGGAAATTGATTTCAGGCTCAGATCCGTTTCATTCTGTAAAAAAAAAAAGATAAGTAACGCCTGTTCAGCAGAGGAGTAACTTTGAAAGGCTCTTTGTTTTGCTACATACTTTGCAACTGCAACTAAAAAAAAAATCTTATGCTGGTGTGAAAAACAAACCCACAGTAATCCTACCACCCAAAAAACTCAAAAGGTCTTTAAAGAGTCTCCTTATCTTTAATCTGGGGAAGATCATACTTAAAAAAAAAAACATGTAGGTGAAAATGTATCTAAGTTTCATCCTTGGCACATTAGCGATAGCTGTGGGTTTAAGACTGTCGCCAGGATGTCTTTAAGATCCACTCGTGTTGGATCAAGAAGCTAGAAAAAAAAAAGTGGTGGATAAAAAAAAATTCTGTGAAGAAGGTTCAGTGAAAAGGAAAAAAGTGGTTTAGAACCTTCAAAAATGAGGCTGCGTGAGATTCGAACCCGAATTCTTTCCCCCCTTCCATTTTCTATCCACTTCAGGGTCACAGGGGAGCTGAAGCCGATCCCAGCAAGCAAAAGGAGCAGGGCAGGGTACTTCTCCGGATGGCACACCAGTCCATCACAGGACACACGCGCTCACACCAGCGTCAATTTTTCCAGAAACTTATTAACCTACCAGAATGTTTTTTGGACTGTACCATAGGAGGAAACCACAGCACATAGAAGAAACCCACACGAAAATGGGGGAGAACTTACAAACCCAACGTACCAACACAGACAGCACCCTAGGAATTTAACCCAGGCTCCCAGTGCTACAAGGCAGCACCAGTAACCAATGTGCCACCAGGCCAACCACCAGAATTCTTCGCAAATAAAATACTGATCCGCAGTTTCCAATCTCTTGCAGGGCTGCTCTAATCTGCGTTGTGAACAACCCTCAGGTCTCCATACTACATCTCTGTAAGGGCTTCAGGAAAGTCCACTGACTCGGGCCCGTCCCTCAGAACAGCCACCCACAGGCAGGACCCGCGGAGAAAGAACTTGACTGGCTTTTAAACATCAAAGAGTTCACCCCGCTGCCCTCTTGCGAGGTTTTTTTTTTTTAAATTCTGCTGTTGCCTTTTGAAAGCAAAGCTTCTGAAATATTGCTTTCTGTTTTCCAGGCTGAGACGAGGTGCTGTCTCGGTCGCTCGGAGGGACCGAGGTGAACGGGTGGACCCGGATGGGACAGCGCTGGGGGGGAGTCCGTGTGCTTTGGACACAGAATAAAGAGCCTGGGACAGAGATGGGTCAATTGCTGAGCTCAGCTGCTGCATTGACCAACCCTACTTAGGACACTGTTGGTCAGTTCAACATAGTTTTCCCCCAAACACAGTAGCAGCTTTGTTTGTCCACTCGGTGCATTGTGTCTACTTGCGAGCATTTGTGAAAAGGTAAAAGCAATGAGGTGTTGAAGGGTGGTGACCTCCTTGCAGGAGACCACCAGCTACCCCAAAGCACAAGTGGACTGAGTCAGAGGTTTTCACCTTGTACAGCACTTGATTATCAACCATTAAAACAATCCTTTCAAAAAGTTGAAGTTAACCAGCCCAGCTTGTAAAAGGAGCTTACAGAACCAAAGAATTAGTGGGAACACATGCATGCACACACCCATGAATTTGTATCTTCCAGTCTTTGTGAAGCCACACCGAAAAACCCCTTTGCATGGTTAAAACAATCTGCTTCTGCTTCATGACCTGGCTGTTGACGACAGCACCTAGGAGGAGACAGAATGACCTGCTGGACAGGGCGCTGCTTTCCAGCTTCACTTCTGCTCATCTCTAGGTGTCTTTTAACTCTGGATTCTCGCAAATAAAGCTGTATCTTTGAGGACCAGCCCGCTGAGTCATTTTTCTGAAAGTGCTCGAAAGGACAAGAAAGAGCGCACTCTTATTCAGACATCTTTGTCACATACAGCTCAGGAAGCAACATCAGCTGTTCACTGCAGTAACAATGTGTGGGAAACGGTTATACAGGGTGAAAAACACACCTGTATTGTGCACCAGTTGTATAGAAGGGTGTTTGTCCTGTCCAAATTTTCCCCTGCCCTTTACCAATCATGGCCTAATAATCCCAATCTATGAACTGTCTTCATCACTCTGTTCTCCACCCCACTGAGAGCTGGTGTGTGGAGAGAGTCCCCATTGCCTCTAAAGCACTTCAGGTGGAGTATCCAGAAAAGTGCTATATAACTGTAAGGAATTATTATATTATTCATAATAAAAGCGAATTAATGAATTGACTTAGTACTTATGGTAACAAGGCTGGTGGCAGCTCCGTTAACAGTAATGAACTGTCTGAAATTAAAATACGCCTTTCTCCACAGTTCCTGTTTGGATGACCGTAAAAGAAGCTCTGGTTTCCCTCGACACAGGTGTGCACGTCATGATTGAGCCGTTTGAAAAATAGCCAGGTGCTTGAACTGCACCGGAAGGTTGTAGCAGCTGTTGCTGCTTCCCATAAACAAAAAACAGCAGAGGTAGTTGAAGCAGGTAGCTGCGTCATCATGCGTAGGCTGCAAAGGAACGAGTAAACGTTTATTCCAGGCTGAAAAGAGAAGAAAAGAAACACAACGTTTCGGCTGTGGAGCCTTCTTCAGGTGTGAGGTAAACAGCCGAGTCCCCGACCTCCAGCTCTCCTGCAACGAGACGCCACCGCTTCTGTTGGCTCATTAAATCCCAGTACAAAATTGCGGCGCTGACGAAACTTTCGTTTGTATTTTACATTTTAAACACTTCTATAGTAAATTAATGCAGTGAACGGATATAGACATCGAATCATTTTAAAACAATGGGGATTTAAAGCTAATGGAGATTCTCAATTGAATTTGACGCTGAAAAGAAAACTGTCAGAAGTATGAAGTATTAAGCCACAACTGTCCATATAACATAACAGATGCGCAAGGTGACCCGTGATCAAATCCACCAAAATGTTAGCACAAACCAGCTTATGTCTATTTTAGTGCTTTCGAACACTAAACGCTCTAGATGTTTACTATTTGCATTACTGAAACTAAACGTGTCTTAATTCCGCCGTATATAACCACTCCCACGGGTGTATGACCTGGCAGTTTAACAGATTAGCCCCGATCTCCTGCCGATGACCGTCCGAAAACACTACAGAGCTGAGGAGCGTCGATATAAGGCAACGTTTTTCTAAGCTATCCTTAGGTATTATTTCCTTAACTGTAATGCTATAAACCAACAATGAATACACTTTAATTTGACAAATTCTTCTTGGAGATTGCATCATTGCATTTTAACACTGGAAAACTATGAGAGGAAGAAGGTTACATGTTTTTTTTATTTTGTCTGCCTAGATAACTTAAATACATTCAAAGGCCTTATTCAATGTCCTTTTTCAAGTGCGTTTGATAACTGTACAATTAAAGTGAAGACCGAGGCACGTCTTGCATATACTGTATATTAACGTTTCCAATCGCGTATTAAACATTTAAATACTAAAAAAACACCATATTAATCTAAAAACGAGGGCGTGTCTACTTATATTAAAATTAAGTTATCGTTATATTAGCATTTTAATAAAATCATGTTGAAGTTATCATGCACCCTTCACAAGCCTGTGAAGCTGTCACGGGTTTGAAGACGAATTTACCCACGACACGGGACTTGGATATAAGCGGAACTAAATTTGACAGCGACACAACACTTTTTAAACACTGCGACACCACTGACACCTACAAATTAATAAAAATGCCCTGGAGGAAACCTTTGCGCAGAAGATAAATTGTTGTACTCCATGTCAATAAAATGTTTTGACAGGTCTGAAGGCCTCATCTGTCGTCAGTCAGTGACTGCGCTACTTGTAACTAATCATGAGTGGTTTCCTAATGCAATTCTTCTCATTCCAACTGAAATTCCTTCGTGTATGTCTGCGTTAATGTATTAATTAAATTGTATAATATATTTAAATATACAATACAATATAGTGCATATGAATACATTAAATGTATAAATGTAAGGAGAGAAACAAACCACGTAAAAATCAGTTTATCCGTTTACCCTGAAAAATTGGAGCTTGTGAAATGTCTTTCTAAATCGTGGGCGTTTGGTGTTTTTTCTGTTAAAATCTAACCGAACGACTTTAGCTGTGAAGGGTTTCTGAAAGCAGAGCATAAAATGGTTATTTTTAAATTTTAGATTTTTTCTATCCTGATACCCTACCTAGAGAAACCCTGTCTGCGCTACAGAAAAAGGAACATTGCTTAATCGCTCAGGGTCCTTGATATGCTAAATAGCAGTCCTTTGTTTTGGAAACAGCTTAAGTGCCAGAGTTGTAGTAGCCTTAAAGAGAAAGAGCTTTCAAGCATGAAATCCAGCTTATGGATATCATCTTTCCATTAGGATAGCAACGCCAGACTCCATTGCTGTCACTTAGACTTTAAACCCCAGTATGCCAGGCCTGTTGACTGATCTGTTTTCTAGATCGGAGAATAATTCAGCTCTTCACAGGATGTTAAATGCACCGTTTGCTTTTCCTGAGCCTGAGCTGCTATTGTTTTATCTCCACAGGCTTCATGTGGGACTTGGAGAGAGGGGATCTCTGCACAGGTGAGCCCAGTTGCTACCAACTTGTTACCTCTGACTCAGTCCACTTGTGCTTTGGGGTAGATGGTGGCCTCCAGCAAGGAGATCACCACTTTTACCTTTTCACAAATGCTCACAAGTGGACACCATGTTTAAAATGATGCCTTCTTTCCTTACCTGTAATCCTATTAACCTACAATAAATACACGTAACTTTTACAAATTATTCTTATAGCTCGTTATTGCATGGTTTAATTTTGTTTTCTGTCAGCCTGTATATCTCAAATGCATTCCAAGGCCTTGTCCAAGCAGAAATATCTGCTTACAGTGGGATTTATTCAGTCTGTTTCCTTGGGGACAGTGCTTATGCACATTTAAATAGTTGTTCTGTGACAACGGTACACAGAAATGGGAGAACGAGGGAGCCAGCCCCATGGACAATGGTAGGACACAACAGGAGGTGAGAATGCATGTCAATGGCACTGTTTCTACAGGCAACTACATGTGCGCTTACAGGGCATCACTGTGGCTCAGAATTGCTAACATATACTGAGGGCACTGCTGAACTTGGCTGTGCTGCTGTTCCTGCCCTTTAATACCATTTCCAAGTGCAAGACACTTCATTTCCCCCACCATGCATGATTTGCATGTGAGTAGTTTGAATAGGACTCGCATTTTATTCGTAAGATGTACTTTTTCTGTAGTTTTAAATGATACTCATAAAACATTAATGTTAATGATATGTAAATACCAGGGCTCCAAATCTACACCTTTTACTTTTTAAACCAAAAGATATTTCATCCATTTTCTAACCATTTCTTCCAATTGCGGGGCCTATATCCTGGCAAGCACTGGGCAAGGTAGGTACGCCCTGGGTGGGACGCCAGCCCATTGCAGGGCAGACACACACATTCCCAGTCAGTTAAACTACCAGTATGTTTTTGGACTGTGGGAGAAACCCGGAGAAACCAGAGGAAACCCACGTGAACACGGGAAAAACATACAAACTCCATGTAGAATGTGACCCAGGTCTGGAATTGAACCCAGACCCCAGTGCTGTGAGGCAGCAACACAGACAGTGCCACCATGCCACCGTGCCACCACAAAACATCTTGAATGCACTAAAACAACACCATAACAATATCCAGATACTCATTTTCAAAACTTCTCGCAACACAAGAAACATGTCCAGGATGGCATTTGCTTGATTCAGCCTGGAAAAAGACAAATCAAACATCGTCTTAAACCAGAGGTGAAAAGGATACTTTACAAAACAGCACTTATAATTTTGCTTTTGTTCTTTGGGTGATACTACCTAAGTCAGCCCCATAATCAGATTCAGCTGTTACTCTGAAAAACTCAGAAGAATCATCTTTAGCAGTTTTGCCTCAGTTTGTTAGACCTACTGTAGCAAAAATAACAGCACAGACAGGATTTTTTTGTAATTGAGTCAACTGCTTTTGACATTGAACTCCACTCTATCTGTGGAATGATTCACTGGAATTTTATAACTTGAAGGGCTTTTGTCTTGTTTATATTCCCTGGTTTAATTAAGCATGCAATCACAGGATGTTCTTAATTAAAAGCAGGTTTGGTATGCTTTTATTTTTCTTTCTCAAAATTAATTTGACAGTCTTTGCAAATTTTCAGTACAAATACTAGTTTAAACTAGTAAGAAGTGAGGGGTTTATCATATTCATAAGCAGGTGTTGGACTGGAGCCAGTATTCCCTGGACGGAGAAGTACTGAGACATTGTTCTTGGGTGTCTGTTCCAAGCGACTCAATAGTAGTGCATCCTACTTTGTACTGTACACTGGGATTCTAGAATGTGTGTTCTCTTTGGCAGGAATTGAAACTTAAACCTGTAGAAAAATCTTTCAAGTAGGTAGCTGAGACAGCATGTGTAGGCTGCAAAGGAACAAGTAAAGGTTTATTCCATGCTGAAAAGAGAAGAAAAGAAACAACATTTCAGCTGTGGAGCCTTCTTCGGGTCCCAAAATCATCCGGAAACTAGGATCACACCTTCCCCCTTCTCTCAACAACAGACTCGTTCCTACAAATTCTCTCTATTCATTTGCAGGTTTTGAATTCACACCTCTCTTCTCCTCTTTTGACTTCACACCACCTAAAAAAAAAGAAAAATCTTTCAAGGCAGTGTCTCTGTTATTCATTTCTTAAGGTACAAATGCATTGGCCGAAATAGCTAGGTCACAACTGGCACTGCAGGAATCGCCAGCATTGTTGTGAAAACTAATACTTGAGGCTTTGGCACATTTCAAATGATGGTAACATTTTTGTCATCTCAAACCAGTGCCGTTTGGTTCTAGTGTCCAAAATCAGTCTCTTGCACAGTAACAGGGCTCCCAGTTAATTCATTTTCTCTTTCTGCTGCAGTGCATTCAGTTGTGCAAGAGTTCCTGATGTTTTTGGTCTCTGCAGACATGTAACATTACAGTACATACTGTGTCTAGTTTATCACAGTACATTCTAAGCTATGATCATATCCAATTTGTTCATTGTATGCATGTTTGCAAATGTCAAAATAATGGATCTTGTATGTGTTGACCTACTTTGCTTCAGTAAATTAATCCAGCATCATTTTATTCAGCAGTGAATAAGAAAATAAGCATTAGAAAGAAATGGGTGTCGCTCTGAATTCAGTGGATTCAAGTTCTCATTCATACTTGTAGACATATCCTAACTTAAAACTTGATCTTCTATGCAGACATGTATGTGTATTGATGTTGTTGATGTTTATTTCTGTGTCTGTAATATAAATAATAATAGCTTACACTTATATAGCACTTTTCTGGACCCTCCAGTCAAAGTGCTTTATAGGTAATAAGGACTCCCCTCCACCACCACCAATGTGCAGCCCCACCTGGACGATGCTTCCTTGCCTGTAATGCTATAAACCAACAATGAATACACTTTAATTTTACAAAATTTTTCTTAAAGATTGTCATTACATTTTAACCCTGGCAAACTATAATAATAATTAATAATAATTGCTTACACTTATATAGTGCCATTCTGGACACTCCACTCAAAGTGCTTCACAGGTAATGGGGATCCCCTCCACCTCCACCAGTGTGAATTATCCACCTGGATGATGCGACAGCAGCCATAGTGCCCAGTACTCACACCACACACCAGCTCTCAGTGGGGATGAGAGCAGAGTAATGAGGCCAATTCATAGAGGGGGATTATTAGGAGGCCATGATCAATAAGGGCTAATGGGGAAATTTGGCCAGGACGTTGGGGTAACACCCCTACTCTTTTCGAGAAACGCCCTGGGATTTTTAATGACCACAGAGAATCAGGACCTTGCTTTTACATCTCATCTGAAAGTCAGCACCTTTTTACAGTATAGTGATCTAAAAAGATGTTTTTGCTCTTTTCATGCTGAGCACCATCTTGACACCCTTCAGAATGTGAGGATGGAGGCTTGGAAGTGGGTCCAGAGCTCTCGGAAATGCCATCAGAACTCCCAGCCAACGTGACTGGCTGGACCGGGTCTAGGTTGGAAAACTAGGAGGGCGATCCTTTGCCTCGGGTCTGGCGCAGGTTCTACGCGCCAAATTAGCCGGGCATTTTCTTCAGCTGCGGCTCGGTGCTGCGGACCGACGGAGACGAGTCCTGGCTCCAAGGGCAGCTGGGAAGCACCCCACTCCTTGTTTATCGCGTGCGACGGTTAAACTCGCTGCACATCACGGAGCCGGCTGATTGTTCACATCGCTCCCAATACTCGGGCACGTCAAAAAAAAATTTCAGCTGTTGACCGATTAAAAACAGCTGACAAAAACAAAGACGGAACCCCAGATGTTTGCTTCAGAGCAGTTTTATAACGCATGCCGTGAGCAGAAAGCTGTGTTATATAAAAGGGGGTTCCAACAGTAGCCCCTTTCTCCTTCCATCACTGCTCCCGTTTCCAAAACAAATTCTGCCTCCGAAACAGCCTGTCAGCCCAGTGCTGGTAACTGTCACCTCAGACTGAACTGCATTCAGCAGTTTTGAATGGCGCTCTTTAAAATCAGAAGGCCCTCTCTCCTTTCATTCGTTCAGCGAGTCGTTTGGCTCGGTTTCCAGCAACACCTCCCTGTCAGTCAGCCAAGGACAAGCAGAGAAGCTGGGTTTGCTTGGTGTTGCCTTTTTTTCCACACTTTCTGCATTGATTTTTGCATTTACTCTCAAATCTCGGCCCAAGGTCACTTCTTATTCTGTAAGATGTGTCAGAACCATGCTTGACAAACAGAGGGGGCCCATTATCTTCTTAGCTGAATTTCAATTTTAAGGGTTTGTTTAAAATTGGTCACACCAGGTCCACAGGAGGCGGCAGAAACGCAGTTGAAATTCCAAAGATCTTGAGTGGCTTCTGTAAAGACCAGCGCTTTAGTACAATCCGAAACTTCTGTGCATTATCCAATGTCCGCACCTGATTTAGATATCGGAAAGCTGTGATATAAATGAATTCACTGTGCTTATCGTACTGTCTTACTTAGTTTGGCCTTGTCACCACAGCAACAGTGAGCGCTGTCCGCTCTCCTGCGGGGTCTGTGACCAGCACATTCCCGCTGACCAGTTAACAGAGTACCTCGGGCTCGGCTGTGGTCTGGAAAGGAACAGACAACACATTTACGAGGAGCTGTCTTGGGAAGGTGAAGTTCGTTTGAATCACGTCTTCAGTGGTCCGATATTCTCGTTTTTTGTTACTGCCGGTTTAGTTCTTGGGCAGACGCTGGGAGTTTTTCCCTGGTTTGAGAAATGGGCTCTTGAAAAGTGAGAGGTGTCGGCCTGAGAATTAAGCCCCCAGGCTGCTTTCTGTAGGTTGCCGCGCTCTCCTTGATGTTGTCTCAGATTAAGGTCCCCATTGTAATGCAGTGTTCTGACCTCCTTTTCACCCGGCAGTGGACGACCGTGTGCTATCCTGTTTCACAGCTCTTTTTCGCTGGCTTCTAGGAGCCGATTAGAAATGGCTAACTAACTCTTAGGATACATACTGTAGCTGAAACCACAGAACTCAAATTGAGGGATGTTTAAATTACAGTGTGTGCTAGTAAGACCTCATTTAGAATATTGTGGACAATTCTGGTCACTCTTTGCACAGAGAAAAGTAACCAGATACATTTGCCGGGCTTAAAGTAGTGAAAGAATTGGATATTTTTAGTCTTGAACTCAGAAGACTGAGGGGCTGTGGTCCACGTATTCACAAGCAAAGTAAAGGACTTCTGCAGAATCAACAGTGCCACACAAACCAGTGAACAAGTGGAAACTCCAGGGGAGTGCAGTTAAAACGGAGGACAGCAGGCACTTCTTTATCCTTCTTTACTTCTTTTGCTTCTGTCCCACTTTGTGGGAATATAGGACAAGCTACCCAAGCATGTTGTTCAATTGGACATAGATCCAAGAGGGACATCGTGGATATAGCTATCGTTTAGGAGTGTAATGGAAAGTTACTTAGAAAAGGTGTTTTATCCTAAAAATGTTGTTCACGGACAGAGTTGTGCTAAAGTAGCAGCTAGATACTTAGAACAAAGTGTGATAGCACCCAACTCGTCAAGGGCAAGGGATGTTTTAATAAAGTTTATCTCTGCTGCTTGAAGAAGGGAAACTATTTGAATAACTGCTCTTCTTTGCTTAAAGCAAAAACCTATAAGTAATGAAAAATTTCTGCTTTGCCTGTCCTTGAAGTGTTGCATCAGCTTAAAAAATATATAAAACAAGGGCTCTCCCTGCTTGCTTTTGAATCAGCTTTCACTTCTCTGCACAGACGGGTGATAACTTTTTCCCATATTGCAATATGAATAAAGACCTTACTAAGTAATCAAGAATATTTTCTGTGGCTCCTTTATCCTAACCATAAAAGTTCCACGACAGGAGGAATTTACTGGTCCAAAAAGATCTGCATACAGAAGACATGATGGATGGATGGATTAATACCCTCATCATTTCCTTTTTTTAAATTATATAATGTTAGCATGCCCAAAGGGGTTGGGCAACCAGTTGACCTTGGACCCCTAGAGGTTTTTTTCTCTCCTTACTATGGAGTTTTTGGTTCCTCTCCTCCATTGTCTTCTGGTCTTCTGTTCGGTATTCACAACATGTATTGTCACTTGCATTGTAAAGAGCCTTGAAGCAACCTTGTTGTGAAAGGTGCTATATAAAAATAAATTGAATTGAGTTGATGTCCTTCTTTTATGCAAAGTCTGGATGAGATCCTCAAATCAATTGGCTAATAACAGGCTGAAAGGCCTCCTCTCATTTGTAACCATTTTTAGGTGCGTCTGTGACTCTCGCGTGCGTCTTGTCGGCCTGTTTCCTCTCGCACTGTCCTGTCTGCTTGCCACTCAGTTCGACAGGCATCTTCTCAATAAACGCCTTTAAAGAAATATCACCATTCTCTTTGAATTTGATAGATTTCTATTGTGCAGGTGCTGTGTACAACACAAGTAAAACTAGTGTTAACAGTAATAAAAAAAATTCTTATGTGAATGGTTTCTGCCTACACTGGCTTCTGAGTGGACATTTCAGGGGACACCTAAGAAGGAAAAGCTAAAGACATCAAACCTAGTGCACTCATCTCCCAAGAGAATCATTAGCTAGACTAAAAAACCTCTCTCTGTGTTTCCTGTAAAAGGTGAATTAAAATAAGCTGATTTTAGTAGGTATACAGTACATTTGAGAAAGTGGTTTCAGAACCATTACAATCAAAAAGCCTGGGTGTGGGCTTTTGGTTAAAGTGGATGCTGGTACACACCGAGACTCAGTGCCTGCTTTTCCACCGGGGCAAGCTGTGGGCAAACTATCAGGATGACTCACATGGAATGGGAAGTTTGCCCGCAATGGAAAATAAGGACCCAAGAGTGTTGCCTCACAGGAGGGCCAATCAGTTGTAATTGAAGACCGCACTGTGCATAATTTAAAGCATACAATAACATATGAAGTATACACAAACGTATGTAAACCTGTTCCATCTTAATCTGTGTATTTACTTCATGTGTTTTCTGGGTGGCTCCAATGGCTGCATTTATAAGAAGGTTTGTAACCATTCCTAACACTGTGGACGCCCAGGGGCTACTCGTTGACTGCTCAGAAAGTCTATGCTCATTTTCATCCATGTGAAGAGTATGATGAGCGTATCCCTCTTCCCAGATGCAGTCCAGCTGCTTTCCATTCCAGCAGATAAACTTGCTCACAGCTGGGTCCTCAAGACGCCGTGCTGGAGAGATTAAGTTTAAAAGCGGACCAATATCTCGGACGATTCGTAACGACAGAAACAAAAAGTTTGTCGAAATGTCAGAGCGGAGGAGCAGGCACAACACACAAAGTCAGTTATTGTGTTTGTGGGGTCGTGCCCCCTCCTACTCCCCCCAACCCCCCCCCCCCAGCCTCACTCCCCCAGCTCGCTCCAGCCAGGGGAAGACAAAAGCCATCTGATGTTATAGACAGCAGCTTGTGTGGTTTCATTCGAACAGAACAGGCCTCCCACTGGAAATGCCTGAATATCCCTCCTGAAATGTCTCTACTGTACTGTAGAGTGCTGCAGGAATGGCCTGGCAAGGTCGTCCTCTTTGTGTGGAAAGGCAGTGATCTGGGAGGGGGACAGGATTGTGTAATCCTCTCTGGCCGACAGCAGCCACTTGGTTTAAAACATGACGCCTTGTAAAGCAGAATAGATTTTTTACTGTTCTTTCTTCTTTTTTGTTTCTTTTTCTTTTTGGTTTTTTGTTTTCAACAGTAACAATAGCGGTAAGCAGTCAATTTACAGTGTGCCCATCATTCAAAATAAAACGGCACCATCATCCATTGATACAAAAGGAAATAAACTATATTATGATGTGTTATGGCATATGAGGATACAATTGGACAGCCCCCCAGTACCATAATAATACTAGAAAGACAAAAAATCTATTAAAAATTGCCTTTCTTAATTCGGTTTATAAATTCACAAGGGAGACCAGATCTTCTTAAAGTGCTCCGATCTCAAGTGGAGATCATACGTCAGTTTTTCCAGTGGTACTGTAGAAGTACAGCTACTTGGGAAAACCACATTTCACCATTCGGTACCTTGGAGACCGACCACAGCAGCAAAATACCTTTCTTAGCAAAATGAACAAGTATAGAAAATAGACACTCAAAACTGAGTGGTAGAATGGCTTTAAAAGTGTTATTTTTTAATCCACACAGCGCCCTCAACATGTTACAGAACGCGAAGAAACATGATCCTAATCCTATGGGGACCTCTAAAATGTCATGCCCTTTTGTTTTTGAAGTTCGTCCTCAAGCATCTTTTATATCTTTGTTTTCTGTCTGGTTAACGCAGCTCTCGCCATCTTTCCTAGACCTTGCTGCTGTGAAAGTTGGAGAGGTTGAGCTGTTATCAAATAAAAAAAAATGACTTAAGACACAACGATTCAGAACACTGCCCGTTTGTTCAGAGCTATCTCTCTTGTCTGCATGAACAAACTGAATCATTTTCTCTTCACCACCTATGAAAAATGTTTTGAATTATAAAAACTAAGGTCAATCTGTTGTGAAACTACTGAAATGATAGTGATTATTCTTGCATTTAAACTTGTAAATTAGTAGTCCCTTTATCTCCACGAAGAGGCCTCCTCTCCAAAAACTACCTTGCGCAACAGCACTCATTACAGAAAAAGCGTCTTGATCTTCAGCAGGATGGCTGTGCTTACTTCTCTGTGCTGTGATCCCACTCTGCGATTACGCACCACTCGGGCTCACCCTGCACTTGTGTTATCTGGATGGAGCACTATCAATTAGCCGCAGCCCACAATTACAGCAGCCCCATGGCTCTGGGTTGCTCCCGTCGCTGCAGTGATATGGCTTCAGTCTCCCGCAGCCCCCTCTCAGCAATTACCCCAGCTCTGCCAAGCACTGGCTCGGTGAGCTTTAAATTATTCACAGTGCGGTCTTCAATTACAACTGATTGGCCCTCCTGTGGCGCAACAGGCTTAGGTCCTCATTTTCCATTGTGGGCAAACTTCCCGTTCCATGTGAGTCATCCTGACAGTTTGCCCACAGCTTGCCCCGGTGGAAAAGCAGCCACTGAGTCTCGGTGTGTACCAGCGTCCACTTTAACCAAGAGCCCACACCCAGGCTCTCTGCCAGTGTTAAACGGGCTCATTACACGCCACATAAAATACTTCATTTTGGTTATTAACACAGATTAGAATAACAGCATCCAAATTACACACAATTCTGACCCTTTAAAGCCTAGGAGAGTACTATGAAATATTCGGCAGGGGCTTTGTCCTTTACCATTTCACAGGTATCTGTCCTTTGCCTTTTTAACCTAAAGCCAGAAAAAAGCATGCAACACAATAATATGAATATTTTCATTGTAAGACACGGGAGATGGTTTCCAGATCCTTAATGAAAACATAAGGGAGTGAAGTCCTTTGTGACTGTGCATGTCCTCTGTGACAGGGTTAAGTGTGTGCGGACATGGATTTGGAATCTCGCACAGCAGATTAAGGGAGATCAGAGAACACAACCGACCCTCCAATTGCATGAGCCCGGCAACCTGATGAATAGGCTGAGCTCGTGTAGAGAGGCCTCCATGAATACAGGAACACGATGTCATCCAACAAGCCGAACCCCGCTGAGCTTCACAAAGCAGAGAAAGGTAATAAACCATTGATTATTTTAAAGAAACCCTGAACAAAGTTGTGGGGTGGGGGGGAGTTTTCTCTTTTTAAAATGTATTCAGCAAATTTATTCAAACTGCACCTCGCGACCTCGAGGGAGTAAATCTCTGCTTTATGGGTGTCAGCCCCAGGTCAGGTCAGCTGTCCACTGCTGTGAAATGTGGGCGTCTTGACGAGGCTGGGCAGGTTTGTGTCTTCAGAAGAGAATGAATTACAGGCTTGCGGTGGGGACTGCAATGTGCAGTACAGACATCCGACCTTGTCCTCTCTCGATCTGTTGTGGGCTGCCCAGTGAGTGAAGAGCAGCGTTCGTAGTGTAACAACACAAGGCCAGTTTGAGATCCGGGACTGCTAAACTTTGCCACAAATCCTACCCTCCTGCCTTCCGCGTAGAGTTTTTTTTTTCCTGCGGCTTCAAAAGATACTTCAGCAGCCTTGTCTCTCGAAAATCCCCCACTGAAAGACCTGCTGTCCTAATCCCAGCATAAAGAAAGAGGATGTTAAAGATAAAAAGCTGGCAGTCAGCAGCCTGATGACAAAAAAGGATCAGCACGAAGGGGATTAAACCGTCTCATTAAATAATTTTCCTTTCATTTGGCTGCAGGCTAAAAATAATATTCTAGATGGAAAGAAAAGCACATGCACGCACAGCTTGGAGAAAATACCAAGTGATTTACAAGCTAGATGCCTGCTCTACAATTGTGCACTACAAAGGCTGTAATTACGAAATTATATAAAATTATCCCAATTAAAGTGACACAGTCTTTTTAATCTCTCACAAGGCAGCTGTGCAGGACTGGCAGTGTAATTTGTTCAGATTTTGCTACCTCTGAGATAAACAGTGAGGACAGCTGACTTAACTCCTATTTAAACTTTGCAGATTACAAATGAAAAACTGACTTGTTTTGGCTCATTTGCACTCCGTATGACGTGAACTGCTTGGTAAACTGCTCTGCTCTAGAACGGGGATAGGCTGATGTTCAGAGAAACTGCTGGAGGTTTCAAATCGATACGCAGGAACTTCTGCACACCTGGTCAAACCTGAAACAGGTGGGCAGTTGAAATGCTCAAACCAGTGTTTGCAAGTCAAGGATTTACTTCAAAACGTTTCCTGCTTCTATGATGTCCATCATCTCTCGTTGTTTGAATGAGTAACAAGAGGTCATATCCCAAAACAGGGAGGTCCAGCCCCAGTCCTGGACAGACTGTCTGTGGAGTTTATGGGTCTCTTAAAGCAGTGGCACCCAAGGAGCTGGGAACAGTGGGCAACCTGGTCCAGGATAGCCAATCCTGAGCTGATGCAGGACACCAAGAATGAAAGTCTGCTAGGGCCTGGAACAGGACAACCTTGCTCCAGCCTGTGATTTTATCGACAACAGGCTAAACTTAGATTTACATTTAGAGACCTCATTGGATCAACATCTCCTCTGAGTCTTTAGGGCGCATGAGAATGGCAGGTTCAGCCTTCTGGGGTCTATGCTTGCTTGTTTCGTTGATGAGTCAGTGGTATGGAGCTACCATCTGTGGGATTATGACTGAAGTCTCCAAATCTGAATCCCCCTCCTAAAAAGTTCAAAACGTGTGGACTCTCATCTCAGAAAGGGGAAATTGATGCCCTATTTGCAGTGTCGCTGTGGAATCCAGTTCTGTTCTGTTGCGTGCACAAATGCAGATTGGTGCTCCAACAGGGACAGAGGTTTTGTGATAAAACTGGCAAACAGCTTAGCTTCTGCACGTCCTCACGGCAATGAGTGGGAGGTTTCACAGGAGGCAGGGCAAAGAAGATGACCGTAAAGGTTGTGAAGAGGAGCTGGCGGCCACATTGCCAGGGGTGCTTTCTTTACAGTTTAAAAAATAATTTGTTTTGGAGGAAAGACCTTTTGCCCGCTGCGGTTTCGTCTCTTCCTAAACCCTGTTTTACCTCTCACTTGAGAAACGTTCCCCCAAAATTCCAGACGCCCCACTGCTTCTCATGAGGATCCAAGTGCTGAAGTGTTTTGAAAATAGGGACCTTGGATTTAAGCTGAATGCAATAACTTGAAGAATGGCAAGAAAACAAACAACCCAATTTTACTTAATTGTTGCGACTTGACCCTGTGGCCTCAGGATGGAGCACAAAAGGTCGGGGGTCAGCTGCTTTATTCGGGAAAAATGTAGGAATAAGGGGCGCTTCCACTTGAATCAGGGTTGAAAAGAATGGAATCCAGCTGAAGAACTGAGAAGCATAAGACTGTGCAGGAGATGCCACTACACAAAAAAAATAGAAATTTGTTTCAAAAGTAATTAGTGCATTCACTTCACTTAATAGAGGAAAATGAATGGCACATCCACAAGCAGGATTTAATTTTGGCTTGGCTTTCATCTTTCATTGGGGTCGGCAAAGGAGCAGACTCCACAAATGAGTGATTTACCCCAAGGACAGTGTCCAAACAACTTTATTTTCGTCATCCAAAGGCTTCTTTTTTTTTTCTTTGGAGGGAATTTCCTTAGAAACTAATATGGGGACCTGGTCTGAGAAATGTATGCTTCCTTTAATCACGCGGCTGTGGAATTCTCTTGGGACCACAGGCTCAGCATACTCGTGTGTGTGTGTGTGTGTGTGTGTGTGTGTGTGCGCGCTCTGTAGCTCTTCCTCCCCATAGGGCTGGAAGAACCACATCTGGAAGCCATTTGCTGGAAGCAGTGTGAAAATCGGGAAGGCGGGAGAAGCAGTCACTGCTGAGAGGCCAAGCAGTGTGTGCTTTGTTCTCCAAATCGTCTGTCCCATCTGCCTGCTACCACTATGGCATGACTTCTCGGAATGTCTGCTCTTTAATTTGTCCTAAAATGCACTTGGTGAATCACAGGTCTGAGCTAGAATTGCAGCATCGCTACGCCACCCGGGTGCACCTAGCTCGTGTCGTGGCTATATGTGAACCGAGCTCACACTCCCTGTTAGCATGAAGTGCCAACACTTAGATAACTGTAACTGTGCTGGATCAAAAACAACTTGATTATGAGTGCATGGGCTACCGCAGGACCAATGCCTCCTGCCTGCAAGTCTGAAAGAGTCAGAAACTGATACTTTGACCATCTTCTCTCAAGGTGAACATGAAGATCGGATGACCTCTTGCCAACCTATTGCAACGACACTCCACTGAGTTTCCTCAGAGACTATCCAGGTGTATCAAGGAGATGCTTTTCCTCCCAAATGTTAAAACGACGACATAAATACATTGTTATATTGTGTTATATTGAGATTCGAAAAAGTGTTCCGTTTTCTTGGTTTGTCTTGGCAGACCTTACTTCCCATGTCTGCCATACTGAAATATTAGATCCACAACCCAGTGTGGCACTGCAGACTAAGCACATGTAAAGCACACTGCAGTCTTTGACGCTGATCTCTCTTTACAATGATTCACCCTCCTCTGTGTCTGGGCTGGTGTAGATCTGCCTGCTACTCTCACAGGAAGCGGTCAGCCAGCTGCAACCCAGCCTTAATGGCCCCCCTGAGCCCTCTGTGGCACAGCTCTTAATATTCCCCAGCCTGCAAAGCGTCTCTCCAGCATGTGCAGCCTAACCTGTTTATTTCCTTCATTGTTTGGTAGATCCATTAATGCGGTTCATACAAAGCATGTGTTGAATTTATTGCACGCGCTCCCCCCTGCCCATAATCACCCCCTCCAAACTTGCCTGACCATGTTACCCATTTCTTTCCTTAGTTCTGCGCTTGTATTTATAGCCTGGTTTCCCTGGGGAAAGTGGTTTTCAGCAGACAGAAGGACATCTGCTTTGCGTAAACCTATGAGCTTGCATGTCTGATTTAAGTGCTCGTTTATTTACCTATTATGCGGATGACAAGACCATAATTAGTAGAATCGGTCTGTCCTGGTGCAACAGAAGTCTTTTTTCCCATCCTGTTTGTCTTGGATACTCGGAAATCTCGGAAGATTTTGCATGGCAACTGTCAAGCCCTGTAGCTAAAAGCTGCACTACTGAGCACTTGAAAAATAATTTAATGGCACAGCCTGAGCTACATTGGCACAAAAGTAAGAGCAGACAGACATCATTTCGGCCAAGCAAAACCTTCAGACGTCATTGAATAGCTTAATTTTCTTGTGCTAGTCAGACAGCTCTCCTGCTGTATTCCATACAGACCAGAGAGACTCTGCATATTTTGTCACTTCCCACCAAGTTACATCTCCGGTGTTGTCAGATTTCCTTCTGCCACCAAAGGAAAAAGATGATAATTCCTAATATAGCTCTTTTCTGGAAACTTCACTCAAAGCTCTTTACAGGTAATGGGGATCCCCTCCTCCACCACCAGTGTTCACCACCTGGATGATGCACCAGTACTCTCACCACACACCAGCTCTCAGTGGGCAGGAGAACAGTGATGAAGCCAGTTCAGAGATGCGGATTATTAGGAGGCCATGAATTGTAAAGGTCAGGAGGAAATCTGGCCAGGACACTGGTGTTACACCCCTACTCTTTTTGCAAAATGCCCTGGGATTTTTAATGCCCAAGGAGAGTCAGGGCCTTCGGTTTTATATCTCATCCAAAAGATGGTGCCTATTTTACGCATAGTGTCCCCATCACTACACTGGGACATCAGGACCCAGACAGACCACAGGGTGAGCCCTCCCTACTGGCCCCACTAACACCTCTTCCAGCAGCAGCCTTAGCTTTCCCAGGAGTCTCCCATCCAGGTAATGACCAGGCTCACACCTGCTGAGCTCCAGGGGGGCTGCCAGCTGGGAGTTGCAGGGCGATATGGCTGCTGGCAATACACTTAATATTATATACTTAAGTGTTAAATTACTATTAGCATCAGCAGTGAAGGAGACATTTAGCAACACTGGTTCTTTATTATACTGCAATAACACTGCAGATATTTTATACAGTGCTTTTTATGAGACCTCATCTGAAGGCGCTTGACAATAAAACAATAAAGCCAGGCAAACTCAAACCAAGCAAGTGAACTGGAATGAAAAGCTGGAATAGAAATGTGAGCTTTAAGTCGAAAGTGCTGACAGAGCGGGCAGCTGTGCGCCGCTGGCTCCGCACCAGCTGGTGGGGCGAGGGCAGGGATTAGCCACGCAGTGCTCTCAGCTCCCAGGAAAATGGTAACCCCTCCTTCTCCACATCCCAGGCATGGGCAAGGGACACGCCCCTCCTCCGGTTGCCTGCTGGACGTCTGCACGGAGAAACGGCTTGGTGGGTAGGAGGGTGCCCTTTCTGGAGCTCCTCGGGGGCGACAAGGGGGTCACCATTATGACCCCAGACCTAAAGAGGTTCCAAATGGCATGGGCATATTGTGAGACAAATGGGATACCGTGTGAGAAAAATAATGGAAGAAAGAGAGTTCACGTTCTGGTTTCACATTCAGTATAATAATGCACCTGTACTTTGAAATGTTGGTATGTGTACCAAAAAATTAGTAATAAATATGACTCTTGTTGGGACCATTTTATGGTCCTGCAATGATATTTTTTTAAATTGTGATTATTCTAACCAATCATGGCCTCCTAATAACCCCCCTCTATGAATTGGCTTCATTGCTCTGCTCTCCTCCCCACTGATAGCTGGTGTGTGGGGAGCGTTCTGGCGCACTATGGCTGCCGTCGCATCATCCAGGTGGGGCTGCACACTGGTGGTGGTGGAGGGGAGTCCCCATTACCTGTAAAGCGCTTTGTGTAGAGTGTCCAGAAAAGCGCTATATAAGTGTAAGGAATTATTATTATTATTATTATTATTATTATTATTCTAGGTTTGGTAATAGATGAAAGCACTCTGATCACTATGCTAGACTCAAGTTGCCACCAGAAAACGGAAACCCGCCAAAAGAAAGCTGACGAAACCGTGGCTCAGAACAACAGGCCTTTAGTGATTGAACTGTAG
Organism: Lepisosteus oculatus; assembly: GCF_040954835.1. Lineage (NCBI taxonomy): Eukaryota > Metazoa > Chordata > Actinopteri > Semionotiformes > Lepisosteidae > Lepisosteus > Lepisosteus oculatus. The sequence continues at coordinate 14,240,757 of NC_090718.1, forward strand.
TTTGAGATGTGATGTTTCCGCCACAAGCCTGACCTTCCTGAGACTGTTACAGTAAAAACTAAATAAATAAATTCTGGAAGGCAAAAATATAAAAGTATCTGTTTTGTGCTCTTCTTTTGGGGGACCTTAGCTTTTCTCCTGCGAAGGGACAGATCTAATTTTGATTTCGCTGGTAAGTTTTCAACGGTGAATGTTCAGCTCTATAGGACCTCTTAAGGGGGCAGTTAAAGTTGATGACAGCAAAAAAGGACTTTAACCAGTGATGGCAGTATTATCTCTGAAAACTATATGATGATATAAGCACGTTGCTGACGCATTTTTGATACAGTAGATGACCTGAGTCTCAACTGCATGAGTGGAAAACCCCATTTAGACTCCCTGCAGATAACTCACTCTGATTAGCCAGCATGACATCAGCTGCAGTACAGTGGCCTGCTGACTCCTGTTGCTTAAGTAAACCTCAGCTTTCAGATTAGGTTAGGAGGTATACAGTTCAATTTGGGAACCAAATGCTATAATAACATAACACTTCAGATCTTTACAGCGGTTGGAACATAGTTCCAGAATTGGTTTCATGTTAAGAATAAGTAGACTGTCGCCTTATAGCTATCGCTGTTTTTGATACAGTGAGTATCTTGTAGGCTAATGTGGAAATGAGCATTGCTAGAAGTCATGTGAAGCTGTGCAAAAAGATAGCACAGGATTATCATTCTACCACTCATTTCTTCACTGTCGCTGAGGCTGTCAGAAAGGACCCAGACTGGCAGCATGCCGAATCTCGCTCACAAGCCCACAAGTCTGGCTTGGACTCACAGACAGTTCGTGGCATCACTGACTGCAGCCAGGAAAGACTGAAAACACTCGGAGATTGCAGCACAGTTTCTAGAAAGCAGATATACAATCGCTTATATTCTGAGTTTTGAATGTTTTTTTTTCTAGTGACATTCAAACAATACATCACAAATACAACATTTAATGTTTGGGTTTCCATGTTCGTCTAATCATTTACACTAAACAAGGACTTTTGTTATTGCACTCACAAGGGTATTGGATTTTATTATATGCTCGCCTCTGTACCATATTAATTTCCCCGAATCGGAATGTGAGTTGAACTTGCTTTTTTCAAGGATCTGTGATTTTCGAAGTGTAATGCAAGGTCAGCTAGTCTACCATAGGAAAACTAAATACTGAAGTCTGTGCTTTTTTAAGGACATTTCGCTCCAAAAAGTGCTTTGATTAAGCAAGTAATAATTCCTCCAAATTACGAATCAAGGTGCCTTCTTTGTTGAGTGCAATACAGCAAAGTGAGAATACAGCCATCCTTATTCTTACATTAGAGTTACACTTAGTCTGGCGACACAAACAGTACAGCAAAGGAATTCACACTTCGCATTCTGGGAAAGTGATGTAAGATTGTGATTTAAAAGAAGGAAAAACCAAGGAACTTTTGCTCAGCAAACCTAGGCAGGATTTCCTTCTGGCGCAGCTGGGGTTAAGCCTAGTGGGAAGAAAGAAGTCTTTGTTCTTGTGCTTCTGATGCTACGGGACAATGGTACATGTGCACACAAACACACTCTCACACGCCTCTTCCATAAAAGTGATAGCAGGCTTTACTGCGGTGTGATCTGGAACAGACCCCGCTGCCACGTCAGCTGCTGCTGCCGCTGCGGAGGCAAACCAGAGCCGTGCTGCAGCGCAGCGCCGCCTGTCTCCCACAGCAGTCCTGGCCACCTCCCGGGCCCGGGGACCTTGACCGAGCTCCAGCAGCACAGGAGAAACCCACTGCTGTAACTGGATATCCCAGATCTCCCCCCCACCCCATCCTCAAGGCCCCTTCAGTGTGCAGAATGCAGTGTGCTTTCTGATTAGGTGCTGCTTCTGCGTATCTAACTGAGTCATGACAATTGGTCTGCAGCCTGGAAGCCTAGATTCACTGCAGTCAGTCCAAGTTGTTTAATCGCAGATATAAAGAAACTTGAACTTCCCCCACACATGCAGAGAAACAGTATTGAAGATTAAACGTTGTGCTTTCAGGATTTCCAGCTGCAAAAGCCAAGCACTTGCGTCCTGAGCCTTACCAGGGGCCACACTGTTACTACAGTACTGGAAAGCGCACAGTGTGCGTACAGTGCTACTTTTAAGCAAAAGGTTGTTTTACAGATCAACTCCATACGTTTCAGGTGTTGTTTTTCTAAGCTAACACAGCTTGTGCACGTCACAACACTCAGTGCAGATATTTCCTTATGTGTACGGGTGTATAAATAACAATTTCAGCAAGGAAACAGCTCGAAGAGAAATTCACAATGATGCATAAAGGGACAGGGGAAGGCAATCTGTGTGAAGTGAGATCTCCCTCACACTTACACTTTCAGCTATTTCTCACCTCCGCTGTGAACACTGAGATGAGGGGAGAGTGGCGGGGAGGCAGAACAGCTCTCACGCGAGAGGGAAATCAGAACGTTCTCGATTCCTTCCCTCTCCACGCCTGTCACGAGCAGCTCATCTGCATCTGCTGGGAGACGGAGAGAGCAGGCCCGCCAGCCCGCCAGCCTAGGGCTGAAAAAACGAACTATTTTTAGGGCCGAGGGGAGAAGGTTAGCAAACCACCTGAGACCAGTAATCACAATGATCAAAGGCACTGACTTTAAAATCAACAACGAAACCTGAACCAGAGGACACACATGGTTTTAAATGCACTTCCCAGTAGTTCCTCAGCTCAGAAGGCCCTTTTGTGCACAAAGGGCTGTGGGTGTCTGTGACAAACTACCCAGTGACTTATTGAAGCTGATACTCTAGTTTCTTGCAAGAAACCGCTGGACGAGATCCTCAGATCAGCTGCCTACAAACTACCAAACCAAATATACCAGGTTGGCCAAACAACTCCCTCTCGTTTGAAGCCCTTCTGCTGAGAGGGGAATCTCAGCTTCCCACTTTGGTGGTACGCATGGAGGTCTATGCACAATACAGCAGCACCGGGAGATGAGGGACGTCAAGGAGGATGCCCGAGTGGCTCAAGCAGTGATGGCACTTGCTCAAACTGCAGGTTAAGCCCTGTGCTTCAGACATAGCCGGTCCAAGCCTGCTGCGATGGGGATCTGATGGTAGGCCTGGGTTTAGCCTTGGCCTGCAATGGATCCTCTTGGTTTTCTGGCCAAATGGCGACTCCGGAAAAGTGCAGGGGGCCCACAGACTTGCTCTGGCATACAGCTGCTACCTGCTGGCACCTCTTCTCTTATCTGTGCAGATCACCTCTTTTGCAGGTGGGCGTGTCAGAAGAGCATATCCATGTGCTGTATCTGTTTCCTGAGCCAGTACAGTAACAGCAACCACTGTGGGAGCCTTACAATCGCCTATCCAGAGTACAAAAAATATCTAACGATTCCACATTTATAAAAACAAAGGGGTACTCACTGGGGCCATCAGACTCCTTCCAGGTGATCAAGCCATTGATGGATTATCAAGATATTTAATTAGTTGTTTTATCTCCTGCTGGGTGGTAGTCTTACACTGCAGGTTCTTTCTTAATTCTGGCATTCAACTTTGACTCTATTCCCTGGACGCCAAACCAGTCACTGACAATGAATCTCTTTCTGAATCCCTGCTTGTCTAATCTAAGCCAGTCAAGATGTATAGAACACATTTCGTATTCAACAATTTGTTATTCTTTTATTAAGTGCTTTCTACTGTACATACTATGAGGGCTACAGCAAAGCACTCTCAAAGTTGGGTCGCAGCATGGTAAAAATACAATAAATTAATGTTTCAGGCAGGCTTATCATTGCCTAGTTTCTCTTTCCGTGCAAGTAAAGGCTAAACGGTTTCCTCCGACTTTTCAAACAGTGCAGTGGAAAATCTTACAGCGAGATTCTAGGGGATAAAGGTGAGAGGGAAAACCAGCCATACATGAGACGTTCTCATCCCAGATGGAAAAATCAGGAAAACTTTAATAGCTTAGAGATTTTTTTTCAAAACTTTTTAAACAGGAAAAAAAAGAAAAGAGTTTGGAGTGGAGGTTCTTTCTGAGCAAATATGAAATATTTTTCAAGAAAAATTTGGCATCAGATTGGCCTTCACTTATGATAAAATTGTGAGCTTGAACATAACTTTGAAAAGCAAGTGATATAGTACAGGCACAGTTTTAGAAAAATAATTAAACTAAAAAAATAACATTTTACTGGATTATGTAACCAAGACTGAGGACTGTTTGATGAGCTTCTACGAGCCCTTATAACACAAACACAAGATCTTTATCTGGGTGGTGGAGGGGGGCGAACAGGTTTCTGCAGCTGTCAAGATAGACAATAAAGAGTAGACAAACAATCAAAGGGGCCTGTCTTTGCTTGTCCTGGAGGTGCAATTATAGAATTATACTGTAAACACTGAATGCACGTTTCTATGTTTACCCCAGTCTGATCTGCACCAGGACAGCATGGTGATCTGTTTCACAGAACCAGGCCGCATCTGAATGATACTCAACAATGGTACAGTTCGCTGACAGAACCAGGCCAGTAGACCACACCGCACGGTCCAGTATAGTATCGGATATTTATGTTTTTATCGTTACTGCTCAGTAGTCATACTGTTTACATTTCCAGTTTATACTGTTTGTGCTGTGAACGTACAGTAAGCTTTTTGATTTTCAGAAGTGTAAAGGAAATTATTTACTTTTGTACTTTGCCAGAGTTTTTAGGGTGATCGTTTAGGGTGGAAAAGATAGATAAGAAAGATAATTTATTGTCCACTAGTGAAGAATTTGTCTTCACCCTTAAAAGTACAAAACACACAAGCAGAACATGAAGTCGCATAAAGTACATGAAATCACAACATTACGTAATACATAAATAAATTGCTAAATAAATACGTAGTGGGGGAACTACCTTTACTTACATTGAGCAGTTTTATTGCACAGGGGACAAAGGACTTCTTATGAATGCTTTTAAGTTTGTTAAACTTAAATTTGTATATGTGTGATGCAATAGCACTCTGTACTTTAAGTAAAATACTAGTTTACTAAGAGTAATGAGTTTTATCTGATAAATTACACGTATTTGTCAATTATACGTTTTTTGACACCCGTCACAGGAAGACGTTATAAAACGTTATAAAGACGTTAGAAAACGCCTACGTATCTATTCGCATTTTTGTTAGTATTTGTCATAGTTTGCGACTTTCCTTAACAGAAGCTATGCACAGGTGCAACCAGGCTCCCCAGTTCTAACAGATGCTGGCGTAGACAAGTTTGTAGTTGGTGTAACTTTCATTAACATAATTAAATGAAACTGATCTCCTTCTGTAGGTTTGCAATAACCTTCGTTGGCAATGGAATTTGATTTCCCCTGCTCGTCGCGACTGGTTTCCAACGATTCATCCACCACTTTCGAGATCGATATATTTTAGCTTGACTTTTTAGACAGGTCAAATCTGGAAGCAGTTTTCTTTAAAAAAAAAAATGTTTCCATCAGGTGTCGCAAAACCGCCCAGTTTCGTTCAGCCGAAGTAGTGTAGGTCCCTTGGTGCGTTTCTTGTGTGGTTTCCATAGTTTTGAAGTGGTAGTCGTAGCTTTAATATACTGCATGTTTCTGGGGGAGGGGGAACACTCTTCCACATCTCTTTAACTTCCAACTAAGTGGTGACCACTTCCAATGTGTCTGAGCGACTCTCGGGCTCGGCCCTCCTCGCAACAGAGCCGTGCTGGTGGATCCCCCGTCAGTCAGCAGGATCATCACGCCTGAGCAGGAACAGGGAGAGCCAGAGGCTTATATCGGGATACTGAGTAAAAAAAAATAGGTGCCGCCGGAGCTTCAAGCCGCCGAACATTTCAAAACCCTTTCAGAAGGCGCGATTCTTCTGTTGAAACAGGAGGGTGTAACGTTACTTCATAATGAATACGCTTGAAGGGGTTTTTATTATTTACTATTTACAATATTCCGACAAAGCCTTGACCTCAGAATACCTTCACGTGACCACCCTTTTTTAAATTCGGGCTTTGCTCGGCTCTTTCCAGCCCGAAGCAGTTAAAAACTTTTTTGTTTTCTTTTGCCCACCTCGGTCATGTTCCAAACCCGATGGAGAACATCAAAGTGGAGTTACAAGTTACAGCTGTGGGAGAGTTTATTGACAACATCCTCACGCATGGAAAAAAAAAATAGGAAAAATGAAGGACCAATAGAATATGCCAGTTTTCACAGAAGTTAAAATGTAACCTAATATTAAAGGAATAAAACGGGTGTGAAATGACAGGAGGCCATTTCGCCCAGTTGGCCTGTTGTTAGACGATTACTTTTCTTGAAATAGTGCCAAATTATTTTCCCAGGATCCCAGAGGAAAAAAAGAAGTCAAGGCAAATTTACTTTATGATTCTGGTAAGCAGGTAGCAGTGACACACCTGGGCACACACTCAAACCCCCACCCCCACAGGAGAGTGTGCAGTATTTTATTACTAATCCAGCACGGCAGGTTTACCGAACAGAATTTCGGCATTAAAAGAAGACGCGGGCATCTCAGCGTTTCGATGCTGGGGAAAACCCTGAATTTCATTAAGATCCTGCCTGCTGCATCTCTAGTTCAGGGGGTTGTTTTGTCTTTTCTTTTCTCAACACCCAGAAACAACAGTCGTGGACAAAAAAAAAAACTCTTCAGAAATCTGAAAAGCCCTGTTGCTTCTTTCAGAAACCAGAAGAGGGGGACTGAAACCCCCTTTAGCTTGTAGGAGACTGCAGGGAAGGCACCCCTCTGTGTGGTCTGCCTGTAGTGAATCATCCTCAGGAACTACTGCTTTATTTAAACAGGTGGGAACTGAACTTGTGTAAAATCTTTTAAGCAGAAAACTTTAAACTTCCTGTCTTTTCAGCAGCAGGCGGTGCCTTCATATAAGAAACTCGTTCTCTGGTAAATAAATGTGTTTTGAAGTGAGTCTGGGGTGAGAGGGGGGCTGTAAGGTATGGCTCGCTGCCAGCTATTAAGTCACACTCTGTTGGCGATGTAACATTTGTCTTTCAACACGGTGCATGATTTATTCGTGTTTTGATGGCTAAACCGTCTCCTGCACAGATCCCAGCAAAGTCTTCACCTGACGTTTTATAGCCCTGTGCAGTGAGAGGTATTGCAATTTGGCACGACTCTTATTGTTCAACAATAATAGGTATTAAATGTTGCTCACCCTCTAATGGTAAAGAAGTTTAAGATAAAAAAGACCTGGAGATGCATCTCTTTGAACACGGCTTCCAGTTTTGCGCGGTAAATTCAGCTGTCACTTAAAACAAAATGACAAACCACACACTTTTTCTAGGCAATGTAGGGAAGCAAAAAGCAAAGGCAGGCATGTTACGATATATAGTCAGAAACATACCCAAAATAGGAGAGTGGAGCTATCTCCTCAGCCATGTTGTAGAAGCCGATACCCTGGTTTCTTTCAAGAAATAGCTGGATGAGATTCATGCATCAATTAACTACTATCAAGTGGACTAGAAGGGTTGAATGGCCTCCTCTTATCTGTAACTGCTATTCGTCTGTTACATGTTGAAAGATCTCATGTCATGTATTTGAATTCCACTCACCAGACAAGGCATTGTTTACCACTCTTTGATTTTGGTTTCATGTAACCATCGAAAAAAATCAATGCAAAAATATTTTGGGGAAACATGACACTTTTCTTAACCTTTTGAGTACCGGAGTGCACTTTTTACTTCCAAGATGGCAAAATGAAAGACTAGAAAAATTCAAATGTGAGTTTGTTGACTACACTAAATTTCACAACCTACTGCCTCTGTCAGAGTTTTTTTTTTATATCCAGTAAGGAATGATGGCGACAACTTAGCTGTGTTTTGGCTGCAAAAAATGCAAATATTTGCATCTGAAATTTTCACACCGTTCCCTTTCACTCAGGGCTTGCTCAAGGAATGAAAACAACCCCCTCTTTCTTTGTCGCAGAAGGGAAGTTTAAATCCAGCCCCCTCTTTTACCAGGATGCAGACAAACACCCTGGGCTCTTGCATGAAAGAGCTTCCAGACGTTGGGAACCCACTGTTTAAACTCTACTGCTGTAACGCACATATGGGAATGCCATATTTTAAACAGGTTTGGTTTCTGAAGGCAGCTGTAATCTATAAGATCCCCTTCGCAAAAAACATAAGCTTTGATGTTTAAACATTAAAAAACCGCCAGTACCCAATAAGTGCATGAGGTCATCCCAGCAAGTGCAAATAACAGATTAAGAGAGCTTTAGACACAATCCTGTGTTGGGATCTGAGTCCTGTAGTGGGGACTGATAATATTAAGCAGCTGGGCTGGCATGCAAAGACAATGAAAGCTCAACACTTCAAAAAAACACGTCACTGCAAAACAGTTACATCTGGCAGAAGAAAACACGCCGAATGAAACTGGTCCCACGTGGTGTCTTGATGCTGGTTCAGGGGATGGAAGCTCTCTTTTTCCCCTAGTCTTCCTCCAGTGCAAAATAAGGATTGGTCTGCTTGCGCTGAGAAATGAACAGATTTTAAAGCCAGAGGAGTTGCAACCCGTCGCAGCCTGCGGCCTGCATGTAGCTGTTCTCCTGTGGGCTTGCTGTGGATCAAGGGCAGCTGTGTGTTTTTTCCAGCTAATAAACAGTTCATTTTTTAATAGCCATGTTGGAGTGTAACTGCATTAACCCGTACACGGACAGCAGTGGGGTGGGAGGTATTTACACACTCTACCATCGGGATCCTTGAGCTCTAATTGACAGAAACAAATGCCTGTCCCGGAATCTTGGAATTCAAATAAGATTTCCAATTAATGCTAACCCATTAATTCTTGGCAATCAGCGGGCGCAAGGCAGGGTACACCCCAGACACCCTGGATGGGACACCAGTCCATCACAGGGCAGACACGCAAACAAACACAGACACGTGCACTCTCACACCAGGCCTGGTATTCCCAGGAGACAGCCTGTCCTTGGACTTTGCCACAGCAATGTGATGTAAAAACATTCGTTTTCCATGGAAATATTCTGGAGGAAAAAAGGTATGAAATTGTTTTCCATGAGCTAGATCTGTTACAGTCGTTAGTGGGGACAGAGTATAAAGCGTTTTATCAGGCTAAATTAAAGTAAGTATAAGGCAGAATGCATTAAACACTGCAGGATACAAAGGAGAAGCAAAAGAACACAATATGTGAAGTGAACTTTAAAATGCCTGAAACTAAACTGTATCTTCTTTTAATCAGGCATGTCCAGTAAAGGTTCTGGAGGGATGGTGTGTCTGCAGGATTTCCAGGTCTCTTTAAATGAGCAGCACCTGGAATACTGGGAGAAGTGGTTCAATTGGTCCAGTTAGGGCAGTAACCAGTGGGTTTAGGTTAAGAGTCCATCCGAATTGAGCACCTGCAGCAGGTCACCAGGACTGCCCACCCCTTTACCCAGCTATTCTGGACAACCCAGGCGGTGCCTGTTGGTTTGTGCTCCAGCCAACTTCTTACTCGCCAGCACATGTCAGGGTCAGATGGGACTTGCAGATGGTACCAGCCCTGTCCCAGTTTCTGAGTCCATCAGAACTGTGCTCCTCCAGGTGTGCCACCTGAGATGTATCCAACAGGACCTCCTCAGCAGAAGAAATGCTTGTGTCTGATCGTCATGAATCCATCGAGTATCACGAGCCATTTTCTCAGAAATACCAGCCGGCAGGTTGAGGAGGAACAGTGTGAAGTCCCTTGTGCTAAAGTGTATCCTTGAAGTTGGGAAGTTTTCACACTCAAAACTGACCACAAAAAAAACAAGTTAAATAACAGTTCTGATCAATTAAGTCATCACTCACTGTGGAGTGAAAGACGGTGTTCCTGCAGGATCAGGTTTGGGCACCACAGTAGTAGACTGCGAGGAACCCTGTCTTCTGTAAGACACACCAACATTTAAACCACATTGAATACTGTTTGATTGGTTTAATAATAAGTACCTCTAGAGACTGCCACATCATGTCGAGGCTCTGTACAGTACACCAACCAAACAAAAGATTTTTTTAATAAAAAAAGATTAAAATAATTATAACATCCAGAGGGCATTTTGATCATTTGCAGGCTGTAGCTGTTCCTTATAGCAGAGCTGAAAAAAATCAAAGTTTATTTCTCCTTGTATCATTTTGTGTTAGAAGTATCATTTAATGTTAGAATGCAGTTCTAGGCAGCAGGAACTTTCCTGATATCGCATCTCATGCAAGATAATAAGACGATCGTGTCTGAAGGAGCTGCCGTCCCCAGGCAATCGATCTCTTCTGTGTGTGCACAGTTTCTGAGAGTTCAGAAAAATAACAAAGTCATCATGGTGGAAGAGGCACCTTCACAGAGGCCCCATAGAGGCAACAGGGCAGCAGCAGAATGTTCTCATTAAGAACTTACTCCTCAGACCACTAGTAAAAGCCCATCACTTAACTCAATTTCACAAGAGATGCGAAAAAAAATAAACTGATTAAAACAGAGGTACTCAACTGGTGGAGTGTGCCCCCCCTAGGGGGGCATACAAGGATATAAAACGTGAAGTAGAAATATAGGACTCTCCTTCTAATCCAGCTTCTCACGATATTCAGTGTTTTAATCACCAATGTGTATTTTTGGCTAACCAGCAAATTCAACATGCATTTTTCAGCATTTTTATTCTGTGTTATTTTGATACAGAGATGACAGAAACCACAAAGTGAACAAACTGCGACGCAACTGCCCAAGACACCTTCCATGAGTTAACTTTGGAGGTGTTTCTGTTGTCTACTTGTCTGTGTACCCCAAAACAGGCGAGTATGCTCTGCACATCCTTGTGGCATTTTCAGCCACCTGTTTGTGTGAGGCTGGATCTTCTGCACTTTGGAGGATCAAAACTAAGCACTGCAACAGACATGATGTTGAAAGTGACTTGCGTTGTGCTCTTTCTTCCCCAGAGCCGAGAATTTCAAAAACTGTGGCAAATATGCAGTATCAGAGCTCACATAGAAATTGTTTAAGGCGGACTGGACTCCTCAGTTAAATAACCTGAAGTTCAAGCATGATCATACAACCTTCACTACTACAAAAATAATTGTCTGTGATTTAAGATTAAGTTCACAAATAGCAATTGAAATTAAATCAGTTTTTAAAATATGTTTAAATAAAATGTTTAACCTATACACAAAGGTGGGGGTGAGGTTTTGTGTTAACTGAAAGAGGGGCATTGTGTGTCAAAGATGGAGAACTATGGCTTTAAAAGATTCAAAGTTGTAATTAGCAAGGTGTTTTAATGCTTTACTGTGATTCACTGGGTCTGTTCAATATACTGTTCAGTGCTGTGAGTAAAGACAAACTTTTGCAACAAATAATGTTTTTGGTTCCTGTCTCTGGAAAAAGATGGTGTTACTGCTTTCAGGAATAGTGGAGAGTAGGCAGAACTAAACTGCGAAATACAAATCTACAGCAGACGTGTACAAAGGAATTTTCTGTGCAAAGGGCACAGTAACATTCTGTCTGTGTTATAGGCAAGGCAAGCCTGTTCATTTGGAGAAAACAAGCAGTTTGCCAGCAGTTTTAATACATACTTTGTGAGAGCACTTTCTGCTGCTTTTATGTTTGCTTTGTTTAAAGAGGAAACAGTCTTGTTAACCATTACACAGCAGCCTTCCCAAGTCCTAGAGACAGTATATGATCCTTTACAGTCCCTAACCTTGTGGGCTCTGCATTTTACAAGAGCCTCAGAACACAAAGAAGTTAATTCATAAGCTCGACAACTGATAAGGACAGAAAGTGAAATGGGATCACTAATGAAGTGATCCAAACAAATTAGGATGAGCTACAGGAATACAGTGTATACGCAGACCTCATTGTCCAGGAGAGTATCCATTTTCTTTCATCTTTACTCCATTGCAGCTGTATCAAATTTTGTTAGAATCCCACTGTTTAATAATTATAATAAATATGGTACTTCAGACTAGAACTTAAGATTCAGGTGCTGCCTATCGATACTTCAATATTTTTACTCTATTTACAGTGCCTGATTATTATTTCATTCAATTTACCTACTTTGTAGTTTACAGTAACAGACAATGGTATCAACTCCCTTCATTTGTAACAAAGTTATTCACCAAGTCATTTAGTTTGTATATTTAGTTCATGAACATCTTTGTATTAATAACTGTACTTATCAAGGGCTTCCCTCTGAAGTTTACTGAACAGTATTTTGAAGAACAGAAGCAGCAGTAGTAGTAATCTACTGAGGCCATCCAGGCAGCTAAAGCCACAACACAAGTGTTGCAGAACTGCATTAAACAGATCCTGTATTTCAGCTGTTCTACTGCATACTTTTCTGTCTTTTCAAGGCGATTTTCTGAGATCGTCTCAGAGGATTTCGCCTTTGCTGCCAAAATATCTCTACAGGTGGGTGTGTAGAGACCTTTAGTCACATTTAACAGCAGATCAAGATGGCAAAAACATGCCGTTCACAGATCACAGATCTGGTGCTTTCTTAAATTACACTCACTAATGAAACTCAGCCAAACAGTCGATTACTTAGGATAAATAAACAGCTTTTGGACTTTGACGTGTACAGTCCAGTGAGAGTGTTTGTTCAGAGAAAGAGCAGAGCGCCAGTGTTTTATGAAAGCCCTCTGCCCGCCTGCCCCCCCCTCTGCCAGGGTATCAACACGTGGCAAGCTGACGATTTACAGCTGGCTGTTATTTGCTCAGGCTTGAAGCCTCCAAGTGGGCTCAGCTCCCCTGCGCTGGACCCGGCCGTGCAGCTCCAGGGGTGTGGAGTCCTGTCACATGGGGTCAGGAGCCTGGGCCCACCCAGAATGTGAGTCGTCAATCATGCAATACAAGCAGCAAGATAAGGCCGGAGTGGGGAATGCCTTTCTCTTCAGAGTTAATCTCCCATTTAACACCGCTCTCTGATAGCGAACAAGTATTTTCTTGATCTGAGATCATGATTCTGAAAAGCCGGCCTTCACAGAAAAGGCAGAGATGGGGGCATGCCGTGCAGGGGGTTGTGTTTCATGAGCAGAGGCAGGCCAGCCCTGTAGGTCCTGTGGTGCACTTTATCACCACTCTTGTTGCTTGTGAATCTGTGCCATGGGGGTCTCGGCTCGGCACAACTCCGCTAACTTTACTTTCTTTCTTCATGAGAAGTAAGCAAAGTGTTTTGCCCTCCGCAGAAACCTCTGGGGAAAAAAAAACAAAACTCTGCATTACCACTTTCTTGAGGCTCTTTTAGATGCAATCACCAGAAGGAAAATAGTTACAGATAAGAACAAGGCTGTGACTCTGAGATTGGATCTTTCCCAGCAAGGTGGGAGCCATTGGAGGACTGCCTTTCTGCTGCTGACCTCCAAAATGCTCCTTGTTTCCTGGGGGACTTTAATAGGAGCGACACTGATGCTTGCATGTCAAGTACTTATGACTGTCTTTGAAAGTCAAATTGTGGTTCCTTCCAGTCTGAACAATGAAAAAGTAAAAAAAATAGATTATGTTGCGCAAAAAGGCGAAATTATAAAAACAGCCAAATGTAACACAAATTGCAGAGCACTGGGTTATTTATTGCAGGCTGTGGACCTCAGTCTCCTTCTGGGAAAGTAGAAGACGTGGTGCCCAGTTGATAGTGTATAAATTAGATCTTTGCTTTCATAATCAAACAATAAGCATTGAAATGTATTTTCTTCATATCCGTATTGTGTTTTGACTGCATACAGAAATAGGGATTGTTAAAAGTAATAATGACAAGGAATCAGGATGTCTGGGTAGCTGCTATATACCATGTGTTCAGCTGCAGCAGCCTTTCACGTTTGGACTCAACTGCAGTTAAGCAAGGTAAATAAAGACTTTGAATTCAAGTTGTGATTGAGATTTCTGTCATTGTGCTGTCACTGGAAGATATCACTCAGCTTTAGCAGTTCTGTGACGCTTTCTGGATGAAACTGTACACTGTAAAGCTGGAGATCCTCAATGTTCTAAATCTTCAATACATGCAGCTGCTGGTGAGCAGGTGGTGCTTCTTTACACAAAGGGTGGTGGGAGCGTGGAACAGGGTGCGCAGTTGTACTGTTGATGGCCATACCCTGGCTTCTTTGAGGAAACATCTGGATCCTTGCATCAGTTAACTATTTCAAACCAAATGAGCTAGACAGGTCGAATTTCCCTTTCATTTGCTTTTTTGTTCTGATTTCGATTTTTCCATCCTGCAATGTTGCCTTTGTGCCTAGGTGGTTGACTGAAATCCACTCATAGGTACAGACTTGAAGAATGGAATTGGTTAGATTTTTTTTTTATTCAACATTTCATGCAACGATACTGCAAAATCTCTTTTCAGATCTATTTTGGCTGCTAGCTAATAACATAATTTCATATTGCAGCGGTTAAGACTGAGCAGGATGTTGCCCCCTCTGATTTACTTGTTGGGAAGACCCGCAGACGCCGCAACAAGCGCCAATCGCTCTGCCCAAGCACGCAAACACACCGTAATTTGATGTGCCAACTTCATAACAAATTACCACACCATACCCATCATTTGAAGGTTTTGTAAATTGTTAATTCTGCGAAAGTATGCTAGGAATTTATTCTCATAATCACAACTGTCAGTCTGTGTATATTTGTATGTTTAGTTATACAGTAGTTTTTTATGCACGGATCACTTCATCAGCGGTTTCTATGTTGTCACACAAGCGCACTCGATTCTTTCCCGTTGAACGACCACAATGACGTAGTTGGTGTTCTGTATTGTTATTTATGAAATATGAATTTGGGGAAAAGACTGTGTGTTAACTGTAATAACTTTTATGACTGACCCGGTGTTTTAGTAATGCAGGTTTCTTGAGTCAAATTCTGTTTGTCTACGTTGTGACAAAATTATTTTTTTTTTCAAGTTTGTAATACAGAATAAACGTCAAAAAGATTAACGATAATGGATCTGGGAATAACGCAAAACAAAAAAAAAGGCCTTGTCATAAAACTGAATGGAATATCAAGTATTAAACACGAATTGTGAAACTATATTCGCACCGCTCACACAAATTGTCAGACGGCATACGGCCAAGTACGCATCTATCATTTTTAGAGACAGAACAGGGGTAAACATTTAAAACTTCCCGTGACGTCGAGAAAGTTTGCTCCGTGGCTGTGCGTGACAGTGCGTTCGTAGTGCGGGTGGGGAGCACAACGGGTAAGTGCGTGGGAGAGAGTTTGTCTGCGTTGCGCCTTTAAGAGCTCCGTTTCCACCGCCGCGCCGTGTCCCTCAAACTTGGGAAGTCTGTGAGCACCGTGTGCCGCGGTGCTTCTGAAGGAAGTGACGGGATTGATTGAATGGGAGAGAGAGAGAGAGGAAAGTAAAGAGACAAAGCAGAGCCCGAAAAAAAAAGTAAAGACGCGGGGAGTGTTGGAGAGAGCCGGAGAGACAGATGGGGGAGTTTTCAACCCGCAATCTCCTCTTTCCAGTCGCTGCGTTTGTGCTCGAAGACGCGAAAAGCCGTCCGCGCTTCTGAAGTGGCTGCTCCAGTGCTGAGCAGAGATTCGCGATTTCCAGGACAGAGGAGTACACAAGGAGCGCAGTTCTCTGTTGCACGCAAACTAAACTTTTTTTTTTTGGAGGAAGGGGAGAAAACGGAGACTTAAAATCCTCAGCATGATACCTTTACGGAGTTGCGTGGAAGGAGCGGCTCACGGCAAATTACCCCGCTACCCTAGCGGCGGTAGACATTGAAAACAGCTTCAACTTAATTAAAACCCCGCTTGAGTCCTATAAACTAGAGCGAGTGGGTTCACTTCACACAAACGGTGCAGAATTAAAAGTGAATTCTGGGGAGGATTTCGACTTGAGACGCTATTTTGTTTTTCTCCTCCCGGTCCGAGTTCGGTTTTGCCTGTTCTGGGATGTTGACTGTGTGGATCTTGCCGGTGTCGGTTCGGATTACTCGGGTTCTCGCTGCGTTGCTCCTCCTGTCATCGAGTGGGTTTAGCTCCGAGCTGAAGGTCCGAGTGCGCGTCGCCGATGGGCAGGTCGCAGAGGAGACCCTGGAAGCGGACAGCGAGAGGGATGTGATTACCGTGGAGTTCAGGCAGGGGGACGGTACTCTCATCACCTTCGTGGCCGATTTCAAACAGGTGAGGTAACCCTAGCGTGCGGTTCTGATTCTGGAGCGGTTCGGCAACCCGGTCATTTGAACGGGGGCGAAACGAAACTTTCTAACCTGAGAAGCCACATATTTGCTTTCGTTGTCTTCCCGGCAGGGCAAAAGACGACCCTGTAGCCTTCTGAGAAGAGGGTGCAGTGATTTCCAGCCCTTCCTATTTCATAAGCCCGACATTATTTCATCGCTCTCTGCTCAGTCTACCCTCCCCGCCAACCGCCAGGACTGTATATTTAGTGGTCAGCGGTTTTCTGTCAAAGGGTAAAACCCACAGCCGAATTACAAACATGCTTGTTGGCGAGGCGACAGATGTTCTGTGTGGGTGACCTTTAAAAACAAAACCATTTTTTTTCTTCTTTCCCTGTATGTCAGATTTGAAACGGAGAAGGTGGTAATGTCTCGTTTGTTTCTGGTCGTCTAATTACTCTTTTTTCTTCTTGCCAGGGCTTACAGCCCGTGTTACCACTGGACTTATCACAAGTGTAAATCGCTAGACCACCGTAGATCTGAACCCTGCAGTTTCGTAGGCTGGATTTTGCAAAAACATTTAGTTGGACAAGGGAGTCGACCCTGTTGTGAAAATATTGTCCTCTGCCTTCTTACTGCTGCATAACACAGGTGGTCACCTCAGCAAGCATTTCTTGGTTGGCAGTGCTGCAGAAGTTTATTAACTTTACCTTACTGTGGAACAGGCTGTTTCTTTCAGTATTGTTGGTGTTGTTAAGCACTGATATAGTTCGTGTTTGAGGCCTGTTACAGCTTTTCTACTGATGGTTAACAAGTGGTAATTTATACAGGGATTAATATATGCTAGTTCAGGAGGGTAGCTGCGTCAGCATGCGTAGGCTGCAAAGGAACAAGTAATAGGTTTCTTCCATGCTGAAAAGAGAAGAAAGAAAATGCAACGTTTCAGGTGTCAGTGGCTCCACGTTCTTCACTTTTCAGCATCGAATAAACCTATTACTTGTTCCTTAATATGTGCTAGCAAGCTAACGTCTTTAAAAAGGGACTTTTGGTTTCGATATCACAGGTGAGATGTTGGGGGGTACCTGCCCTGTAAAAGGCACGAGCGCTCAGAGCTGGAATTGAAAGCGCAGGGTTAAAAACGGGGGCCGGCTCACTGAGGAAAAACAGTTGTCCTCTCGTGAGGCAGGGCGTCGAGGGATCCCGGGTGGGCCAATTCTGAACCGTTTCCGAATTCCAGACCGTGCCGGGGATTAACAGCTTAGCCGCATCTCCGCTCCAGCGCGGGTTTGGAGCGCAGGAGCGCCCGGGCTGGTTTCGAAGCAGCTGTGTCTGTCCCCCTCGCACGCTGCTGCTGCTGCTTCCTCGCACGGGGGGGAGAGGGCCACTTCTCGAGCACTGGTTTCCAGTTGAATGTCCTGCCGACCCCCAGGAAGAACAGAATCATCTCTCGAGTCTGTTGTTGTAGGGTCACGCCAAGGGGGACTGGCAGGCTGGGAAGGAAAGGCCTGTGGAGTCTTTTCTTGAGGGCCAGGGCTGTTGGTTTAGCAAGTGGTGGCCACCGTGCAAGTCAGACTTTCCACGATGGCTGTGATCTGGGGCGAGCTGTTGGCACAGGCAAAGGAATTAGTCGTCGGCAGATTTCTTGCCTTGAAACCCTTTGCCAAACACTGATAACCCTCCAAACATTATGTGATCGTGGTGGGGGAAAAAAAAACAGTTCTTGGGGTTGCGGGATTTCTGAAAATAAGTATTGAAGTGGTAGAGGCAGGAATCCCACGGTCCATCTTAAATTCGGGCTCTTGACTGAACGCTGGGGAAGACCGAAGGCCCCTTGCTTGAAGAGACGCCGTCACAGGGTGTCTGCGCCTTAGTTACGAGCCCTGCGGGCAGCTCCTCTCCGAAGATGAGCAGTTAAAGCGTTTTGTTACCGCTTTGCTTCTCTTGAATGTTGGGAGTGTTTGAAACTGTGGGACGGTGGGTCTCGGGAGGTCTCCCAGCTGCGCCACACGGCGGAGGGGAGCACGTTCCCGTTCTCTGGTATCAGTCCCACTTGGAAGCGTGGCTCCGGGCCTGAATTTCCTCACCCCTGCTTCTCCTCTCTTCCAGTTAGTGTTCACGCGGCATCTGGAAACTTGGATTAACCCTGACACTTAGGTGCCAGCAAGGGATTACAGGAAGGGTTGCCTTCCAGTAAAAAGTGTAATTGACCTGATGGTATGAAAGCAGTGAAGCAGGAACTAGTTTGAATAGTTTCTCTCTTAACCGCGTTTCCAAGCCTTGAGGACGAGCGCCCATGTCTTCGGCCTGCTGGGAAGACGCCTGCTTCTAAATGGGCTGAAATGAGGCAGCAGCGCGACTGAAGCCGATACCAGTTCTGAACCAGTTCTTACTTTGGCCGAATGAACTGTGGGTTGGTGCTCGCCTGTTGGCTCTGTGTGTTGTTTCTCGGGTGTGTTAGGTTTTCCGCGCTCCGGAGAGGGAAAGCCCTGCTGGGGTGTGGTCTGTTCGGTCCCAGGGCTGAAAATGGAGGTTTAACCCAGATATGACAGCCAGTGGGGTGACACCAGGCTCGCCCTGCCCTCTCCCTGTCCCCCAGTCCCTGGGGTGAAGCCGCCCGAGAGCTGGAATTTGCCAAGTTTGTGAGCTCTTTGTCCCTTGTCCACGCACTTTGATTTATGGCCTATTCTGGTAAACATTTCATGGGCTCCATGCCAGACTCGGGGGGGTGGAGAGGAGCTGTTGACTCTTTCAGGAAAAACAGGAGATCGTGAAAAAAAACTTCTGAGGAGTTTGCTTTGGGAGGTCTTTGGCCTGCTGTAGGACCCAGCTGTCTCGGTGCCACTTCCTGTGGCCCCTCCTGAAGCCCTGGTTTGTCTGCGATGAAGGTGACTTGAGCCCAGGCTCAGACGAGGGTTATGAGGAAAGCAGAAAGCTTTGAAAAGTAAAGATTCGTGCCATCTCAGATACGCCCACCTCAGACGGGAATTGGACCGAACAGGTGGCTGCTCCTGTACTGTCCTGTCTGCTGCGCCTGCTGAAACAGGACTGAGGACCCTGGGAAAACTAGTCTTTAGCTGTAAAGCATTTAGTAAAATAATCAATAATCCCAATGGCCTTATAACTGTAAAACATCATCATTTTTTTTTTACCTGCAATTGTTTATTTTTAGCCTACAGGCAATTGGACGTCCCATTTATCGGAACGGCAAGGCGGTTCGTTCGTTGTACACGCCCACTGTGGCCTCCGAGCGTGACCGCCCGCTTTTTCCAAGAGCCGGGAGTGTCTCTCCTGTGGGATATCGGTGAACAGGTTGGCTGCGGTCCATCCCTTCAGAGAAAAAACAAAATCTTTTTTTCTGATGTTAACCTTGATGATCTTTTTTTTAAATATTTCTGGCCTCCCACACACTGCAAATTATTCATGTTTAACAGAATCTCAGATGGCTGTTCACTTTCTGAATGATTCATAGGCACTAGATTCTTATGCTTACTTCCTTGTCTCATGCAGTAAAAGCCACCTGATATTTCTTGCCACTGTGGCACTAAATTGCCGTTGTCTTTTAGATCACTATCGCCACATACACTTGCTGTAGGCCAGATAGTTAAGTATGAATTAGGTTAACCATCAAAATAAAGTCCAGTGACACTGTTGTCCAAAGTCTACGTTCAGGTCAGAAATCCACAACTCGGACCTTCTTTGGCCGGTGTTAATTTATCGGAGATCTTAATGTTTTGGCTTTAAGAGAGGCAAGGTTAACACACCTGCAGTGTCTTCAGCACAGCAGACGGCTGAGTGTCCCGGGTCATGGGGTTTTGTTTCCTGAGCCATTTATCAGAGCCGCCCAGGTAACGTTACCGTTTTACAGAACAGAACATTGACACAATGACACTTTCTGTTCCGCTGCCTTTCCTAACGCAAATCGTCACAGTATCAGTCAGGAGAGTCTTAACATGAATCTGTCCCAAACCGACTCACCGTTTCACATAGGATGGGCAGGGCCTGTCTTCACACGTAGCAGTTTGTAGAGGTTCTGCTGATGGGACGGCTGCTCAGAAATCCCTTTGGGGCTTTTGGCAGGGAGGGGAGGTTCCCAAAAACCACGCACAGCAAACCATCATAGCTCCCCGTACGATGAGGACTGCTGTAATGCCAGATACCCCTGGCAGAGGGTTGTGCAATGTGGGTTATGACGCTGTGAAAGTGAGTTGCTTCAGTTGTGCTCTATTTGTTACGTTCATTTGTGACGATCAGAAAATAAAAGTGGGTGTTCAAGTACTTTTTTTTATCCAGGGAGGGAATATAATAGGAACTCTCCTTGCCCACCCCAGCTAGGTGTCTTGTTAAGACCCCCAGAGGTTACGTCTTTTTTTGTACAAGAGCTTGCTCATTAGCGTTTTCCCTGTGCCAGTGTTGCGAATGACAATACACACTGTCGCCCCCAGCTATTGTGCTTCTGTACACTGGGAAAGAGGATTTAAAGTAAACAGTTCGTTTGCCCCTCTCGAGCTGCGCTCCTCCTGCTGTCCGCTGTCCGTTCTGTCACCCTCACCGGCTGTCTTTGTTTTAAGCTGCAAAGCTGGGTGCATGCTGTGGGCTCACTGAGCGCAGCTCGCATGAAGAACCGGCTGCTCCCACGTCCTGGGCCCGTCTCCAGCGACGTGTGGGGAAGGAGGCGGCGGTGTTGCGCTTCGTGCTGTGGTGCCCAGTCGTGTCTCACGAGGTGTGTTTTCGCCAGTTGTCACTAACACACAGAGCTCTCTGTATGCGGCAGGTTGGGGCTCTTGTGAAGAAGAGCACTATCTTGGGTTTGGCCTAAATCTTTTGTGAGGCCCTGTGTTGTTTTCCTGTCAGTCCTTTGAGTCTCTGGTTCCAAGCTTGAAAAGCACTGAAAAATGGACGGGGCCTTATCGGCCTTGATCCTTTTCGAGAGAATATCCGGAAAGAATGTCTCTCGCAGTTGCACGAAGGCTCCACTCGGGCTTTGTGTCTTTAATAAGAAACCGTAACTATGGGCATGTCCTAGACCCTTGTTGCCCAGCACGGCTCCGTGTTTAACATTTCCAGTTAGGACACGGCTGCCCTCTCTCGTCCTTCCAGTCAGCTCTGTTGCAGATGGTTGTGGCAACCAGCTTCTTAATCACTTAATTGCCAATTGCTGGCGTTAATGTAGAATTTGAGGAGATAGCAGCTTCAAGGCCCCACAAAGAGTTGGGAAAAGGGTGCGAGCGGAGCAGCCCTGAGCTGCTGTAGAGACTGCTAACCCCCAGTCACCCAGGGATGAGTCTAATGACAGGGGGACCCGCGCGGTAAAGGCACAGGTTGTGTTTGTCCCTTGTCCTGCCGGGGGTGGAGTGTTTTTACTCGTTTTACTCATGCTGAACTTTGAGTCGCATGCCGTGTGGCACCCTGTGATTGCGGAGGCCACATGGGCTCAGGGCAGCGCTGGTCCAAGTTCTCTCTGTGCTCATGTAAAAGGCTCAGTCCAGCTGCGCGCCTTCGTTGCCCGATTTAATTCGTGTCAGCAGTGACATTGCACTGGGAGAGAAGTTTGGCCACCAGTGGGCCTCACCTCCTCCCACTGAACGTTGAGGCGCCTCTCCAGGAGCTGTTGTTGCTGGAACAGTTACTTAGCATGATGACTAATCCCTGATGAGCCCAGAGTGTCATATGGTCATTGCTGAGAAAGACGTGCACCCAGCAGGAAATCCAAGTGCGGATAATGCCAGCACACACACACACACACACACACACACACACACACACACACACACACACACACACAAATCTTGTTGTAATTTCAAGCACATGTGCCAGGCTTGTAGGCTGGAGCACCCAGGTTCGCATTACAAGTTTCATTTCTTCTGCCAGAGGACGCAGCAGAGCAGTCTGTGATTAGGAAGCTGACGCCTCCGCACCCACACCTGCGATTGACGAGTGAACCCTCGCACTCGCGGTGTGTGTGGGTCAATCCACCATGCTAGATGTATCAGTGACTTTGCAAAAAACAACAGTGGTAAAAGAGTGATGCTCATGCCAAGTTTCGAGGTTCTATTTGATTCTTATTGCCCCTGCTGCATAATACAGCACTTCACAAATTAAGACCACAGCTCTGCTCTATCACTGTAACTTGGTTGAAATTGCAGCAGGGGGTTTCCTCGTTTCCTTGTGCTACGGTGGAGCTGTATCCAGACACCGTGTGATGCAAGTACAGGACACAATGTGAGTTTCTACCTGAATAAATCGAACCGCTACTGTGCAGAATGTGGTGGCGCTGTTTATTCTGAGGGATTATTCGTGGGGGAACGAACATCTAAATTTGCAAGCCGTCGAAGTGGATCTAGGTAATCCTACTCCAAGCGCCGTTCTCTGCAACAGCGGCTTTTGTCTTCTGTGCAAATAAACCCTCAGAGACAGTGACAAGACTGCAGATGTGAAAAAAACAACTCCATTCTGACAGATCTCGAATCTTTAAAAGCCTGCATTTTATTTTTGGAATGGAAATTGTGAGCACTTTAGGTCTTGCATTGTTTCCGTGTAATAATGAAATTTTTTGTTTTTCTTTTTGGAAAAGGGCCATTTTCAGTAACGGCAGCTCAGAGAAGCAGCTGTAAGCTTTCCAGTCGGTGCTCCTGCCCCGCAAGACTGAGTTCACGGACAGAACGCTCCTTGTTTTGGAATAAGCCCCCACACCCGGTCCCACTCCCTGTTCCTCTGACATTTCATTCTTTCCTCAAGTCTCGGCTTTCCCACAGACTTAAATTGTGGTGCGAACCGAAGACAGGTAGAGTTTGGCTCCCACGCATCTTCCCTCATAATTCACACGGATTTGTGTGCCAACATCCGGTTGCTTTCTCACACTTTTAATTAGTGCGTGTTCGATAGCACATTATCTCATATAAACTCCTGACTGGTGTAATCAGGGATCGTTCCGTATTGTGTGCCCCTGAATTACCATGGATAACGAAGGTTTTTTAAAAAGGCAAACTGCGTGGGTTTTCAGTTTTGATGGGCTTTAAAAACAAGAGCTTTTGAAAGGGTGCAAAAACATCTGATGCACGGTATTGTTTAGAAACGAGGACCATCAGAAGGCCTACAAATGAAAGCCATTTGGCTACTCAATTTGTTTTTCCAGCAAAAAGCAAAGTGTGTTTTATGTGTGTATGAATCAAAGTGTTTGCAATGATTGTAATCTCTTCTTCAGTATTGGGAAATGTTTGTTCCCAGAGCTTTCCGGCTGTGAACTTTTTGAATTCTGAATTCATTACTTTCGACCACTGTCGGCGAGACCATTTCCTGGCTCATTTCAGGTCATATTGGCAGCTCCGGCTTGGTCTCGTCCTGGTCTTAGTCCTTCATCTCGTCCTCGGCTGCTTTCAGAATCCTGCGGTGCAGTTTGGCTCGGCAGTGGAGATCTCCTTGGCGTTTGCTGCTCTGTGAATCGGGACAATACGTGCCAGCTAGCTGCGATATTTGATAGCCTATTCCCAGCTCCCCATGGGTGTGGCCTTCCCATCTCCCTACCGGGTTCCTAATCAGATAAGCCTCTCTGATGTGCTCCAGTGAGAATCTAAGACCATTGCAGTTTTTCTCACCTGCCTAGTGGAGTTGATGGTGGTGCTGCAAGTCTGGATGTGCGTGTGACTCTGACACCCTGGGAGAGTGAACCCTGTAACAGAGTGACTGTGTCTATAAACATGTTGCGTAGTCTCTCTCTCTGTGTGGGCTGGGTCTGCATTATTTGGCCTCTGTGTCCGTAACCCTTCGTATGCAGAGATTCACAAGAGAAAGGATGGCTCACTTGTATGGTGCTGCCCTCCCCAAATTCTTTGCCCCGTTTCGAAAACTTTTCAGGAGAAATGCCAAGAGTGAAACATTTCCAGGGTTTCCCAGTGCGTTGCCGTGCTGGAGCTCCTACGTGGACTGCTCATTGAGGAGTCCCTTTAAGGACGGAAAGGTCTGATAAATCAGGATGTTTGCGCCAAAACCATAGCAAATCATCCGGTGAAATTGTGGCTGTTTGTTGTCGAGCCGATTATCATTTTGGAGCAGAGAAGTTAGCTCTTGAGCTTTATGGATGTGACGAGAGGAGCACTTGAATTTAATGAAAAGGAGTCTGTGAGTTGGTGAAAGTCATGGATCAGCCACTACAGCTCTTCAGGTTGGCTGCTGTCTCATTCGTGTCTCAAGGCCTTTCAGCTACTGTGATCAAGTGCTTGATGATTCTGATACTAGAGCTTGGTTTCTTCTCTCTCGGAGTAGGTTTACAAGAATAACAGTCGAAGTACAGGCTGTGAGTATCTTGCTGGTGAAATTGCACAAGTATTGTGCACGTTAACATTTTGCACTTCTCAATGCCTGGGCAAATAGCCAGCCTGTGACAGGAAAGCTCTGTGAATCATTTGATTATGAGCAGTTATGCAGTTGTGTGGGATTTTTAGGGCCCTTTCTTTGCACTTCCACTTTTAAGTAAAAAATGTCATTTTTTTACTTGCTTGTGTGTATTTAGTAAATTATATGCATATGTCAGGCATGGTGTTGTTATCCTAATGCGTAACATGTAATGCTTTTAAAATTGACTTTAAAAATCCCTTCAGATCTAAAAATCTTAGTTTTTTCCTGTAAAAGAAAGCAAAGAGGAACATTTCTTGGCTAAAAGCAATGGGATAATGACAGTGTGTCACACATAGCAATATATATCAGCGAGAAATCTGTAATTAAACCGGAGAGCCCCCTTAATATCTGTTTCTGTGTAATTAAATACAAAATAACTGTTAGAGCTTAAACAGAAGCATTGTGCAACTCCAAACACAGCCTGCCTTAGAGTTTGTATGTGATGTGAGGTGATTAGCTTTAATCCACAATCACAGTTTTGAGCAGTGAAAAAGGAAAATCTGTTTGTTTTGACTGGAGTTTGTTTTATGGAGAGAAGAGGTTTTAAGCACAAACATCCTCTCTTGTTACCAAAGTTGGGCTTCATTGCAGGCGACTGATTTCACAACTTCCAGAGCCACGCTCTGAGCAATCTGCCTTCGTTTGTGATTTTCTGTTCTGGGCTTTGTTTACAGAGGATACAGCCAATCCTGTGTTTTGTGACCCTCCTGGTGGGTGAGGGGGTGTTGTTCTGTAGACACTGCCTGACCGAATGAGATTCCCCAATCCTCAAAACCTCATCCTGCAGGAGTCCCTCAGAAAAACTGTTGTCGCCGGAACTTTGCGGTAAATAAGATTTCTCTGAGCTGCCTGTGAACCCTCATTTATTTCTTTTGTGTGTTAGCTCTGGAAGTGAGGGGTCTTGCCTTCCAGGTTTTGTGGAAAAGGGCCATTTGTGGTTTTTCCTCTGGGTTTAGAGTGTCGTCCTATAATTCCAGTGCGAAGGCCTGCTGAGCTTTCTCTGTGATGTTGCCACCCGTGGTGGATCAACTTGGGTGCCTGTTCCGGAGAAGTGTGGCAACACAACCGGTTTCCCGACAGGCCTTGCAAGGATTTGCACTTTTGCACACAAAAGGGAAATGTGAGTGATTCAGAGCAGTGTGGCTTCACTCCAAAGGCTCATTAGCTGAGCCACAGTCTCTTTCTCCCCCCCCCAACATGGGGCTGATCAGCCACCCTCCGCAGAATGCACGCCCCCCCTGGACTCTTAAACACAACCACGATTGTTTTGATCGTTTCCCCTGACATGCCGGTCCCTGGATCACTGGCCCTCTGGGCCACAGACGCTCGCCTCTGCCCTGCTCGTGCCAGAACACCGGCAATATTGCAAGTGTTTCTGGGAATCTGATCTCGCTGAAGTCGAAAGGGGAGCGCTTTCGCTGATGAGCGCTGCCAAAACAAGTTCTGGCCCTCAAGCAAGTGTCAAACGGATCGTACAAAGTAGCTGATTATCAAACCCTTGGTTAATTGTGGTGCATCCCATTACATTTTTCCCCTTAATTCTCATTTTTCGTGAATTGACCTAATAATCCTAATTTTGGATTACTATGCTGCTTCCTCACGTTGTCCCAGGTCATTCCAAGCAGGATCTGTCAAGCTAATGGGTTTTGAAAGGGGATTTGGGAAGCAGGAAATGAGTCAGAAGCTGTGAGAGCTGGCTGTGAATTGCACAGCCTCAGGTCATGATAAGGGATGTTTCCTTAGCTCCTCGCCGCTCTGCTGTCCTTTTGAGCGCCAGCTGAAGCCTGCGGCGTTCACACAGGGTGCTGGTGCCACTGCCTGCTCCGAGGGCAACGGTCTGTACGTGTGGCGGCCGAAATCTCCCGCGTTTGCTGTCATCGCTCCAGCGCTGGCAGAGAGAGAAACGGACAGCGACGAGAGTTTCAGACGCGCACCCCGTTGTGAAATGGCCTGTCGATCAAACATGACATATTTGTCTCGAGCTCTCCCAGTTCAAACTCGACTCAGGAGCCGACATCCGCAGCTATATAAATAAATAAATAAATAAAAACCCAATTCGCGAATTCAGGAACAACTAGAAGTCATGGCAGCCCTATGCCACTCAAACTGGCCATTCTTCCTCTTGACCGTTGGATCTGACACTGAGGTGTCCTGTATGTAAGGTGAACACAACACGGTTTCTTTATAGATTGCACTTATGAAAAATGAAACCAGAAACTGCAGGGCAGGGGCTAGCAGCTGCTTAATTCACTTTGGACTTTGTCAGTCATTTATGTCTTGAATGTGCTGTGATAAACATTGCAGAACAAGGCTGCAAGTGTTTAACATTTCAGTACAATAGTCTCCTTCATTCTGTATTTTCTCCACTTGTATTGAGCCTTACTGCATCATTCCTACTGTCTGTGAGCTCAGCCATTTATATTATTGGGGTGATGCCCTCAGCAGTTACAGGAAATCGGACGTTTGGATTCACGTCCCTGGGTCTGATTGTCATGGAGAGGTCTTTAGAAACCCTGTTTTTATGTAGCTTGAATGAGTTGTCTCAGTTCTGGCAAGGCTGTAATGTTTCTGGACACTCAGAAGTATTGGTAAATTATAAAATACAAAGTTTTGCTCTGTCGAAACAGATGGGAAGTGTACCAAAACACAAAGCATATTTTGAATCTGAAAGTGTGAGGTCATCTTCCATAGAAAAAAGGAAGACTTTGTTTGGGGTAATTCTTGGAAAACCAAGTCAGTCAAGATTTTTCTGTTTGCGCCATTCTCTCTCATGCACATACATGCTTTATGATGATTTTACTGTCATTTACCATGGTATAGGATAGTAAACTTCTACTGTAACATGAGTAATTATATCAGATCTTGGCAGTATTGGTGTTTCCATTCTAAGATGATTACTAGGTTTTGTGAGAAGTTCTAGCCTGCCTTAAATGAACAGTAATAAGTGGAAGCTGCCATTAATAGATGCTATCTTGTATGCAATGAAAAAAAAAACATTTTAGTTCTATCTCCAGCCTTGTTCCTGCTTGGATATTTTTAGACAAAGGTGTCACTTTCACCTAAGAGTATATCAGATTGCGAGGAGAGGATGTGGGCAATTTATCATCACTCTTAAACATGCGCTGAATTTCTTCACAGAGTCTCACTCAAGTCACTACAGAAACACTTAGAACTGTCATGTTAAGTGTAATAAGGCTGTACTTGATATTGCTTACTGTATCTGAAGATATGTATCATTAGCGTTAAATATCCTTTGCTGAAGCCTTTGCTGTTTTGGTCGTGACAGGGCTGTCCAGTCATGGTCCTGGTGGACCACTGTGCCTGCAGGTTCTCTGGATCCTTTCAATTCGGCAGCACCCAAAGAGCTGGGAGAAACTCCGCTGATGCAGTTCAGCCAGTAAGCAGCTGGGTGACCTCATAAAGAGCTGATTTGGAATGCAAACTCACAGACACTCCAGCCTTCCAGCACCAGGAGTTTACGATCAGACAAGTCTAGGGTCAAGGTGCATTCACATTGCTCAACCCCTGCTATGTAATGGAGCTTCAGAGTAATGGAGCTCTGACTCATATGCACGTTATTCCATGCGCAGTACAAATGTGGCCTGTCCGGTAGTCATCAAATATCCGAAAACATCAAGAGCTGCGAAAGGGAGTCGCAGAAGCTTTCCAGATGGGCATTGTCATAACCCTGGAAGGCCTACAGCTTCGAAAGCCATAAGCGGCCCATGTGGTTCGTACCTCACAGCCATGCTGCAAAGCTGTCGGCACCTCACTCAGGTTCCTTTCCTCCTCCTCTGTCATCGCGCAGCGCTTTCTCACCTGGATAGCTCTTTCTCTGGGGGCCAGTTTACTGCTCTGTCTGAGGGAGAGGTTTGCTGAAGACGCTTGCTTCCTTTTCTGTCCCAAATGAAACATGTATCTGCCTGCAAAGCAAAAGACAAAACACAGTACATTTTAACTGGGTATGAAGCCATTAACAAATAAGAAACTTTGATGGCCAAGATGACTAAAACAAGTTGGCAGTTTATGTCATCTTAACAATTTAGAAAAAAAACTAAGAAAATTGGGTCATCAGTATTTGAGACAGATATTTGTGTGACTTGTCCAAATTAAATGGGTTAATAGCTGTGAGAGTAAAGGATTGGTTAGTTCTATTGCTCTTAAAGCTGGGCGGAGCGGTGGCACTGTGGCTAAGGATCTGCACCTGTGGCTGGAAGGTTGCCGGTTCAAATCCTGCGGCTGGCAGAGAAATCTTACTGTGTTGGGCCCCTTAACCCCAACTGCTCCAGGGGCGTCATATAAATGGCTGACCCTGTGCTCTGACCGCAGGCTTCTCTCTCCCTGTCTGTGTGCCTGTGTGTCTCATAGAGAGCAAGCTGGGGTCTGCGAAAAGACAAATTCCTAATGCAAGAAATTGTATATGGCTAATAAAATGATATGATCATTGAATTTAAATGTGATCTGGGTAGTCCAAATCAGTGCTCTGATGAAAGGAGCTCAGGCTCCTGTGACTTTCTGAGGCATTCTCTAGATGTACAGTATGTAATCAAGATGTTGTGATTGAATTAAATAAGCTGGTTTGACTCCACTGAGCAATGCTGATTGCAAGTTTAGTTCCTGTGTATTGATCCAGCATCAGTTTGCTCCATGGCCGCTAGGGGGCAGTACTCCGATTGCGAATTGGAGGCAGGGCCTCAGGCTGGGGAGCCTTTCCAGAGCTGGGAAAGGGAATTAATCAGAGCTGTCAAGGCTTCCAAGGAAATAGATTCCCCCCCTCTAATTAGTGTCACTGTGCCGGGAGCAGTCTGCGTGCCTGTCAGGTTCTCCGCTGCTGTTTAAGAATGTATGGCCCCCCACCCCCGCCCCCCACCTTTCAGCTCCTCCACACCTTGTGTCTGCAGTCTGGGGGGGTCACCTGGGCTGTTTGCGCCTCTTTATCTCTTTTCCTTTTTTCTCCCTCTTCCCTTACTGCCTCCGTCATTCCTTCTGGCTGCTGTTCTCCAGTCCCTTCCTGACTCCCGTCAGGCAGGCTCTGGTCTGGAAAAGGCCCTGCCGCTCCGGAATTGTGGGATTGGTCTCCGTGTGGGTGGCTCCCTGAGCCCCTAAACTGTCCGCTTATATGCGACAGGCGACAACATGCTTTATTGTGGTGTTCGTAGTAACTGCTTTATTACAACAGGACTTTTCTCTCCTAATTAAGCGCTTTAGTTGTATGGGGGCTCCTTGTCTTCCTACCATCCCAAATATGGTGATGCAGTGCGTGGGGAATGAAGGAGCCCAGGGTTTTATACCGTTCCAAACACCCTCTTCTTCCGGAACGGCACACCTGTTGGCCGCCCGCTCGGTGAAAGGCACCGTGGGAAGGCAGGGCCAGCTGGAGCCAGAGGGGGGGACGGGCTTGATGAAGGGCCCCCACAGTTGAGACACTGAGCCCCCACGTCGGGTCGGGGGCTGGAGCCCAGGCCTGGTCTGTCACCCATAACAGTCCTTTTTCCCCCTCTGTCAGCAGCACATTCCTGCATCCGTTAAAATGGATATTAAACACCCGCTCTATTTAAAAAAAAAAAGACACACAATTTAAAATGTTTTGGGCTTTTCCGTCCTTGACCGTTTTTTTTAAACGTCTTCATAAACGGTTATTAACTCTTTATTTAGGGCGTTGTTGTCTCGCCAATGAAAGCATTCACCAGTAAAACAGGAGTGTTAATTGGAAATCCCACGATAATCCATCGGAAACAGATTGCTTTATATTTCAGCTTTTGCTCATCTGGGAAATATTCATTTGGCTCTGAGGAGGCCGGATTGTAGTCTTTTTTTTAAACAGCCTGTCGGTTACGTCAACATTGGGAGGCTTCGTGAAGTCATGAGAATTTTCCAGTTTGTCTGTCTGAGTTCAGTTAGCCTAGATGCTTATTTAAATGAGCATATATTTAGCTTTTTCAGCTGACCAACAGCTGTTTACAGTCAGGATGACTGGTCGCATACTGTGACCCTCTATATAGATTGACTCTATTGTATGCAGGTTCCCTCGATAAGGGGAATAACTTTGTTCATCTCTCGAGAAGAAGTGAGAATGACTCCAGTGACACTCGGCCGAATGATTAAATGTCTCCTGGTTAGAATCCTTCAAGCCTTGGCAAACCACTCATTTCTAGTCCATTGTCACAGTGCTGCCACCCAGTGGTGGGGTTCGGGAACAGCATTCTCCCAGCATGCACGTTGGTGAGCGGTTCTGATACTGTAGATCCTGACGGACTGCTTTTCCCCTGCCGGCAGGATGTGAAGATTTTCCGTTCGCTGATCCTGGGGGAGCCGGAGAGGGGACAAAGCCAGTATCAGGCTCTGTGCTTCGTCACGCGCCTCAACCACAACGAGATCATCCCCAGCGAGTCCATGGCCAAGCTGCGCCAGGTGAGAGGTTCGCTGTAACGGGGGCACTTCTCCACCTCGGGGTACCCCAGGCCGTCTTGAGTCCCAGCTGACCTTCCGTCCTGACTATTCTCCAGCCCCACTACACTGCCTTTTTCTGAAATGGGACGAGTAATGGCTCCAATTCAGACAAAAAAAATGTTACACGCTCACTTTGTACAAATAAAACCTTTTTTTTTTCTCTCTTCCATTTCTAAAATTGTGGATTTCTATTGGAATCTAGCTGAGAGCAGAGCAATACGTCCATATCTAGATCTAGAAATAAAATATGTAGCTGTGGTTTACAGGGGTCTTGAGGCTGGAGTTAAACAGAAGATAAGTCACCCTGCAGCTCACAACTGGCAGCCCGCTGAAGCTCAGCAGGTGTGAGCCTGGTCAGTACCTGGATGGGAGACTCCTGGGAAAAACTAAGGTTGCTGCTGGAAGAGGTGTTAGTGGAGCCAGCAGGGGGAGCTCACCCTGCAGTCCATGTTGGTCCTAATGCCCCAGTATAACTACACAAAGGCGCCATCCTTTTTGGATAAGATGTGAAACCAAGGTCCTGACTCTCTGTGGTCATTAAAAATCCCAGGGTGTTTCTCGAAAAGAGTAGGGGTGCTGCCCCGACATCCCAGCCAGATAACCCCCTGGTCTTTACCAGTCATGGCCTCCTAATGATCCCCCTCTCTGAACTGGCTTCATCACTCTGCTCTCCTCCCCACTGAGAGCTGGTGTGTGGGGAGAGGACTGGAGCATCATCCAGGTGGGGCCGCACACTGGTGGGGGTGGAGGGGATCCCCATGACCTGTAAAGAGCTTTGAGTGGAGAGTCCAGAAAATATATAAGGATAAGGACTTTTCTTCTTGTTCTTCATTATTGTTATAGTTATAAAGAAATGTCTGGCTGTTTTGTTGCCACAGAATTTTAAATATTAAGGAGTATTTAGTCTCGGGGGGAAGAATTTAAGGTTCGCTGCGAACAGGGGTGCTTTTCCGGCCCGCGAGCCGCGCGAGATGTTGACGTCTCTTTATCCCTTCCTTGCAGAAGAACCCGCGGGCGATCCGGTCGGCGGAGGAGAAGCGTGGGGCGGAGCACCTGGCCATGAACGTGGCGGTCAACCTCAGCCAGGCGGGGCAGCTCAGCGCGCACATCCGCAACGTCTGCGCCGAGGCCCGCGGGGCCGTGTACTCCCGCGAGGCCGACGTGCGCCACTGGCTGGACCGAGGTGGGTGGCGGCGGGGTTAGGGAACGAGGCCGTTCCGGAGAGCGGCCGCACTCTGAATCCCGGTGTTTTCCAGGGCTGTGTAGTCATAAATAATTCCTTACACTTCCAAAACCATTTTCTGGACACTGTTAAAAAATACACTGATAAAACACTATTGGTATTATTGATGTCATTATTAATACTAGTAATAATAAGTATTTAATAATAATCCTTACATTTATATAGGGCTTTTCTGGACTCTCCACTCAAAGCTCTTTAAAGGTCATGGGGATCCCCTCCACCACCACCACCAGTGTGCAGCCCCACCTGGATGATGCTCCAGTACTCTCCCCACACACCAGCTCTCAGTGGGGAGGAGAGCAGAGGGATGGGGATGAGGGTTATTAGGAGGCCATGATTGGTAAAGACCAGGGGAAAATTTGGCCAGGACACCAGGGGTCACACCCCTACTCTTCTCAAGAAACACCCTGAGATTTTTAATGCCCACAGGAGATCGGTTTTACATCTCATCTGAAGGATGTCATCTTTTTACAGTGTAGTGTCCCTATCGGTATATTAGAGCATTAGGACCCACTCAGACTGCAGGGTGAGCGCCCCCTACTGGCCCCACTAACACCTCTTCCAGCAGCAACCTTAGTTTTTCCCAGGAGTCTCCCCTCCAGGTGCTGACCAGGCTCACACCTGCTGAGCTCCAGTGGGGCTGCCAGCTGTGGGTTGTACCCTGTAATCTAAGCACAGCCCCGTTCAGCCTCAAGACGAGCACAGAACGTATATTGAGCCACAGACCGCGACGGGGTTTGGGAATATTTCGAGGAGCCGGTCACAGAACGCCCGTTCCGACGGCGCGGCTGTCCGGGAATCCCGCAAAGCCGTCCCGCACCCGAGTCTAGTCTGGCGGCCGGCCCGCTGCCCTGATTTCTGGATGAGAAACAGCCCCCCCTCCCCGGCCTGCCTCAGCTCTGTGCGTCTCTCTCTCTCTCCCCCCCGCAGGCGTGGAGGGCTCCATGTTCGAGATCCTGCCCCCGGCGGCGGGCGAGTTCCCGGGGCTGCGCGGCTGTCACGCCACGCGGGACCTGTGGCAGCCCTGCGCCTGCAGCTACAGCCTGCGCCTGGAGTGGTACCCCTGCCTGCTCAAGTACTGCCGTGGGCGCGACGCCGCGGGCAGGGCCGCGCCCTACAAGTGCGGCATCCGCAGCTGCAGCAAGGGCTACCGCTTCGACTTCTACGTGCCCCAGAAGCAGCTCTGCCTCTGGGAGGAGGACGGCTAGAGCCGGCGGGCTCCCGTCTCTCCGAGCGCCTCTCTCCAGATTTACTTTCATGCCCTATTTAAAGAAAAATAAACGGAAGATGGTTTTATTGTGCAGCGGTACCCGATTTTTCTCTTGCCGGGGTCGGCAGGGGGTTTACGAGAGGAAACGATAACCTCGGCGTCTCGGAGCCGGATGTGATGTTTTGCTGGGGGAAACCGGAACGGCGTCGGCTGGGGGGGGCTGGGGGCTGGCGTCACGAGTGACCCCCCCCCCCTCAAGGAGCAGAGACCCGAGCTCTCATGGCCCGCGAGACATTCGGAGGATCGCCCCCTCTTTTTTTGGGGGCGGGGTGGGCGGATTGATGTAGTGAGGACGTGCTGAAACCCAGCCGGGGCACGCTGCTGCTCCAGGACCCCCTCAGCGCTGGCGCGGCCTCTTCCCCAGGCTGAGAGCCCCCCGCGGTGCCCGGGAAGCAGCCCTTTCTCCCCCAGGCTTGACACGAGTCTGCTCTCCAGCCTGCGAGCTGCCACAGACCCACAGAGCCGCGCAGGAATTTTTATGGCCAGATGAGTGACGTTGCAGCCCTGCCGCTGAGGAGGGATGAGCAGCGGGTTCTAAGGTGCCTCTTGAACTGTGGGTTGCTGACCACCTACAGAGCAACAGCCCTGGAAACGTGCCTGAAGAGTGGAAAGAAGCTCAATCCTGCAGC
Source organism: Lepisosteus oculatus (assembly GCF_040954835.1). NCBI lineage: Eukaryota > Metazoa > Chordata > Actinopteri > Semionotiformes > Lepisosteidae > Lepisosteus > Lepisosteus oculatus. Next base: position 14,274,810 of record NC_090718.1, read on the forward strand.
TCCTGAAGTGTGTTGACTGCACTGGATAACTGGAGTATTCTGGGACAGTCACAAGACCAAGCAGGCAAACCAGCGTTGCGACTAAACAGGGAAACATTTGCTCAGAGTTCCTGCATTTTGGGAGTGATCCATTTCCCTATATCTTTGATTTTCCTTTTTCTTATTTGATTTCCCATTTATCACAAAGCCAGGTTGCCTTATTTCTCTCTGGACTGCAGGTTCTATTTATTTTCAAACAGAATAAAATGATCGATGATTAATCTTTTTTTTTTTAAAGGATGGGTGTATGTTTACAAGGAATTGTTGCTCATAGTCTCACTCATGTTCATGGTATTCTGCATGTGTCTCATAGATCAGGCCTTGCAGGAGAATTAGGAGGAGGGCCGGGGTTTGCCTTTTAAAACTAAAAATATTCATCTTGTTGCCGAACAGCCTGGCCATGAACCTCACACGTTGTATTCTGACCTCAGAGCAGTTCAACACAATGTCTGTACATTGCTGTCAGGGTGTATACCTGCCTAATTGTCAGCAATCCCTTATATTTGCAGCTTAATACTGTCCTTCTGAAGGATATATATACATATTTAATTTGAAAAGTTTCATATGATGGTGCTTCACAGACTTTTGAGTCTGTGTAAGAAGGACCTATTGCAGATTTGCCCCTAGGGTGAAAGCTGTTGGCCGTGAATAGAAGGATAAGGCCTTCATAACCCGAGACTGAGAATAACTGCTTTCTGTGTAAAGGCGCTGTTGAAGGAGTCCCCCGGGACTGTTAAAAGTAGGGGCAGTCTGAGAGGGTCCATGTCGGAGCCCCACTTGCGAAGCGGGGTGGAGCTGCTGTGTTCAGGAAGGCTCTCGTCCCGCCTGCGGCTGAGCCCGTGAAACACGGAAGGAACAAGGGCGTTCCTGTTTACCTGCGCTACCTGTCCTCCGAGCAGTGTCGCCTCGCCTCGCCTCGCCTCGCCTCGCCTCGCCTCGCCTCGCCGCGCCGCGCCGCCAGCTGGCATCAGGGCCCAGTCGCCAGTCTCGGAGCGGTGCTGCCCGGCCCCACAGCCAGCTCGAGTCATCTGGGGCCGGCGCCCAGCGGCTAGGGTCGCAGCAGGGCCGCTAAACAGGAAGGGAGGGAGAAAGATAACTTGCCGATTGCAATATTGGAGCACCTTATGAGTCATTATTTTCCAGGTACTGTGCTTGTAAAGCTGAAGGTTAGAGACCTGTTTTTTTTCATAGGCGTTCCGAAAACTTCAACTACCTGCATCCCATACAGATAACCTTTAATAATAATAATTTATAACAATTGCTTACACTTATATAGCGCTTTTCTGGACACTCCACTCAAAGCGCTTTACAGGTAATGGGGATCCCCTGCACCACCAGTGTGCAGCCCCACCTGGATGATGTGACGGCAGCCATAGTGCGCCAGAACGCTCCCCACACATCAGCTCTCAGTGGGGAGGAGAGCAGCGTAATGAAGCCAGTTCAGAGATGGGGATTATTAGGAGGCCATGATTGGTAAGTGTCAATGGGAAATTTTGGCCAGGACACACTTCTGCCAGGGCGAGGGATCTAGTTTCAGCGGAGGGACACTGTGACCGCGGTGCACAGTGGGTGAAGTGTGGGATTCCTCCGCCGGACGTACGCCTGTGCCCGTACGAGTTAGAAACTGGGGGGGGGGGGACGATACATTCATATTATTACTGGGGGGTTGTCGAATGGGCTAATAAACTAAAGCATGTAGACCCGCCGTCCAGGTGTGGGGTGGTGCGAGGCGGTATCCCCATTACTGCCCTCTTGCTTCCACACCATGGGTTTCTTCTGAGTTGGGGGTCAGGTTCTCCTGTCGTCGTTTTTCTTAACCGTGTTCAGGGGATTTACTGCCCTCTCGCTTGTGGGTGGCAGTATTTTTACTGGAAGACGGGAGGGTGTGGGGGTTGCATGTCAGTTGCTTCAGGTGAAACATCTGTGCCAGAAGTGACAGGGTGAGGAGGTGAGGAGGAAGCCCGGGCTATAAATTTTAACATCTGTACGTAAATAACAGGAGTGGCTTTGGCCTATTAAAATCAGTCCATTGCTACCAGCAGCTTTAAACTCAGAAGTGGATATGAAGGCTCTTTCTGACAGGTCTCAAACAATCGCTCCCATTGTAAGAAATCCCTTCCGTGCGATTGTTATGGAATTTGGGATCTGTGTGGGAGGAGGGAGAGATCAGAAGAGCAAGGGGCTGGTTTCTAGGAGTGTTGATGAGGACACTCGTGCGATATCGAAACGCCCTGCTTTGCGTTAAAAAGTGTGATAACCCCCCCCATGTGTCTCTAGTCAAAAGCAATTTTATGTTGTTGGACATGGTTGAAAATTATCACACGTCTTTTTTCTACGCTGAAATAAATATTTGTTTTAATTTCCGAGATACCTGACCATTTATAATTCAATGACACAGAAATGAACCATATGACGGAAATTGACAGAAGTCAGATTGTGGGGATAATGGAGCATCAATGTAATTATTCTTTGAAGTGATATGATTCTCCAGCACTTCTGTGATCTCACTTCTAAATATAAGCTTTTCCTTTACAGCTGTGAATGGAGCCCTTTAATTCTGTGTAAATGCATACTGTAGAAATGTCAGTAATTATTGTTTCATTTTTGCTTACGCAGTTTTTTTAAACGTGTATCCGTATATCAATAACAGCCAAAATAATAAACAGTTTTGTTGATCTCGTTTAAAAATGCCATGTTATAGTAATGATATAAGTGCCTTAACACGGTGCCCTGTTTTTGATAATGAATAGAGTAAATAAGTCGCAGACGAATTATTTTTGTAATAAAATGTGTAAAAAAGAGTAATTTCAAATCTGAAATAATTTGTAAAAACAAATATATTTGTCTTTTATGGCTAAATAAAAGCCCTTTTGCACTACACTAGAAAGAGTGGGTTTTTTTTCCAGCGGTCACATACAATGACATTAATACCAGTCTAACTTCAAAAGACTTTTTCCCCCTTCACGGACGACAGAACAAAGTCGGTTTAGAAATCAAAGAAACTCGATCCTTTCCCGGGTGAAGTGTCCGGCTAATGGGGTTTGCAAAAAAAAAAACACGTTCTTGAAAGTAAATCTTTCAAATATAAATTGTCTACTCCTCTGAAGAAAATCTTTTTTGCACAACGACGTGTCACGGGTCAGCTCACTCGCAAATCTTCTTTTTGCAGCCTGTCCGCACACCTGTAGGTAAACGGTCCACATTGGAAGACACAGGTAAGACCTGCTGTACTTGAGCATTTCCTTTCAGCGATCACCTCCTCCTCCAGTGCTTCTTATGCCCCCTACTGCCTAAATTAGTAGGAAAGGGAAAAAGTTGCAGAATTGCTTTAAGCTCAAGTGCAAGTTTATTGTCATTATACTCATATACAGGTACAGTGCCTTGCGAAAGTATTCGGCCCCCTTGAACTTTTCAACCTTTTGCCACATTTCAGGCTTCAAACATAAAGATATAAATTTTTTATTTTATGTGAAGAATCACCAACAAGTGGGACACAATTGTGAAGTGGAACGAAATCTATTGGATTTTTGAAACTTTTTTAACTAATAAAAAAATGAAAAGTGGGGCGTGCAAAATTATTCGGCCCCTTTACTTTCAGTGCAGCAAACTCACTCCAGAAGTTCAGCGAGGATCTCTGAATGATCCAATGTTGTCCTAAATGACTGATGGTGATAAATAGAATCCACCTGTGTGTAATCAAGTCTCTGTATAAATGCACCTGCTCTGTGATAGTCTCAAGGTTCTGTTGAAAGCGCAGAGAGCATCATGAAGACCAAGGAACACACCAGGCAGGTCCGTAATACTGTTGTGGAGAAGTTTAAAGCCGGATTTGGATACAAAAAGATTTCCCAAGCTTCAAACATCCCAAGGAGCACTGTGCAAGCGATCATCTTGAAATGGAAGGAGTATCAGACCACTGCAAATCTACCAAGACCTGGCCGTCCCTCTAAACTTTCAGCTCAGACAAGGAGAAGACTGATCAGAGATGCAGCCAAGAGGCCCATGATCACTCTGGATGAACTGCAGAGAACTACAGCTGAGGTGGGAGAGTCTGTCCATAGGACAACAATCAGTCTTACACTGCACAAATCTGGCCTTTATGGAAGAGTGGCAAGAAGAAAGCCATTTCTCAAAGATATCCATAAAAAGTCTCGTCTAAAGTTTGCCACAAGCCACCTGGGAGACACCCCAAACATGTGGAAGAAGGTGCTCTGGTCAGATGAAACCAAAATCGAACTTTTTGGCCACAGTGCAAAACGATATGTTTGGCATAAAAGCAACACAGCTCATCACCCTCAACACACCATCCCCACTGTCAAACATGGTGGTGGCAGCATCATGGTTTGGGCCTGCTTTTCTTCAGCAGGGACAGGGAAGATGGTTAAAATTGAGGGGAAGATGGATGCAGCCAAATACAGGACCATTCTGGATGAAAACCTGTTGGAGTCTGCAAAAGACCTGAAACTGGGACGGAGATTTATCTTCCAACAAGACAATGATCCCAAACATACAGCAAAATCTACAAAGGAATGGTTCACAAATAAACGTATCCAGGTGTTTGAATGGCCAAGTCAAAGTCCAGACCTGAATCCAATCGAGAATCTGTGGAAAGAGCTGAAAACTGCTGTTCACAAACGCTCTCCATCCAACCTCACTGAGCTCGAGCTGTTTTGCAAGGAAGAATGGGCAAGAATTTCAGTCTCTCGATGTGCAAAACTGATAGAGACATACCCCAAGCGACTTGCAGCTGTAATCGCAGCAAAAGGTGGCTCTACAAAGTATTAACGCAAGGGGGCCGAATAATTTTGCACGCCCCACTTTTCATTTTTTTATTAGTTTAAAAAAGTTTCAAAAATCCAATAGATTTCGTTCCACTTCACAATTGTGTCCCACTTGTTGGTGATTCTTCACATAAAATAAAAAATTTATATCTTTATGTTTGAAGCCTGAAATGTGGCAAAAGGTTGAAAAGTTCAAGGGGGCCGAATACTTTCGCAAGGTACTGTATGTGGTATAACGAAATGCTATTGAGCTAGCTCTCAGATGGTAAGAAGTACAAAAAACAACAAGAACAAAACACTTGCATAAAAAGAGAGAAGGCACTGTGAGGTTCAAATCGTAGGTGAGAGAGGCTGGGAGTTTAATAGTTTGATAGTGCGGGGGTAAAAACTGTCTCTGATTCTGGTAGTCCGGGCCCGAATGCTCCGGTACTGTTTTCCAGATGGTAGAGGGTCAAACAGTCTGTAGCTGGGGTGTGTGGGGTCTTTCTTTGTTGATGCTTAGAGCTTTCCACAAGAACCATCTGTCATAAATTAAACGTGGTTCATGCAAACGCGTTCACACCCGTGTGGTAGGAAGGGCTGAAGGGGGTGAATTATGTATTTAATAGCACTCGGGACATTTTAAAGTGCACCTCAACCTTCTCAGCCTGATATCTGGGACAGGACAGTTTTGGTCCTGTTCGTGGACTGTAAATGAATTCGGATCAGGCTTTCATAAGGCACAACAAAAGGGGCATTTCTGTGTCTTGTTTAGAATGGATGTAGATTTGTGTATCATCACCATAGAAATGATCATTCAGACCATGTGATTTTAATAATTGTGGGATGTGTGAATGCTGAATAACGGGGAGCCGGTGTCGAGCCCTGAGGAACACCAGACTTAGTGACCCCAGCTTCAGAACTGAAACCCCCAAGTGTGAGCTGACATTAAAGACAGAGTTGAATCATTTAAAGGGGAACTGCAGTCCCAATTTCTCAGACCAGTTATAAAACCTTGGTAACAAAATAAATCCATTGACGTTACAGAAAGATTGTACGAATTTTGAATGAAGCACAAAATTGTAAACTTTGTGAAAATACTGTAAGTCGCCATGTTGTGACAAACCCGTGGTCTCACCATGGGCGAGAGTGAGAGCTCACGAGAATGGCCATGTGAAACGACCCTTCCTGCTCACTAGTCACTGTAACGACTAATGTAATGTGATGTACAGGTTGTGCAGAAGACATTTCACCACAGAAATATTCCAATGTGATCTGAATTTGTGATCTGAAAAGTAGAGTTTGTTGGCAAAACCGTCTCAAAATCAAAGCAATGTTTCTATTGGATTAAAAGAGATGTGCTCACAAGCCTGCTTGTTTACAATGTAACAAGGCTGCTTCACGGCACCAGAAGTTCTGTTGCCTCATTCTGAATCTCAGAATGTGGTGCTGCGCAGACCTGGAAACTTAATCTGTTTTGTGATGTAAATTGGAGGTTTTACAAGTTACTTTTTACTATATACATTTTACTTTTATTGTGGTTTGAAATGCACTCATCAATGCTGATTCTTTCTAACCCCAAAATATAAAAATAACATTGCAGTTCCCTATGAAGACCATGACAGAAACTCCAAACACAGTCTCAAGATGTGAAAGTAAGATGTCATGATTAATAGTGTCAAAAGCAGCACGGAGGTCAAGGAGAATAAGGACAGAGAACCAGAATCAGCAGCCCTAAAAAGATTGTTAGCAATTTTAACCACGGCGGTTTCTGTGCCATGTAATTGTCTGAAGCCAGTTTGGAAGAGTTTGAATAGGTTCTTTGCAATGAGATGGTTGTTTCATTGAATTGCAACAGCGTACTCTTTTTGTTTTGCAAGAAAAGGTGGGTTTTCTTGCAAAAAGTGTCTATAGAATATTAGAAGCCTGTAAAAATCCATTATCATAGGTTAAATTATACTCAAAGACTCCTATCTGAACAGCTTTATTAACGTAATTTGATAGACAGGATTACAAAATAATTGTCAAAACTTCTTGTACAGACAGAAGCTTGGGATACTATCCACTTGAAGAAAGGTTTCAATTGAGAGGAGGTCATTGGGCCCATCTAGCAATCTTTTTAATGTTCCCAGTCAGATTTCTTTCTTTATTTTCCTAGATATGGCAAAACACACTCTAAAATAAATATTGCTTTTAAGAAATGTCTGGATTATTGCTGTATTTATTGGTCAAACCGAGGGCAGAAGTGATTGGTCAGTACTGCACCACTGCTATCAGATTTGCATTTATTTGCATATGCCAGCTCGAACACAGAAAAGAGGGTCTCGAGAAGAATAGCATTTGTTTGGTGGGGAAACAGTTAATTGTTTTCTCCAACAGACTGCTCAGAATTGTGTCGTATTCAATGTCATTATATACAAGAGTATGTGCGAGACAGTGCTCATGCATTACCTGATCAAAGCAGATAAAACATTTAACAAGAACTGAATATCATCATTCGTTTGTCATAAAGTGGTGACTCCCTTTTCAAACACCAGTGCTTATGTGACTCAGGATGGACAGTCTGTGCTTTGCTTCTGTTGTTGCTAACAATTATAATTGTAAATAGTTTCCCCCATTTTGAGTTCTGTCTGCAGGTATTAGCGGCTGAGAATCATTTGCTCAAATTGTACAGCATTCTGCAATGAAGGGATTTTGCACTGAAGTATTTTACCACTGTGATGGTATCCCAGAAAAAGAGTTACTACATGGGGTTTAGTGTCCTTGATGTTGCTACCATGGTCAAGACCACACCTTGATATACTTCATGGTGTAACATTTGCTGTGTTGAGTCGACCTCCCTGAAAATAAGGCACCAAATCGGGTGGCCGGTAAGTTTTTGATTTGAAGGTTAATCATTATCAAAAAGAATGGAAGCCTTTATTGATGTGGAGAGCTACTGTTAATACTAGGGTTTCTTCACAGAGATGTCTGTAGGCTGTGAATCCCCTTAGGTCAAACTCACTCAGTTGTGGTTGTTGCAGTTTCAGGATATTTGCATAGAAACGTCTATCTGAATGGTAACGTACGCATGGTCAGAACACTGGCACTGTGTTCTCCTCACTCTCCTTTAAAATCTTTTCTGCACCAACAAACAGGGTATAAGGGTGTAATTATGACTTTAGAAAAAACGGATCCTGTTTCAGCGCTGATTCTTCTTTGTTGGTGTGGGCATGAAGTGGTGTCTTTTTTAAAGAATCATCAGCACATTAACTAATTCATTCATTCTCTTTCAAATCTTGAGCTTACCGTGGTTTTTATGCATTGATCGTGTTCATTAAGATGTCTAATTCCGGCACGATATTCTTTACAAATATCACGGATTTCCCACGCAGATGGAATTCTCTAAAGACAATTCCATTTTTATTAACGCAACACGCATTCAGACAGATTTTTGTTGGAGGTGAAAAAAAATGCGAAGTTGAACATTTTCGTAAGAAATATCTGAAATTTAAAATGCATGCATTTTAATAAAACAAGAACATACACCGAGGCCTGAACTCAGTAGGACACCCTGACCTCTAGCTGTTTGGAAGACGTAAGACAACGACACAGTTGAATTTGAAATGCATAAATCCTGTCTGTTGGAAGGCGGATGCAAAGCACTTTTATCGCTGCTGGGCAACTGAAGGCGAGCCGGTTTTCCTTCAGCTATGGAAGAAATGCTGTGATGCAGATGCACCAGGAGTTTAGGAAGCAGCATAGTTTTCTCTGCTCTCCTCACTCAACTGCCTGAGCCCAGTTCTCCTCTTTTATCCCGAGCAGCTTACTTGTGTATCTGTTTAGCTATACCTGTGCAATTAGCTAGGTCTGTCTGAGTGAAGTGCTGTACCGTATTCCAGGGCACGGCCTTCCTGTTCTGACCCCAGAGCCCAAACCACAGCTGCACACTGCTGCCAGGATAGTTAGACTCCACCACTTACACAAATAACCTGAAGGTCTCGAGAGAAACGTGCAAGAGCACCGCGAAACAGGCGTCTAGAGGGGATCACAGCATTTCTACAGAAGCCTGCTGGTCACTTACAGGTTATTGGGTAAGGGTCTACCAGAGTGGGGCTCTTTCCCAGGGTAGGACAACGTTAGGGCGGAGTGGTGGCTCTGTGGCTAAGGATCTGTGCCTGTGACTGGAAGGTTGCCGGTTCAAATCCCACAGCTGGCAGAAGAATCCTACTCCGCTGGGCCCCTGAGCAAGGCCCTTAACCCTAACTGCTCCAGGGGTGCTGTACAATGGCTGACCCTGCGCTCTGACCCCCTGCTTCTCTCTCCCTGTCTGTGTGTCTGTGTCTCCATGGAGAAAAAGCTGGGGTGTGCGAAAAGATGAATTCCTAATGCAAGAAATTGTATAGGGCTAATAAAGAAACATTAATTAAATTAATTAATGAAAGGTGTTCACTGAGACTTCACCAGCCTTCGGCTGAAAGCCTCATGTGATGTGAACCCTTTGCAGGCATGAAAACCAGGATCTGTGTCAGCTCTTGTTTTAAGAAGGTTGGGTTCACCCTTGGCACTAATGGCTGAAAACAATTACCGGCAGAAGGCAGACTGCCTCAGGCAGCACAGTTAGGGAAGGCTGCTGATAAGCAGTTTGCGGATACTCTAATCGTTGTCTTAACTAACACATCATTCCTGTTTTCCACTGAGCAAACAAGCACCAGGCATCAGGCCATGGCTCAAAGAAAACCTCTGGCCAACTTTGAAGGTAAAATGGAATGGAAATGCTGGCAGAGAAGTGCCTCTAATCGCTAATGGGAGATTCTGTTACCTACTATGATCGAACTCCGCCTAGAGAAATGTAATTGCAGACCTGCAGCAAATATACCGGTTTCTGAAACATGTTCTGTGCCAATCCCTGTCAGTTCCTACTGCTCACAGCCTGACGTGCCCTCCATTTTCCAAATAGACTTAAGATAAAGACACACAGTGATAGAAGCCTCACCAGCTGGCACAAACAGGCCCCGGTCAGCATTTCTGGTTCCACCCTGAAAACTGCAGAAACAACACTTCCATCGCGTCTCCATCAGCAGGTGCTGTGATGCACCAGGATTTTCGGAGCCGCTGCCTGGGCGACGCTCCACGTGCCCCTCCTGAACAGGAGCCACGCGAAAGGCGCGCCTTTCGGTCTGGTTGCGTGTGACGATGACGCATTCGCAGATGGGACCAAAGGAAAACCACTTCATCCCATAAATCGCTCATTTCTCCGTTTTAAAGGAGACGTTGAAATTGGATTTAAAGTTAGATCAATATATTGCAGGGTTATTTTCTTTTTTAAGGGCTAGACAGGCTAGGGCCAGTTGCCCCTGACAGGATGAGCAGTTGTAAGTATCTTTGGGTTATTGCTAATTAACACCCATATATCTCCTGTTTACAAGCGACCTGTTTGCTCTTGACATGCTCGAGCGCTTAATGGAATTAAAAAAAAACACAAACGTCATGACACAACATGTATATCCAAAAAGAAAAAAGCGGCAGTTATTTATCACCAAAGCGTTTTCAGCTTAGGGAATCGCAGTGTGTCTTGTGTGTGGCGGAATGGAGTTTGAAATCAGTTCGATGATTCACGCGTAACTCATTTGACCATTTTACCAGCATGATATGCTGAGGCCGTAATCTCACAGCTGCGCGTCGAAAAGTTGAAGCTTCTTATTTTAGAAGGAGGAAGACCGGCAGGCAAGGAATTGCAAAAACCAAGCCACTCGGATGTAAAAATGCCCTTATCAGCATGCACACTTCCCTCGAATCAAGCGCAGCTCTGTGCCCCTGAGCGCTCAGAAAACGGTTGTTTAATTGTATAATTGAATAGTATAATTGAAGTATAATTGAAGTGAAACGTTAAAAAAAAAAAGTTCGGTACAGCATCTCGTTTATTTCTGTTCTACATGGCACTGCAGACCTCCAATCAAACATACCCCAGAAACGCCTTCTTGTACGACTCGCACATACATGAGCGAGTCTTGGTGTAATAATAATAATAATAATAATAATAATAATAATAAACTTTATTTTATATAGCGCCTTTAAAGGTGGCTTCTCAAAGCGCTTTACAGGATAACAATAGCAATAAATAAGAAGACTACAACAATAAATAAGAAGATTTCACAAGATAGGAGACAATTATAATTACAACAATACAACAATAACAATAGAGGAGACCGTGGAAGGTGGTATTAAGAAGAGCAGAGGGGTGAAGAAGGGAACCAGTTAAGTAAAGGCTTTTCTGAAGAAGAAGGAGTAGGTGCAGAACCTAATTGCTTTTAACTCGTTTCACCCTTAGTAACAAAACGTTTTAAATGGATTCTTAATTGTGCTTCACGGTTGTTAGTAGCTAGTTGATCCAAGCATCTCCCGCAGACGTTTCCCGACAGTGGCCCGACTGTCAGCTCGTCCAGCTTGTTCCAGACTCCCAACAACTGCTTTTACAAATAATTGGCTCCTGATCTCACGTTTAAAAGCGCTTCCCCTTAAACAGCTGATTGGCTCTAATTAAAGTTCATCGCGGCGCTATACGCGTACTTTGACTGCTTCACACGTGTACGGTATTGATGCGGTATGACACACAGCCACAGATAAGCCCGTCGGAATGCTGTAGAGACAGTGTGATGAGCTCGTTTATGGTTGTTGCGTTTGGCCTAGGACGGTGCTATCATACTTCTAGAGAATCTGTAGCTGTTGCCCTAACCCACTTTTCTGAGAAAAGGAGGGTGAGGTTTCCAAAGAAAACCGGCACGGTTAGGGAAAAAAAGGCCAAAGAGGAGCGTCACAGGGGGGCGTGTTCCCTCCTCCGTTCTGCAGCGGGGCAGAGCAGTTGGAGCCGGAGCCCGGTGAAGCCCTGCGGCGGTCCGGCAGGCGGAAAGAACCGGGTCTGTCGTTTCTGCAGCTGGGACACTGCGGCCACGCCGGGAATATCTCCCCCGCGCAGAGGGGACAGCCCACCTCTGGCCCTCGCCGCCCCCCCCTCTCCATCAGTCACCAGTGGGCTTCTATGCAAATCGTGGTGTTTTGCATGGGCCGGGAGCCAGGTGGTGCACAGCGCTGCGGGCGAAGACGTGGGGCGGGACGTGGGGCGGGACAGGCGGGGAGCCGCGGCTTGCTCGCGGAGATGTACCTGTCCGGGTGACGTCAGGGGAGCGCTAAGACTGAAGCGAGAGGACCCGGGATCCACGGTTTTGTTTGGGGACAGCAGCGATTACAGAAGCAGAGGCACTAACGATGGTGGTGACATTCGACCCTTCACGCGCAGGTGAGCGGGCATGATTTCGTTTTTCTTCAGCACTTCGTTTGTGTGTGTTTTTGTTTTTTAACGACCCCCGTGAATCGCTCCACATAGTTTGGGCAGCCTCCGTGCAGTGTCAAGATGCAAATATACTTTCGGGAGTGTGGGCTGTCAAAATTAAATGCCGCCGTCGTTTTCCGTTTTTTTTTTTTACGTTGTTTTTGAGGCGCCGTGTATTCAAATGCAGATAAAACATCTCTGTGGGCGCAGCTGATATTTAGGCAACACAAGCTGACATGTTGCATTTCGGCGTAGGAAGTGACTGAGGGCAGGCTTGCGGTGCCCTAAACCAGTGCTCTCTGTAATTTCGGTCCTGATGCTTCATGTCGAACTTCTAGTTGGGCTGAAGGTGCGAATCTGCAGCACCTGACGTCTCGTGGACCGACTCTGGCTGGACACTTGTGACTGGTGGTGTTTGCGTGTTGATGGGACGGGGAGGAATATTGAAAGATTGTGACTAACCCCTTCAAGCAGCCTGCGAGTAAGCTGTTTAACTCCTTTCCTAACTACTCCCGAAGGGGAGGGGGTGTTAGTGGGGGGTGGACGGAATCTGTAAGAACTGGAGACCCCCCAGTCTGGGTCAGGATTCCTGGGTGTATCCTACAGTTCTTGTTTTCCCTGGAATTACCCGATGAGATTTTCCATTGTCTTTCCAGCTTCCGTAGTACAGTGCAGTCACGCACTCCGGGATGAAGGAAAAGGCTGGTCTGTCCTGATCGCTGATCTGACACATTTAGTCATCCCTGCTGAGAGGGGATTTTTTTAAAGGAACCCCAGACCTTGCTCCCTAGACTGGGGGAAATTGCGCGCCATCGTTATTCCCGAGATCGACTTCTGCTGTTCCAGTATTTCTTTTTGCCTTTCGGGCGAGCTGCAGTGGGGTGTTTGTGTATTTTTGGTAACAGACTTCAGAAATGAGTAGGCTTGTTTGTTTTCTTTTGAAGTTCTTGAACTTGCGCAGTGCCTAAGCTAACACAATCTGGTTAGGGAGAAGAGCAGAGCAAACACTGTTCAGGACAAACACCAGAGGTGCTGGTATCTTTATCCCACTCCGGCTGTCTCCTTTTTTTTTTTTTTTTTTTTTATTCTGTCGTTGTGTCAAGCTACCAGCGGTATAGGAGCAGGACGGAAAACATCCAGTAAACATGTTTTTTTTTTTAAAAGCACACTCCACACATTACCTGTTGAAAGCAGCTATTTCCTTTCTCACTGTGCTATGACCTCCCTTCGGTCTCCCCCCATCGCACTGCAGCCTGTGGCCTCCGCTGCCTCGTTCGCAGGTTGATGTTCGAAAAGGCCCTGAACGCCCTCCGGGGTCGTTCTGTGCTCCAGCTCGACCAGCAGCGCGGGGTATCCTTTCATGTCTTCCCTCCAAAAAAAACGGGTTTGCAAAATTTTAACTGTCAACCCTGGAGGAGTCAGGAACGTACTCTACAGCTACTGTACATGCATGCCACCACGCTTCGGTGCTGAATGTTCATCGCGATCGAAGTAAACTGTTGACAACTTGGCTGAGCTTTGTGCGTGTGCGCTTTGTAAATGTTTTTTCATTTTTTCATGATCATTTTTGTGGCTTGATTGCCAGTGATTCTCTCGTCTGTGTGTGTGTTTAAGCTTGCCTTGCACACGTGGTCTGAAATGTGGCATAGAATATTTCAAAAGGGGGTTTAAACCTCTGTCTTGGCTTGATCCAATTTGGCGTATTATTTCTGTATCTGACGCTGCTGTAGCAGAATATTTCAGTCTGGCACAACATCAGAGTGTAGAGTGTCTTTTTTTTTTTTTAACTTCTCTCTCTGAATGGGTCCTGAACACGCACCACTTCTAAAACAGTGTTCAGCCCTTCAATCTGAACATTAAAACAGGGTTTGTTGGCTTCCTGCAGGTGTGAGGTCATGTGCTGGTGCCAGTGGGCAACAGGGCCTTACAAATCCATATTCACCATCAGAGAAGCAATTTTCCAAAATGATGGATTGTACAGGAGAAAGGATTGTGTTCACCTGACGAAACCTGGTCGTTAAGGATGCCATGGCAGGGAGCAGGGAGTAATACTGCTGTCCGGGCTGGACTCCACTGCTTGTGCAAGCTGGCTTTGCTAAGGACCTTAACTTCATTCAGTCTCTCCCTTCTCCCCGTGACCTGTGTGCAGTGGGGCTGCTGTGTGTCACCCAGGGGGGCTGCAGGGCAGTGGTGGGGGAAGTTGATCACCCCCCCTGTATGTAAAGAGCTCTGAGATCCTCTGGGATAGAAAGCAGTAGATAAATGCACAGAACTATCATTCATCCATTTAAAAGCTGTACAGTATGATAAAGAGGATGGCAACATTATGTATACGAGCCTCACTCAAAGTTCTTGCACTGAGGTATAGTATAAATTTAAAATAAAAACATTGCCATTCATTCATAATGACACTCATCCGTCCATTCCCTGACCGCTTCATCCAATTTAGGATCTCGAGGGAGCCGGAGCCTATCCCGGCAAGCACCGGGAGCAAGGCTAATTGTAATTGTAATTAACAAACAATGAAATGTTTATTTATGAACTTCTGCAAAAAACAACAACAAATTTTCCGCAGCCTAGCTTAGCCCGCTAAACTTATCTCCCCGACCGCTGTCTTCACGTCCACAACGAAAACCATAAGAAAACCACGGTTAATAACGAATCATCTGGTCCTGCTGGTGCTATCGGGCTGGTCGGTCGCCTGTCTTTGAATTTTGCGATACTGAGAGAAATGACAGCGCAAGTCAGCGCTATAGCCCGTAGTTTCCCAATCGCTAACGCCCTTCAGAATCCGAGAGAGCTTGTAGAGAGTTTACTGCATACTCTCTTAAATTAAACTTGACGCTTTACAGCGTCTGTAAACGGACATGGACATTGTACAACTCCTGAAAGGAAAGCACGTGTTTGTTTTTTACTTTTATTTTTCCCCTTCACTTTTTTATTTTTGGTGGATTTATCAGTGTCCGGTAAGGCACACAAACCTGCAAACTTCTGCTTCGTTTTCACTTGTGCGTCACGAGGTTCCGAGCAGTCCTGGCTGCGACGAGCACGGGATCCCTTTCACGTGCGCATTTCACGACGCTGCGTGCAGGGGTCTGAATTTTATTCTTCGCATTTTATATATATATACACACACACTTCTTGAATTCAGGCAGATGCATTGCATGATGTAAAGCGGAATACTGGAATGGCACGCCGCGACGGCCAGATGTAATACACTGAAAGCACGATATAAATGTGGTGAGTGTAATTAATGCTTATCCATTTAGTCTGACCAAGGCGTGATCGATATATAAACAGACAAGACACGTGAGGAAAAACACATTTTAGGTCAATGCGACTGTGTGCTGGGGAAAGAGGTGCGTTTCGCTGCTCTGGAGTCAAGCCTCTGCTCTATGCAAAAACGATGAGGACTTGATAGGCTGCACACCGGCGCATGCAAATAGTCTTCTTATCGGTCCACTTCGCCTTTTACGAGCTGGAAAAAAAAAAAGGTTAATGCGTCGCTCCTTGACCCACCTGTCCAAAAAGGGGGTTTGGGCGAATTTGAATAAAATATTCCCCTCGCAGTAACCGACAGGAGAGTCTTCAATGGTTTGGAGGCAGAGCAACGATTACAACGCGGACTACTCGTCTTCACTGAAATTGGGAGGCTGCGCTGAGCGCTGGAGAAAGAGTCCTGCGATTACAATATAAAAGGGACCACACTTTGTGTATGCTTTTGAAAGGGTCAAAGGTAATCAAAATAGGACGCTTCTAAAAGTTCACTTTGTTTAAAAAAAAAAACCTTGAAAGGCATGAACTGTTGGATTTTTTTGTAAGCTTTTGTTTTACTGTAACTGTAGCTGCAGGTAGTGCCAGATGTTATTTCAGGGCAAGGAGAAGTCTGGCCGTCCAAATAAGGGAAATTAGCGAACTGTGCGCATTTAAATTGAACGGAATTTAAAAACGTGACACCAGAAAGACTCGGAGAGAACTACTGTGGTCAAAACTGCTGGGATCACCCTCTAATTTATGAATATTATAACAGCAATTGCATGTCGGAGAAAACAAATTTGAAAGTCGAATATATTAGAATAACGAGGTCATTTTACTGTGTACGCGCAAGCCCTGCTTGCGTCGTTTCTGCCTAAAGTTGTGGCCCTTTATTAAAATAAGCTGTTTTTATTATTACAGATATGAAGATGAGCGGCGAGGCTGTGGAGCCGACAGAGACCCATAACAATCAAACAGGTAAGGGTGTTAAAAGTTTTCATCTCTTCGGTTTGTCTTGAGAAAGAGAATGTAATAATTTTTCCTAAATACATTTTTTACTAAAAAAGGTTTCAACGTTAACGATTGGCAGAGCCCGTCAGTTTCTCAAGAAGGGGGACAAAATAAGAATGAGGTCTAGACGCGTTTTCAAGAGTCACGGAAATTCTTAGTTTTTAAATATACATGTATTTGTATAAAAGACGCTGTGTACGCATATAATTTCTTAAAGGATCAAAATAAAGCAATCCGAATTACGAAAAGGCGTGAGTTGGTTACTTATATCAGAATTAGAATATCAAAATTCGAGTTTTTAGTTTGACCTATTGAAACCAGGCGTGATTCGCACGCAGTAAATGTTAGGCAACGCGAGGGTGTTTTGAGAGATGTTGCAGCCAATGAAAACATTTATAATCGGGATAAGGTGCTGAACATTAAACATTAGGCTGGATTAAACATAAATAGCAGCATTTAATGTGTTACTTTAAATATTCATGTATTTTGTGTGCCGGTCCCTCTTTTAATTCGTAAACTGGGCAGTTCCTCTGTTAGGGCTCCGAACGTGATCGCTTCACGCTTCTAAATCCGGAACAGCTCCGGCCAGCGCTGACTTTCTGTGTGGAAAGGTGTCATTTTTAAAAGACAGTTTTGCTCGAAGAAGAAGTGGCGTGGGTATAATATATAAACATTTTGTGGGTGAGGAGAGGGTCAGCTGTGTTTCGCTTTAGCGTTTTCGGAGACGGGGGGACGCCTTGGGAACTTGGGAACAGATCTGTGTCATGTTGCTATTATTAGTCTTTGAGGCTTTTGTCCAAAGCGACACGGGTGTAGACACACGTACACAGGTGGGCTTATTTCTAGAGCAGTGTGAGTGAAGTACCTCGCTCCAGGGTTCGACAGAACTGCCCCACCCGGGAGTTTCCCTTCGGAGCGCTCGCCCGCTCCAGCGCATACAGTACAAGATATCCAGTATATCGGAGTACATGTTTGTTATCTCGCCTCATCGGGCTAACCTTGGTGGTCCAGCTTTGCGCCTTTATAGTGCAGGTGTGTTTTCTGTAATTATCTAGCTGGCCTGAAATAAAAACAAAACAATAAGATAAGAAACGGTACGTCTTATGAAAAGAGGAAGCAATTTTCTTTTCCAAAATAAAGTAACGGTTCAAAGTAAACTGAGGGCTTTTTAACGTTGCCTTTGGTGTTTCTGTTGCTCTACTGTTGTGTTTTTGTCTTGTTCAGGGTGTGGAATTAAGGTTAAAACAAGGTTATTACTGGTGCCTTGCGTTTGTTTTAGAGGTGGTTGTGTTGTGTTTAATGGGGAAAATTAACTTATTTGTGCAATCTGTCCTAAAATAGTAAATGCACTGAGCACTGATGAAGCTGCTCTTCGGCTAACTACCCAGCTGGCTACACGTTGCTCTATCAGTATCTGTGCCTTAAAAACCACGAATGTTGGGCACTCTCTAGGCATCATGCAGGTCGGTGCGTGCACGATGCGGCTCGATGGAGGCATCCTTAGGCGTGTTCTGGTGCCTGCTTGAGAACTGGCAGTTTGTGGGTGGACAGGTCACAGTGTGTAAGTGAACCCCATCTTCTGTCAGGCTGAGGTGATGCACAGTCCAGGATGTCTAGACCTGAACCTCACTTGGGTGAGGTGGTTTTCAATCGGCACACATCCAGCTGCGAATATGTGTAATATTTGGAAAACTGCTTGGCTGTTTTCGAAAGAAAAGACTCAGGTGCTAAAGTAGCTTTGAGTGGGGACCTGCAGGAGTTTGCACTGGCTGCAGAGGAACAAGAAAAGGTTAACTCCATGCTGGAAGGTAGAAAGAAAACAATACAGTATTTGGACTGGTAAGCCTTCTTAATTAACCTTAATTATGGTTAATTCCACATGCTAAAATGTCAGCTGTGCCAGTAGAGCGATAATCAATATCCCAGCCATTATGTGTGTTGGCAGCGTCTCAAACCACAGAAAAGTCAGGTCACGCCGCCTCTTAGGAGGGAGTTTTGTTTGTTTTTGGTTTTTTTTTTTATGAGCGTTTTCAGGCTGAAAGACCTCAGTGTGTTGAGACACTAACTGGATCCTCCGTTTAATGTAGCTGCACCTGACGTGGCTCTCTTCCCGGCAGTTAAACTGCCTCAGATTAACAGGATGTGCTGTCTGAAGCTGTGTGTACAAGAGCCCGAGCCACTGCCCCCCAGCCACGATGGGAGATGGAACACACAGTGAAATTGGGAACAAACTGACACTGAAATGTGGAACTTCGAAACGGGATGCACAGCCTGCGGTGCCTTTTGAACAATAGCAGAAGATCTGATGCCCACATTGACGGGTTCTCAGGGAGCATATAAAGCAACTAACATTTCGTATTCAAATTTTGTCTGCGGTTCAGCCAGTTTCTGCAGGGCGCTCGCATAACATTTAATGCTTTCCTTGCCTGTTGGCGAGATCGTAAAAAAGCAATGCAAGAATAAACTTGGTGCTCTTCAGCGCTGCGGTGTGACAGTGGTGTATACCATTCGGTGTCTTGGAAAGCCGGAGCCTACCCGGCAAGCAATGAGCAGGGCATGATCACCTCATATTCGTACCCCACTGGGGTTGCCCTCTGTGCTGCACTGTTGATTTTACTGCTCAGACCGTAAGCTGACAATCTTAAAGCTAAACTGGTTTCTGAGAAAGCAGCTGTAGGGCAAGTTTTAAATTGCACTCTTCCTTGCACAGGAGGTGGGAGTTGCAGCAGCCATGCTGAATTTCTGTGTGGTGGGCACCAATCCTGCCTCACAATTCCAGTGTCTTGGATTCTGAACTCAGGTGTCTGTCTGTGTGGAGTTTGCATGGTTTTTGCATTTCATTGATTTTTTTTTTCCTCAATTGCTTTAACTGTTTGCATTTTCCTCATTGATTAATTGAACCATTGGATTCCAGCCTGTGATTTACTCCGTTTTGGGATGAATCTGTTGTTTACTTCAAGCAGGATCTCTTTACACAGTTACCATCCGTTCTCTGCTGATTTCATGTTTGTCTTATTTACATCGGTCTTATTCTACATCTCTTAATACTCTGCTTTCTTGAAATTGTAAACCTGTGTTCTGTTCTGCATCAGAACAGATTCAAAATATACTTCAAAGCTATATTGTGATTGTCGGTCCCTATTGGTTTATGTTTCCTCAACCTGTCTTGACCTTGAATGCTTTCAAATGACTATACATCATTTCTATACAGGTATTCTCCCTAGCAGGTTAAAATTAAACTTTCGACCAATAATCTCTTCTTCCTCTACGCCCAACATCCCTGACTTCTTCATATGTCTACCACTGATTGGCTTCATTTCATCTGTCTTGCCTCCCTGTGCCTGAATACTCTTTCTGATGGTTCAGTGCTACATCTCTACTTCTTCCAGCCTTCCCCTTTCTCAGGAAGAGGTGTTTCTGCGATTCCAGTAGTTCCACCACACCTCCTGCTGTTGCTGCAGCTTCTGTCCGATACGTTTTGTCTCTGACACTCATGGCAGACGGGTATAAGCACTGGATTACTGGAACTTTTGTTTTTGTTTGTTTCATTCTCTTCTCCCTGCTGATCTCGTTTGAGGATGTTCTTCGGGTCTTCCCCCTCTTCCATTCTGGTTTACAATGTTTTTGAAATCCTTTGAAATTTGTCTCATGGGCGGGTGGACAGATGTGCAACTTTCCAGCTGCTCGCCTTGACCTGAGAAAACCCCTGGCTGGTGAGAGCTCCTCTCCGCTGGGTGAGCAGCAGAGCGTGGCGTCACTAGAACTTCTGAAGTGGTTTCAGCTCAAGCTAGGGGCTGAGCCCTCCGGCTATTTGTGTTGCTTGTCTGGAGCCACACTCTGTTCTTAGCTTCCCTCACCCTCCAGACATTTATTAAACTAATTCTGTGTTGTGGAATGGGCACTCTGACTTTTTAACTTCTTTTTTGCCTCTTGTAACAATACTGAGTCGGTCTGGCAGTCTGGCGTGTTCCTGTTATTGTAACGCAGAGCTCCGGTGCTCGCTGGTTGGGCAGCGTTTTGTAATTGATAAAGTGACGTGTTTTTTTTCTCATATTAGACTTATAATTTTAATATAACTTAAGAGTTAAGATGCCACCGAGTCAACACCTGGGTGGTGTAACCAGGCCCCGAGAGGCTCGCCTGCGGCGTTCGGCTTGTGTGGCGCCTGATTCTCCAGCGCGCCGTCCCGTGGGGAGAGCTGCTCCCTGGTCCGGGCCTTCCCTGCTACCCCGGCACCACGTCTTGCTCAGACTTGTCCGGGGATGGGGAAGGGGGCCAAGAGCGTAGCGCCTTCCCTCTTTGAATTTTGTGGTCTGCTTTTCCTGGGCAGATCCAGTTCTGCCAAGACCATGAATAACCTGGAAGCATCTTTTTGGCCCTTAGGGATAATAAAGACACTCTCTCTCTCTTCCTGCATTAATAGGAATCCAGAGTTCTGTGAGAGCTAGGTGCCTGCATCGCCTACAGGGAGACTCTCAAGGTGCACTATTATTATAGAATAAGTTACTAACCTACTGCTCCATCACAGGGGAGGCTATCCCAGCCTCCCCTGTGATGCGGGGGACACCCAGGACAGGACACCAGTCCATCACAGAGTCACACACACACTCACGCAAGGGCCAGTCTTCCCAGAAGCCAATCGACCTACCAGCATGTCTTTGGACTGTGGGAGGAAACCAGAGCACCTGGAGGAAAGCCAGACGAATACGGGGAAAACATACACAATCCGGGCCCACTATCAAAATAACTTAGTCTTAATCATAACATCTCGAACAACAATAATGATTATTATTGATGTCATCATTAATACTAGTAATAATAAATATGTATTATAGTATAGCTCACGGCTCAGCCTTCTAGTGCATTGTGTTTTTACTAAATTCCCATACTTGCTTTTCCCCGAGATGGTGGGATTTACTGATCCAGATGTTGTGATCTTGAGTACAAAACGTTTTGTCGTCCGTTTCTGTCTGCTCTGTGGTGCTGTACCAGGGTGCGTTGCCACAGAGTGTGTGGGTCTGTTGACAGGCGGGTTTCTCCTAGAGACGGCTGGCTGTCTTTTCCCCCTTCTCTCGGGGGGGGGCTGCCTGACAGGCTTCAGAGGGCTGAGTGGGGGGGGGGAGGGAGCTCTTGGCCTCCCCCTCCATCACTCCGCCCGGTCTCTCGCTCAGGTGGAGCTTATCTGCAGGCCAGCAGTTGGCGGCGCACCTGGGGGCCATGTGTGACCATTCAAATAAACAGGGGCTCTGAAGGTTGCCACGGATACAGACCTCAGCCTATTTGCATGGGTTCATCATTTCCATACTGGAAGTTTGGCAGCAATAGGAAAAAATTTCCATACTGTAGGACACCAGACCCAGTGGGCACTGCAGACATGGAGGGCTATAATTTGACATTCAAATCAGGGAGATTAAAGAATACACGAGAAGGCTGATCCTTTTTTCACCTGACAAAGGCCTGCTCCGGAGCTGAAGCCTGTGTTGCTTATTGGCATTGACTTGAATGTTTTTGGTAAGAAACATTTCTGCAAAAGGTGCTGCTGGGGAGGGGTCTTTTGTATTCTTAATCTGTAAAGCAACAGCTTTTTAACTCACCCAAATTAAACTTTTTAAATTAACTTGGTGGATATCTTTTGGGGGGGGGGGGGAGAGGTTGACACATTTGTCCTTCTTAAACACTGTCCTTAAAAAGGGCGCTTAGCCCTATACCATGACTGAAGATGGTCTAGTTAGTAATAACATTAAGAAAATATACAGCACTTACATAGATAAAAACTGAATTAATCTTTAAATGTAAAAAAAAAAAAATTGTAAATTTTTGTTAGTAAGCCCTTAGGCTTTTTAGGTTTTAATTTAGCAGACCAGATAAAAACCACAAATATGAAGGAACTTGTAAGAAGAGTGAGAAAGAATGAGATCTTTGCCTGCTGTAGATAAAGTTCACAAAGTGCTGTTGGTATTCTGCAAATGAAGCAGACCACCACTGGGAGAACTGATAAGATGAGATAAGATCACTTTATTGGCCATATACAATTTCTTGTATTAGGAATTTGTCTTTTCGCATACCCCAACTTGCTCTCCATGAGACACACAGACAGGGAGAGAAGCTTGGGGTCAGAGCGCAGCCATTTATATGGCACCCCTGGAGCAGCTGGGGTTAAGGGCCTTGCTCAGGGGCCCAATCGAGTAGGATTCCTCTGCCGGCTGTGGGATACAAACCAGCAACCTTCCAGCCACAGGCGCAGATCCTTAGCCACAGAGCCACCCCTCCGCCCCAGTGAGATAATACAGGGCAATAGCAGAAACTGATAAACTGCAGCTGGCTAAAACATCACAGCCTTGTAACAGCAGTGAAGGCCACATTTGCACCACTGCATGTTACTGAAGACAATAGCCCGACTCCTTTCAAGAACTGGCTTGATGAAATCCTCAAATCAGTTAGCTACTGATTACTTAACCTGCTAAAGAGGGCTTGTCGTTTGTAACCTCTCTTATGTTTGTGCTAAAATACAGTGGTGCAGAAGTGGTAGAGTAATATCTTTACCCTAAGGGTTGTGGTAGCTTGTTTCATGCTCCCACAACCCTTAGGGTAAAGATATTACTCCTTTTCACACTTCCACATAGTTTCGACGTGGTTCATGTTTCTCTATTCATTCTGAAGAAATTCTCTGGGCTGACTTTGTCAGTGCCTTCGAGGTTTTTGAAAACAAGAATCAGGTCCTCTTGTACTAGTCTTCCATGTTCAAGACTGATAAAAGTTCAGTTCTGTTCTCCTGTTATCCTGTCAGTGTAGGAAATGCCTTCAAGTCTGGAAATGCTGATTCATTCGTTCTAGAACAGAAATATTTTCTTAACTTTGAGGTGACCATAATTGCACAGAATAGTCTGGTGTGTGTAGTTTTTATTCAAATATGGGTTTTCAGCATCAATAACAGGACCTGTTAGAATGCCTAATAGTGGGGATGTAACCCTTATTGACACCAGATTTTTAATTTGAAAAACAATCTTCTCCAGTCAAGCGTGGGCAAATTTATAGTAGGAAATCACAGTGGGTTTTGAATGAAGTAGATGACTATTTTGGTCTTAATAGAAATCGGTAGAATTTGCTTCTTCCTTTAAATGTACTGTACTTAAGAGACCAAGTATAAAATTCTTTGTTTTCTTTAAAATTCTTAAGAACACTCGCCCATCACATCAGAAACCTGTGTGAAATCTTAAGGTTGTTTTTTGTTTTTTGCAGACGATGAACGCAATGGGCTGGACTTCACAAGACAGGTAAGTGATGGAAATCCATAATCTTTAACCTTTTCCGACACCTTTAACCCTCATCAGCCCTCGGGGAGGTCCGGGTTCGAGGATACATGCACTGAGGCAGCTCTTGGAAAGAGCTCGCTGTTGCTCAAGAGTATGTGGCCCAGCCTCTACAGAAAGCCGCTCAAAACGGTTATTTGAATTTTTTAGCAGTGAAGATGGTCTCCAAGATTAATTGACTAAAATTAGCCTACGGACTTCATACAGTTCATTCCAAATTTTATTTGCTGTCACTCAATACTAAATACTTTCAAAGGGCATATTCAGATGAGACAATAAGAATACTGTCTCTTAATGATGCCTACACGCTGCAGCAACTCATCACAGAGTTCCAAAGTTTATGTACTGCTGTGCAGTTAACATTTTACATTCAAGGACAGTGAGTGCTCCCTGGTGTGTCTTGACTGGGAGTCATATATCCCTTTCCTTGAGGAATTTTTCTTTTATGCTGACAAAAAATGCATTGGTGCAGGTCAGAGTATGGCACTTGTTTTCTTTATAGCTTTCAAGGACTGAAACTTCTCAAAGTTGGAGTTTCTGGTGTCTTGCATGTCCCACAAATACTTGTATTTAATCATCTCTTTGGGAATATCTCCCAAGAAATCCTTGTGCACTAGATATCATCACAATGGTGAAAATAGATCAGATGGTTATTGGCTGATTTGGGTGACAAAGTGACTGGCCACTGTGACCTCACTTCCTGTTGTGAGAGCTGTCACCTTGCCTTTTCTTTTATTGACGCAAGTCCTGCTCACATGACGGTCTCGCATTATGGAAGATGCAGGGTTGATGACGCGCGCAGAACAATCTGCACACTTTTTAAGGTTTATATTCAGAACTGCAGTAGCAGTGTTCTTATAGCACAGAGTGAGGAAAGATCTGCACACACTAAAATGTTTTGCTCTTCCCAACACATGTTAAAGATGCTCAGCTGTACACTAACGCATACTGTCAGACAACGGATGGCATTTGTTTCGCCTCTTCAGGTGCACCGAGCTCCCTGTTGCCCGTCAGTAGCGTTTAGAGGAACAGCCTGCCAAATAGGATAATTAGGTTAGGCGAGTTCTGGGAAATGCGATTCTGAGTTCTGTGACGAAGAAGAGGTGTGGAACAGTTTCTGCAGAAGTTCAAAAACGTCAGAAAAATCGAACGAGAAGCGAATGTGAAGGGATTTTGCCTTCACTACAAGACGCTCCTTGGCGCTGGGCAAGAGGGAGTTAAGGCCGCAGTAGGGCTTGTGTCTCAACTCTGCAGGAAATGGCTCCCAGGGTCTCCTGGAGATATTTGCATACCGTGTTGCCAGCAGGGAGGGAGGGAGAATGAGAGAAGGGGTGGGGGGGGGAGTTTGCTGGAGGAGCTGTCCTGTTCAACCGGTACAGGATCACATCAGCGCAGCACAGCAGTCACACTGAGTGCAGCAGCAAGAAATGGGAAAACCACTGGCACCGAGACTTTGTTTTTAAACGCTAACAGCAGGAGACGGTCTTCAGACCTGCAAGGTTTTCAGAGATTTCCCTTTCCTGTCGGGTGCCATAGGCGCTGGCTTTTGTGTTGGTGCAGCAGTGCGAAGGAATGGTTTGATTCTCAGCTGGCCAGAGGGTTACAGGTTCCAATCCCAGCTATGGCGCCGCTGTTGTAGCCTTGAGCACAGAAACATCGTTAAAACCCCCCTTTGTTACAGATGACCTAGTCGTGGTCACTCTTCTCAAACGCCTTGCCAACAAGATTGAACACAAGTTGTTTTATAAATGCTGGACATGTCCATGCCTTGTTCTGTTCTGGTGGCTGTATAAGGCATTATGTCACATGACTGCATTAACTGATGTGTGTTTTGATGGCCCTGTCTTCACGTGTGCATTTTCACACATGTCAATATTTTAGTTAACCAGAGCTTTTGAATACAGGCCATTTTCGATGAAATCATTAGCTAAATCATTTCTCCGTACCTTTGGCTGTGTTTTCAGATCAAGACGGAAGACCTCAACGACTCTCCCCACTCTGTGTCGGCGCTCAAGACGTGTCACCTGACACAGGGGTCCCCTATGGGCGGGGGACAGCTTTCTGGGGTAGGGCTTCACAATTCCTGATTGACTGACAGGTTTGGGGGGGGGCGTGTCTGATGTCAAGGTGGCTCCCCACACCTGCACCGCTAAAAAACAACCCCTGTTATCTTTAAAATTTGCAATTTGCAAAGTTTCTCTCTCAAGGTTAATAAAAATCTTTTTTTCAATGCTTTTTGTAGCGTGTGTCCAAAAGCCCGATGGCATTTGTTACAAGCGGAGCCACTAGGTGGCATGAAAACACTCATTAAAACATCCAACCCCGTGTGCCTTTTTTCCTTCTCTGAACCCCTGCTTTAGTCCTAGGGGTCCCCCCAAACGAGGCTGGCCTGTTAGAAGGGTGTCTGTGTTAGCCTGGTGGCCGCAAACAGGCTTGAACCCCAGAATGTTGGAGCTTTCCTTATGCTTCCTCGAAGACGTTTTCATGTCCGTCTCTCCCTCAGGAACTACCTTCCCTGCATCCACTGCTGCTGGTGTCTGGCTCCCACCTGACCCCCTCCTCTCCGTTCCTTCTGTCTCAGACCCAGACCAGCCATCAAGGTGAGGAGCAGTCGGACGCTGGGAAAACCAGGTTTTCCCAAAAGCGAATCATTCCTTTCTGCTTGCACTGGCTCTAGAAGCCATTTCACAGATGGGGACCTGTTCATTATCTCGTTTTCTCAACATTGGGTGAATCTTTGTGGGCAAAACGTCTGTTTGGGACGCTGGGATGTGTTGGTCACTTGGAGCTGCAGACCCAGTTTTAGCAATGCTGTTGCCGTTTCTTTGCATTAATGCAAGTGTGCATCCGTCTGGTCTCTCCTGATCTAAATGAATGAATATATGAAGCCGCTTAGGTGTTTAACACACAGTCCATTGTGAAGCTCCTGGGAGATGATGTTTAACTTTCTAAGGAGATGTTATCTTCAAAACCCCATGGGAAACATGTTTTGACTATAGGGTAATTTATACGTATTTATTCACATTATCACTTATGTTTCATTGTTACAAAACACAGCTGTAATAGCTGAGCTTGCAGGTAGCATTTTGATGGGGGGGGGGGAAAAGGTTGTATTTCCAAAAATGTTGGGGGGGGGG
Source organism: Lepisosteus oculatus (assembly GCF_040954835.1). Taxonomy (NCBI): domain Eukaryota; kingdom Metazoa; phylum Chordata; class Actinopteri; order Semionotiformes; family Lepisosteidae; genus Lepisosteus; species Lepisosteus oculatus. The sequence continues at coordinate 14,301,631 of NC_090718.1, forward strand.
AATCATAGAAGCTGAGTAAATTCACAGTTTCTGTTTGGTCATGTGAATCGACTGAAGTGATTATCGCTCCGCTGTATTAGACTAGCGTTGTGCTGAGGGTAGTGATTTAGTGCGCCTTGCAGTCCACTCTAGTGTCCAGTCCAGGGTGTCTTTCTGCCTTGCACCCAGCGCCTAGGTTAACATTTCCAGTACCTGGAAAAGTGTTTTTATGGGAAATAAATGGAGGGATGTGTTGTGCCTCAGTAGTGTTTTGTTTGCTATTTCTTCCAGCCTTACTGCAGCAGAACCTCCTTTCCCTGCCCTCCCAGTCCCAGTCAGGCCTGCTCCAGCACCAGCCTGGATTAGCGCTCACTCCCCAGGTGAGGGTCCTCTTACTGGGCTACAGCTTGTAACGTTCTTGCCTGTGCTTTCTGACTTCACACCGGGAGTAATAGCATGAAATAAATCATAAATTTATGTTGACGTACATAATTATCTTTAACGGCCATGACAGTCTCTTGCAATAGGAATAAAAAAATTGTTTTTAATTTTATTTTCCTTTGTGCTGCACTGCTGTCGGTAATATCAAGGATCTTTCTTTTCCGCGGGATCTTTGATTAGATCAGTTGAAGTGCAGAGAGGGAAAGAAAATACTAAACGAAGCTGCATCTTCTTTTTAACCAAATCAAACGGAATTTTTTTCTGTGCAGAAACTTCAGCTTTACTGCAAAAGGACATTTCACTCAGGGGAAAAAGGATATCAAATCTGCTTCTAATGCCCAAGAATGTTAATCAATTTTATAATTTAAATTCCAATCAAATTGGGAAGGACATCCTGCGTGGCTCAACTGGTAAAGGAGCTCACGTGTTTAGGTTGAGCTCTAAGATCAAGGGTTCGAGCCACATTGTAATGGGGATTCCCCAAGTGCGGGTGCACAGTTGATCGAGCACCACCAATAATAACTGCTTACACTTTTATATAGTGCTTTTTCTGGACACTCCACTCATAGCACTTTACAGATAAAAGGGACTCCCCTCCACCACCACTGTGCAGCCCCACCTGGATGATGTGACAGTACTCTCACCACACATTAGCTATCAGTGGGGAGGAGAGCAGAGCCAATTCATAGAGGGGGATTATAGGAGGCCATGATTGGTAAGGGCCAATGGGAAATTTGGCCAGGACGCTGGGGTTACACCCCTACTCTTTTCGAGAAACGCCCTGGGATTTTAAATGACCACAGAGAGTCAGGACCTTGGTTTTACATCTCATCCGAAGGACGGCGCCTGTTTACAGTATAGTGTCCCTGTCACCATACTGGGGCATAAGGACCCACATGGACTGCAGGGTGAGCGCCCCCTGCTGGCCCCACTAACACCTCTTCCAGTAGCAACCTTAGTTTTTCCCAGGAGGTCTCCCATCCAGGTACTGACCAGGCTCACACCTGCTGAGCTTCAGTGGGCTGCCAGTTGTGAGTTGCAGAGTGATATGGCTGCTGGCTATAGGGTAGGGTAGGGTGCTCTCTCTTTGCTCTCGACAACACAGCGTCCCCTGTGACCTCTTGTGATGCAATTGGAAGAGAGGCAGCCTGTGCGTGACCCCCATGCACAGCACTGTGTTGCCCGTGAGGTGTTAAAAGTCTAGTGGCAGGAGAGGTGGCAGGTCGCAGGAGTTGAATTTCCTCACTCCCCAGTGTGCGGTAACATGGTTTGTTACTGATGTGAAACACATGGATGGCTCTTCCAAAATCAAATGGGTATTACAGAAACAACTGGTGAGTCTAGATTTAATTTTTTTTTTTTTATCACTCGCGCAGGCAGTGGGACGGTCAGGCCTGTCGGGGTCTTCTCTGGACGGACACTTGGAGATGCCGCCTCACCTTCAGGTCCCCAAGCACATGGGCGCATCCCAGCAGGAAGAGCCCAATGACCTGGAGGAGCTGGAGCAGTTTGCCAAGGCCTTCAAACAGAGACGCATCAAACTGGGCTTCACACAGGTGCTGGTGCTGGCAGCTGGGGGCGGGAGAAAGGATGGACAAGAAACTTTAAATCCCATTTGAGGCTGACGGCTGTCCCAAGTTATTTCAGATCCTCTGTTAGTAGCAAGAGCCCTGTTATAGTATTTATTCCAGCATGAACTCTCTGACTCTCGGCATTTGGGATTCAAATTTTAACAATGGCCATGCCAATAAATGAGTAACTAGTGTTGTGGATCTGGGAATAGCCTAGAGTTATTTGGAAAATACACTTCTAAATATTGAAACCACATTCTTTTTTTTGTCCTACAATAACATCATAAGAAAGATAAAGGAAAGGAGACCGTTTTGGCCCTGCTTGCCCCTTTGACAGTGAGTGGTTAATTGTCGAACTGATCCCAGGATCTCCTCCAGCTAGTTCTTGAAAGAAGCCGAGGTATCGGCTTCAGCCACATGGCTGGGCGGCTTACGAAAGAGTTGCAGGGATGCAAGTGGAAAAAGTGAAATCAAACGGGAGCTGCTTGTGTGGACACAATCCTGCACCGAGTCTGCTAGACAGTCTCGACAGTGGCCCAGCCCTGACTCCTTGGAACAGGAACCCTACCTCTCCAGATTTGAGTCGTGAGCCCGCTCTGCACTGCGCCTCTCCTTTCCGGCAATGCGCCGCTGACACCAGTGTCGTCTTTTTTTTTTTTTCCCCCACAGGGAGATGTGGGCCTGGCCATGGGGAAGCTCTACGGAAACGATTTCAGCCAGACCACCATCTCTCGCTTCGAGGCTCTGAACCTGAGCTTCAAGAACATGTGCAAGCTGAAGCCACTGCTGGAGAAGTGGCTCAGTGATGCAGGTGAGAGGGTCTGGGGCAGAGCTGAATCAGGGGGTCTGGAGTGGAGTTGCGTTTTTAAAGGGGTGGGTCAGATGGCCAGGGCGGAGCTGGGGATCAGGGGCAGGGAGGGGTCAGGTGGGTCAGATGGCCAGGGCGGAGCTGGGGATCAGGGGCAGGGAGGGGTCAGGGCTGGTCAGAGGAGCCATGGAGGATTTAGGGAAGGGGTGGTCAGAAGGGCACAAACAGAATGTGTAGCCCTTCTATATCTCCTACTGACGCAAACGGAGTGTTATTTTACTCATAGCTGTAATATATTCCTTATTGCCACACATGCCACCCTTGGATACACGTGGAAAAACAACAGTGCTCGCAGTGTGCACGGCGTAGGAAGGAAAGGGAGCTTGCGGTCTTGGCGCTGGCGAATGAGCGGCGCCATGATGGCTCATGGCCGAGGTTGACCGTTAACGCTGTCCCGTCTGCCTCCCCCTCCCCCACCAGAGAACTCCCCCTCAGAAAGCATGGCCAACGCCACCTCCATGCCCCCCCTCATCGAGGGCTTCGGTCGAAAGCGCAAGAAGAGAACCAGCATCGAGACCAACATCAAGCTCACACTGGAGAAGCGCTTCCAAGACGTGAGTATGGGCCCCTGCAGCATGCAGGGCCTGACCTGATAGCTTAGAGAAATCTTAGGCCTAGCTGACGGAGAGGGCTTCTTCAATCAAAGCTCGCATATTAACACTGCCTCTTTACTCGACTTGAACCCCAGTGAGCGCACAAAACGAGTGTGTTCCAGGGGAGTCTGGAGGTTTTCAGTTATGCGCAGTGGGCTGATGTGTGCGTCACCCACTGAAAAGAAAATGCAGGTGAGTGCTCCTGCTTACCGCGGGGTGTGCTGTGTCTGTCCTGCCCAGAACCCCAAACCGAGCTCAGAGGAGATCACGCTTATCGCCGAGCAGCTCACTATGGAGAAGGAGGTGGTGCGGGTCTGGTTCTGTAACCGGAGACAGAAGGAGAAGAGGATCTGCTGCCCCATGTCGTCGTCTTCCCTGAAGCCGCCCACCTACAACTCCAGACTGGTGAGAGCTCATCCTTTTTGCTCTGGGCTCCCGTCTCTCTCTTGCTCCTCTGCCTGTCCCCAGCTCCCACCTTTTCATTTATGGATTTGTTAACTGAAGAATTCGCCTACGGCTAAGTAACTCCTGTCCACTTCCTGTTTCAGGTTTCCACTTCCAGGTCATTCAGTCCGCTGGCCGTCTCGCAGGTGCACAGTACCATGAGTGGAGGTGGGTTTTCTTTCCACGTTGCATCGGAGATAAGAAACTTTAAAACCATAGCAGTGAGGCCGCTGAAATTAAAGTATACGTTTGTTCCCATGCTTCAGATGTTTTCTGTCCAGAGGAACGGATACATACCAATGCAAATGAATTGCAGTGGGACTGCAATAATATAAACCGTCTTTTGTTTGCCTCCATTTCCTGATGTGGAGCACGTGTAGGTGTCCACTTGCTCACGAGCCCTGTGGCTGCAGCTTCTTTCTCCCCCTCCTTAGAGACGGGTAATTCTGTAAACCTGACGACTTAACCAATGGGGGTGCAGACGTTTGGGCATCAAATGAGTTTAAAAAATCGAACTTTCCATCTTCAAAATCTTGTCTTTCAAAGCTTATGGCCACAAAGAAATGAATGAGAGGTGTTTAAGCTGCACTTACAGGAAACTGAAGGTGCAGATCAATGTTCTTGACAATCTGATAGTAAATTTTACAGGTTTTTAAAAGAGCAGATAGTACTTTAAGTACTTTTAAGTATAAGGTGGGCACAGAAAAGTGGGCTGTAGTATATTTGTAGATTGTAGACTTGGAGCAGACTTGATGCTAAATTTGCAAGATTGTTCATCCTGTTAGCTTTCAGAGTTCGTAAAGTTGTGTATGTGCGTCTCTATTGCAGTGTCGTCTAGTTCATCTCCCAGCAGTCCCAGTCGAGGCTCCTCCCCTAGTGGCCTGTCGTCCAATGGCGGCACTCTGACATCTCAGGGCGGGGCCCAGTCTCTCAACTCCACTGGGTACGAGCACTTCGTCTGCAGGCTGTGACCTGAGCTGCACAGCAGTCCAGAGTCCCATCAGAAGATCGTGACATCAGTGTTAAACCTGGGGGAATAGGGGGGCATTCGTGAGCAAGCACTGGATTAAAGAATCACAAGTGCCATTTGAAATGTTCTAGTCACTTGGGCTAAACAATGAATATTTTGATTGTGAAGGGCACTTTCCATGGCTTATGTGGCTCAGGATTAAGAGCCCAGGACTTCATGTCACTGAAGGCATGAGACAGTGAAGCCCTATTTCAATCATTTTTGTCTTGATTGTTTCCCTCAGGCCTTGGTATCGAGGATGGAACCACTCCTCCTATCTTCACTGAAGCGCCTACCCCTCCCAACCCGTTTGGCACCAAGGATATTTAAACACCATGTGAAAATGCAGTCAGTGTGAAAGAATTTATTTTTAAAAATGCAACACGGTAGAAAGAGCAAAGATGTGTAATGCACACAGAACTACTGTCAAAGGTGAACCACTAAAGTTTTTCTTTATCTGTCTAGATGATTATAAAACATATTGGGAAAGGTCCGTCCAGCATTCTGTGGAACTGCATTACATGTCGGTGCTCGTGTACAGTAAATAAGTCTAAACGTATGGTTTTTGTGGTGAGAGAGTGCCTTGGGCTGGCACAGTCACAGGACACTGCCAGTCACTATACCTGGTCACCCAGCCAATCTGCAGTTCATTTCTGTCCAGTCCTCTCCGCCACATCAGATCAGACTGGAGAAAAACCGAACGCGGCACTTTGCGGGGCTGATGTGCGAGTCTCTTGTGCGCCTCATGGGGTTTAGGCTGCTTCCCGCAAAGGGGTGACGTGTCGACGGGAAGGGAACACGGATCCCTGCCCGAGTCCGTGCCGATCGAGGGGCACGCGTGTGGCGGAAAGGTGCGGACTGCAGGAGGGGGGCAACTGACCACTGACTCGCTTGGGGATCTGTAGCCTGAGCCGACATTGAAACCCAGAACTCGGGACAGGCGGTAGATAAGCAGTGCAGATGGAGCTTCTCATTCTTTAGTGCTTGGTAACGGTTTTTGGGCTTTTATCTGAATATCCGCTGCGCTAAGGGGGTTCGGACAAACGAGGACAGGAGGACAGCACGGCTCCTGTAACGAAGGAAGGGGGGATAGCTGGCAGTACCCCCCCAGTTCAGGGACCCCAACTCTTGGGTAGACTTTAATCACCAATTAATACAACTGAAGTGTCCTGCAACTTTGTTTAATGTTTACACTGCAATGACGACTGTACAACTAGAACTAGAATGCAAAACACAGTCCCTCATAAATGTACATATGGACACATCATCCTGGACTGCTCACCTGTGGATCAATAATGTTATTTTTATAACTTAAATGTTAAACTTCTCTGTATTTGCAGTATACAGCTTGATGAACCTCCTGTTTTGGCTTACAGACAGCTGTGTTTTAAAGGGAATTTTATTGTTATGGCTGTTACTGTGTGAACTGCCAAAAGTTTTAAGTACTTTTTTTTTTATTTATTGTATTTTTCCACATTTCTGTTGTTGTTGTTGAGTTTTGTTTTCATCTTTTTATCTGTAAAATGAACCTGAAGGACCTTGTTAAACAAAATGATTGTTACACACCCCCTTCATTCACTGGGTGCGAACTAGTGCCTTGAAAAAAACGTATTACAAGGTGTTGAAGTGCCTAAAGATTCCTGTAGTGAAGTAAGTCTGCCTTCGAAAGCACAGTCTTTCAAACTGTAGAGCTGGAATTTGGAAATGTTTTTTTTTTATCATTGTTGGCTTTAGTGAATAGCTTTGAAGGGGAATTTTCTTAATTAAAATGTTAATAAAACTTTGTAAATATAAATTATCCAGACTCTTCGTGTGTATTTTTAAATGCTGTTGTAGTAGTGGGGTGAAATAGCTCTGTACCTGTGCACTCGGATTTACCGGAATTATGTAAAGAAAGATGCGGAGACTCAAAAAAAAAACTGATCAGAGAGATGAATGATCAATCATCTTCACCGTTCACACCGTGAAATACCTCCTGTTTGACCTGTGCGCCAGCAGTCGGCTGAGCTGCAATGCAATCGCCTGTCGCAGGAGGGCGCTCTCACTCGCAGACGTGGATTCAGCTGGTCCTAGCGTTTCGGCGTTACCCAAGGTGGTGCAATGAGATTGCCAATCCAGCAGATGTCACTTCTATCCGACACGGAGAGCAAGTTGGCTCCCGGGAAACGCTCTCTTTCCAGGCTGCGTTGTTGACGGTCCCGTTGTCAGGGATGCAGGACCGAAATTAGGCGCTGAGGGGGCGGGGGGTTGGACAGACGGGGCAGCTGAGGACCCCGGGCGAGCCGAGGTCAGCTCCGGTGTAGCGCTCCACGGCCCTGTGGTTTCACGCCGCGATGTGGAATTATGTCCAGCTTCTGAAACACCTGGACGACAGCGCGTCCTGCAACGTGAAATTGCACTCATGTGCTTCTCAGGTAGGCATCCTCCCCTTATGCGTTATAGCTCCTATCCAGTACTTGTTTATCGATGATAAATTCTAAATAAATCGCGTATTAGCGTGACATATCTCTACGCCTGCCACGTTATTATTAAAAGGGAGCTCCGGGTCTTTATTGTTCAGTTATTGCTCTGTTGCACAGACGTGCTGTTTCTTTGAAGCGCTCCTATGTTCCTATAATAGACGAAGGGAATTTCTCTCCGCGTTCGGCAGTTTATATAGCAGCGTGGTAATTCACGCTTAAAAGCGCTGCTAATTATGTTGGCAGGCTTGGATAACGGTTCCTGACACCCGGAGTCTTGATGCTATCACAATGAGGTAGAAACGCCGGCTGTTTTAGTTGCAATCCGGGGATTTGAGAGAGACCGCAAACGCTGAATATTTTTCTAAGCGTTCGATTTTAAAAATACCCCGTACTAATGACAATAAAAGGGCATTAATTACCTAGACGCTACAGAGTAATGTAATAGCTGTCTGCAGAGAAGACAGGTATTAAAGCGTCCTGTAGCCTTCAAGTGCATTCATATCCATGACGAACTGTCATTAAAAAGTAATATGGAAAAACACAGGCGCGCATCAAAACGTAACGCCTTCAACGTTTGTGACTTTTAAGATTTCAAACGCAGTATATTCATGCGCTGTAAAGTCTGAAAAGAAGTCTTTGAGTTTAACCGTATAACGTTTTCAGTCATGTAGTCGTTTCGCAAAGAAAGATGATAAAGATGACAAGCTTCAGCAGCACGCCTTGATTCCCCTGGGAGCTGAAGGATAAACTGGAATAGGTGTCGGAAGACCCGAAGTCCAGGATTGCCAACCTCAACAGCTTTATTAATGGCTACGTCTATATATATATATAAAAACATTTCAGGCTGTCCAGTTCATCAGGAAGTTCAAGATGTTTGTGACCCCACCAGGAAGAGGACATTAGAAAAGTTTTATCAAGGGGTTTGAGGAGCTCCCTTTGAAGGTGCCATATAAAATAAAGTGTATTATTATTATCAAGATGTACAAAAAAATAGTGTGGGAGGTTAACTTGTGTCCAAGGGACACCATGCCTGGGAGTCTTCACATTGCTCTGGCATTACCAGGATAGTGTCTCTGGGACTGTCAGTCAAGTCTGTCACCTTATTTTAGCCCCAAACCGGTACTTCCTGTCAGGAAGCTCAGCTGGTCGCTTTATGACAATAATGCAAGGCGTTTGTCAAACACGGTGAACGGACGGCAGCAGACTGGAAAAAATCGGTGCTCTCAAAAGGTCATCTCGGACTCCTCTCAGGCTCGGCATGAAGGAATGGTCGAATATCCCTTAGGAGAAATGTCAGAACCTATTAAAAGGCATCAAGAAGCTCATGCTTGTGGTAATCAAAGCTGTAGGGAGGTTCACACACTTACTACCACATATTGAATAAATTTGCACATTGCACACTTAGAGTGTTGTAACTGTTTGACAGATGTGCTGGTTATATTGAAAGTCATGCAAGTCTGGAGTTTTTTTTTTTTGTTTCTATTTCAAAGTACTGGAAGTGCACCTAGATTTCCATGCTGAATTTACTTCTAGTTACAGTTAATGGCGAGTGTGGCTGCGGTAGGTAATCACAGGTCAGTCCATTTGGACTGACCCTCCCCGATGCAGATGACTGTCCGCATGAATTCTTTCGAGTTTTTCTTTGACTCTGCTGGTTAACCACCGCTGACAGGCCTGTATCCCTGTCAAACCGAAGCCCTGCTGGGCAGACTCAGGCCCGCTCGACCTAGCAGGCCTGTCCTAGTTTGGGAGGGGGCTTGGACTGGATCAACCCCCCCCAGTTCCTTTCCTTCTCCCAACGTGTAAACCGACAGCGAACGAGTGTCAGCGCGGCGCCTGCCCCTGGGGCAGCGCCCTCGGCCTCGCGCTCGTCTGCGGCCCGGAGCTGGCGCGGGGATGCGATACCGGCTCTCCTGGTCTGGCAGAATCGGAGTGGCTCTCGTCGTCCTTCACGTGCTTTTCGGGAACGCCATTCCTTGGCCACTCCTGCTGTGGACTGAGTGACCCTGGAGTACAGACAGCGGGCTGCAGCTCATTCTCTTCCAGCCCCTTGTTGTGCAAGCGGACAGCCAGCTGGATTGCTGTCAATTCTCCTTAACTGACCGTCTAAATCAAGTTCACAAGGTTCTTCCAGCATTCTTAAACAGTGATTCTTCCTGTTTTGAACCTCCTGTGCTTCTTCGTTAGAAGACCTGAAATATATGCTGATAACTGAGCCATAACGTAGCTCCCGAAAGAAAAACGGTACTGTTGTGGTTGCAATATTTCTTGAAGTCATGTCTCCGGTTGTTCACTCCCTGTTTTTAATACCAGAATGTCTGTGCTAATGTCGTGGCATTCCAACAATGAAAACACACACGATTGCTTCCAGAGCTGTTTTTGCTCTGGCATGAAATTTGCTTCATTTAACGTTTTTTTCCCCCGTACGCTGAGTGAAAAGCACACGTTTTTGTTTTCCCTCTAAAACATATTGTGCCTCCGGGCCAAGTGACATCTTCTCCTGATAATTTGGCAAATTAAGGTGCGGATTATACTCAGCCTGCAAAATTCCACTTGTATATAGATAATCCAACTGGAACTGCAACTGCTGTGTGACCTTTTCAATACAATATCGAACCTGGAGGACCTTTATCACAATAGACTGGATCCTCGTGTTATCTGAGTCCCCTTCCCCAGCATCTCAAAAACAGACCAATAAGTCTGAAAGTGCCCAAACTTGTGACTTTTATTATGCATTATCTTGTTTTGCTCTAATTATCATCAGTGGTTATCACCTTACTGCCAATACAAAAATGACCAGATATATCTCTTCACTTCCATTAATCATTTCCTTGTGCATTTTCCTTATTTCTACTCTGTCACATAGTGATCAGTGCCTAGGAGCAGAGACCCACTGTAAAGGACTTTGTTGAGGTATCTCACACTCTAGGTTCACCATCCTGTAGGAAATTAGTACTTCCAGGGTAACGAGTGGCTTTTCCTGTTATAGCTGTTGATTGCCAATTCTAGACGGCCAATTTCAAACATTTAAGAGTATTTCACCCCCCCTCTAAGACACAGCTTTCGGGAAATGCCAGTAGTTCTGCTACACAGCCTGTTGCTCCAGTTTTGAACCAGTTCGAAAAGTATCTCCAGCTGGCCAGTGTCTGTCGTTGCAACATGCCTTCTGAGATGTTTTCCAACCCTGGCGAAGGAGGGCGAAGGGCAGGGATTTGTTCCCAGCGCTGAGTGCTTTCCAGAACCCTGGAGCGGGTTTCAGAAGCGGCTCATCTCGCCCGCTGCTCTCCTCGTCTCTCAGAGCAGTTGTGTTAGCGAAGAGACGGGCTTGGCAAAGCAAGTATCTGCCTGAAAGTGCATTTACGTTATACCATCGTGTATTGATAGTAAGTAATCTTATTACCCTGCTTAGGGTGTTACATGTGGTGTGGGGGTAGGGAGGTTGAGGAGTAATCTAATTTGGTGGTGGCTGTAAGTTTCTTACAGTGCTTGTAACGCTGGAGCTAACAGGGTGAGGTGCTTATCTGCTAAAATAAGAACAGTATTCTTCCTTGAAAAATGATGTGGCACCAAGACGCTGATGAGAAACAGAGGATTTACACACTCTGATTTACGAACTGGAGATGGAGGAGAAGAGGCTGGTCAGCTACTAATGCAGCAGGATGTCAAAGCTTCTAGGATTTTTGATAAGGGGCTGAAAACGTTCTTCAGGGCTGTGGCTGCAGGCTTCAGAAGGTCCACTCAGGTGCCCACCTGTGTGTCCTGCGTGTGAGGAGAGCCAACAGGCCGCTCTGGGGACGAGTGCTGGATTTCACGCTGCGTTTCGGAAGAAGACAGCCAGTCGGTTGCCATCTCCTTGGCTCTGACAGGAGGATGCTGCTTGATGACCGCTGGGAGTGTGAAGCGAGGTGGCTGTAAAAACACAGCACGCAGGCCAATAGTCTCCTGAGGTCGAGAAGCAGCACCGACTTCACGAATTATGAAGAAATGTAAGATGTTGTGTGTAACTGAAAGCAAAATTGAAATATATTAGAAACAGTAATGCAGAAAGTGCAATGTAGGAAAAGGTATGGCTACGAGGGTAAGGGACATCTAGGAAGGAAAACAGAAATTAAAAAGCAAAAGAAATGCTGTTTGCTTGCTGTGCTTTCTTCAGGTACCTGTGGGACTGTTTCAGAAGGTGAACTGGAATTACAGCTCCTCCCTCAGAGGGTTTCTCTAGCAGCTGCTGAGAATCTCTTCTTGCGTTCCCGCGTGTGGGGCTCCTTCTGCTTAGCCAGGAGATGACATCGCTGCTCCTGGAGGTGTCCTGCAGCCTGATGGGCTGGATCGCCCTTTACGCCTCGCTCTGTCACCTCGACGATCGCCACGGCTACGAGTGGAACTGCAGGCTGGTGACGCTGCTCCACGGAGTCCTGATTGTCTGCCTGACCGCCTACATTGGCTTCGTCGATGGCCCCTGGCCCTTTACCAGCCCAGGTAGGCTCAGCGCGTCGGGGATGGTCTCCTGCGGGACCTCAGAGGAAACAATCACCACCACTCTAGATTTACACCTGCAGTGCCTCTGTTTCTGCAGCATCCACTGATCATTTGTTTCACTGATTATTGTTGTTATAGCAGGAACGCTTTTCCTGTTTGGCGAGGAGTCATAGAAGCTGAAGAGTGCCTGCCTGTGCTTTCTTGAGTTTAGCTCCCTGTGATCAGCATACCACACAATCCACTGTCGCAGGCAGTTCAAAATGCGGGCTCTTTGCAAGTTTTTAAGAATTGCAAAGATGTGAAAAAGAGACCAAGAGACCTCTTACATTACATGCTACACTGACAGGTTGAAGGGATGAGCCTTTTTAGGCCTGAGCAGAGAGAGCAAGGGGAGTTGATGTAAGCAGGCCCTCCAAGAGCTCAGGGGAGGCCCAGGCCATTTCACATTGTGAGGCCCCCTCATTGTTTGAGGAGAGTGGTAAAAAAATTATTTAAATGTAAAGAATGGCATGATTAGACGATTAGGGCGGACGTTTTGAAACTCTTAAGGAATGGTAGATTCAGCACTGAAAGGGGGACATTTTTTTACAGCCGTGGACTTGAGTCGAGAATCACAGTACACGGTAAAAGTTCCAAATTTGACTCAAGTCGAGGAACACAGCCAAAGGGTTAAAGTGGAAGACCATGCACCCTTGGGTGAGGTGAGGCCTGGGCCCTGCTGAGCCCCCCTTTCGTAGGGCCTGGATGTACGCTTTCAAAATCCTCAAAGGGGCTGCCAAGGTCAACCCAGCAGACATCCACAGCATGAAAGGTGAAACACTCACCAGGGGCCACAAGTGGGCACCACATGATGGCGCATTTAAAACCAGCAACAGGAGGCACTCCTGTGCCCAAAGGGTTGTGGGGGTATGGAACAAGCTGCCCAGCCATGCAACTTGGAGCTTCTGTCAAGAAAGGGCTGGATGAGGACCCGGGATGAATTGGCTACTAACAAACAAGAAGGCGAGATGGTGCCTGGTATGTTCTCAGTGCGTCTTTGTGTCTTCTCTCCGGCAGGTTCGGAGAACACGCCTCTGCAGGCCTGGGCCATGTGCCTGAGCTTGGGCTACTTCCTGTTTGACATGAGCTGGTGCCTCTACTTCCGGACGGAGGGCGCCGTCATGCTGGCCCACCACACGGTGAGCATCCTGGGCATTATGCTGGCGCTGTGGCTGGGCGAGTCGGGGCTGGAGGTCTGCGCCGTGCTGTTCGGCAGCGAGATCACCAACCCGCTCCTGCAGGCCCGCTGGTTCCTGCGCCAGGCGGGGCGCTACGAGGGCCCGGCCGGCGACCTGGTGGACCTGTTGTTCGTGGTGCTGTTTGCCGGCGTGCGCGTCGGCCTGGGCTCCTGGATGCTGTGCTGCGAGCTGGCCTCCCCCCGGCCGCGGCTGGCGATGAAGGCCGGCGGCGTGGCGATGTACGCCCTCTCCTGGGTCTTCATGGCCAACATCGCCCGCTTCGCCTACCGCAAGAGCAGCGCCAAGTACCGCCGCTGGCAGGACCGCAAGAGGGCGCTCAACGGGCATGCTGGGAAGGCGGCGTGACCCCGAGTTCCCTCCGCCTTGCGGAAGCAGACGCTGGCTCTTCCCTTCCTGCTCGCAGAGAGATTGTGATGAGTATGCAGCCCGCCTGGGCGGGGGGGCGTTTAACGTAAACAAACCCGAATTGTTTTTTTATATCGCTCTGCTCTCTCACCCGAGTTCCCCAGCTGGCCTCGATTTTTTAATTAAACTCGGAGAGCGCTGTTATCTGGAGAACGTGTTCCTTCGGGACTCCAGTGTGCTGCGGATGAAATTGTTTCAGCGTAGCTTGAGGAAAAAAAGGCTGTATAGCAGCTCTTACAAGCAGGACAGCAGTGATCACATGTTCTGTTTACCAGCTCGACGTACACATCATATTCCTGATCCCATTTGTATGCCTCTCTTTCATCCCCTTATGTAGTTAGAGATCCAGATTTCCCTTTTCAAGCGGTTTAACTACAGAACAGCTTGATGTTAGTGGAAGGCAGCGCCGCTTTCCTCAGTGTGCCCAGAATGAGGAATCTGGGCTCGCGTCAAAAGCTAGACACACACTCACTTTAATCGATCAACTCTGTTGTCTTGACGCTGATGGGTTAAAGCGAGTTGTTGCAGCAGAGGGCTTAGAAGCAGCGCCTCGCTTTCCTGTCGCTAGAGGCCGCCAGTGCTGGCGAACAGCAGACGTCATCCCCAGAGACTCGCTGCGCGGCACGCTGCGTGGGATTCTGCCGTCTGCAGCGCCTTCAGATAGAAATCTTGGCTGAATGTAGATAAGGTGAGATTTCCTGTAGATTGACTAGTGCTGTGCCATCATAACGGCACCGATCGCCCAAATAGGCTGTCATAGAATCTGCCTAGGGGCCGTTTTACAGCGATACATCGTGTTTAACGTTTTGCGGAGAAAGACTCTATTAAGGCATAAGTATTGTAATACATTTGTTGATCAGCAAATAATGAGCATAAATGATTTAGTATTTTGTTACTTTTATATTATTCTATTTTTTTAGAGACAAGAATGGGAATACTGTCTATTTTTGCCCTGTGTCTAAAGATCATAGGGATTGTTCTAGCTTTTAGGAAAGAATCGTGTTGTTTAAAAGGAACTACTGGATGAAACCTGCAGCAGTTTTTAATTTAAGAGTGTAAATAAGGGGGGGGGTTGTATTATTTTCCAGATCAGCCCGCCATAACCCCGCTGTCTCCTCCTCTCTCCCTGACTCAAGGGCTTTTTATTGCAAATGCGATACCTAGGCTAAAACATGTCGCCTTACGGATTATGATCAAAAATCAAAAACGAGTTTATTTCGGTTTCCCGCGATCTGTTTGACAGCTCGGACTGCTGAAGCAAGCCGGGAGCTGCCCGCCTTCAAGTGCGGTCTCGGGGAACAGAAATACACGGGACCTGCCCGCTGCACCCTTACACTGGACGGTAGAGGGCAGCATGACCTTTTCATCAAGTCTCTTAAATACCATCACATTGCTTGTTCAGTCCGTGTGCATTGGCTGCCCCGGATCGCCTTACAAACGCACGTGTGACGTCATCGGTTCTGCACGTCACAGGTGCATGTGTGACGTCTTCCGATGCGGCCCTACCGGGATTTTTTGTAGGTGCTGAAGACGAACAGCTCCAATGTCACAGCGCTACCAGTGCCCTGGCTTTGCACTGCCATCGTTGCGACTCGCAACTCTCAGAAAATAAGGGCTAGCCGGAATACGGGCACGCGTTTCTCCGAACCTCGTTAGAGCCGGTCACGTGTGGCCGCGGTGACGCGCCCAGCCAGCCCGCCCGTCTCTCAAAGCAGGAGCGATGGTACTGGGAGGCTGTGCAACTCTCTCTCTCAAGCAGAGGTGAGGGAGTAGTCAAAAGCTAAAATTACTTGACTTTTATTTTTTTAATTCAAAATAAAAAACTCTACTGTACAATACACATTAATCTTACAGTGAGTGTATACTCTTAACAAAACATAACCTCTCTACTAATTTATATTTTTTTAAAGAAGTTCTTAAAAGGTGATTGTCCTTTTTCAATCCATTTACTGTGCAAGTGGTTGCCAGGGCTGGACTTGCACCCTGAAAGGGAGCGGAGGGGACACGACAGCAGAGACGGCTGCTCGTCGCGTTTCACGGACGAAACAGAACGAAGAACAGGGCAGTGGGGCAAGTGTAAATCTACATCTTCTCCCCCGGCGCCTTTGTGAAAAGTAATGGTGTTCCTTGCACCCCGTCTTCTTGTCTGTTTCGGGGTGCATTGTGGTTGACCCGATTCAATAAGCAAAACAACTTCAGAGCTGCGGCGCTTTGGGGGGAAAAGAACTGAAGAGTTTAGCTTGAGATAATTGCAGTCATCGTTGCTTCTCCCCGTTACTGTCCGATTCTTCAAGCGTTAAGCGCAGGCCAACACGACGCAGAGCGGTGCTCTGTTTCTTTTGTAACCAGAAACCCGCCCTGGCAAGGGAAAGCGGGGAACAGCTGGTCCCTGCAGCCGAGTCCCGTCATTTTTTTCCAGCGCTGTGGGTCCGGCGGGGCGGTGCCGGAACTGGCCGGGCCTGGCGCGAGGCGGCGAGCTGGGGCCGCGCTGTTCCGGGTTTCACGCGTCCGGTGCGCCGGGAACGCGTGGCTCTGGGCCCCGTGGTCCGGCGGGGAGAGAGAGACTGGTTGTTTCAAGCCAAGGACGTTCAGGATTGTCGGAAGAGAGAGGCGGGGCTTCAGAATAATGATTTTGCACAGATTTTGGATCCTTTTGCCTTTGGACCTATTTATAAACTACATTAAGACACCTTATTCTGTATTCTTACGACATGGTTGGTAATATGAATATTTTTTACACTTTTGAAACTGTAAAGCCACTTTTGAATACCATTGAAACTGGTTTTGACTGAAAATATGATATCCTGTGTTATTAAAATGAAGCGTTTTTATCCCTTCAGTCATGATGGGGACGAGTCCAGAGGGCTGTTTGTAAACTTCCTTGGTTTATCTTCATCCTGGGGAATTTGGAGGGTAGGTTCCCTTTACCACAGTACACAGAAACAGCTTCTTCATTGATCACCTGCTGAGTCGATTGTGAAACGAGCTCATACATAAAAAGCTAAAACACATCAAACAACTGGAGGTCTTATTTTGTGGAATTAAAATGTCATATAACTAGAATATTTTTAAATGAGAGTTCAAGTTTGTATTGACATTAATTAAAACATTGAAATTCAGTACAATGTGGGGCTGGTGATGTCTTTATTAGAAAAAACAGAACTTAATTCCTTTTACTTTCCTTTTGCATTTTACAGATTCCGCTGCATACATCAGTAGTCATTGGTAGTCAACAGTCTGTTTAGGACTGTTATATTCACAAAAATCACTGAGAGGGACAATGTTTTCAGAAATGTCTTTGGGGTGAAAATAAGACTCAAAAACTCAAAGGATCAAAGTGATGACCAGATGTTTATTTAGTAAAAGTTAGAATAGTTCATGGGTGAGGATGCTGTAGCACATTTCATATCAGAAATAGGTTGACTGGAAGTATAAGTTCAGATATGTCAGTGGAGAGTAACTCATTATCCATCCAATTTGTAACCACTTCTTCCAATTCAGGGTCTAATTCGGAGACTATCCCAGCAGGCAAAGGGCTCGAGGCAGGGTACACCCTGGAGGGGACACCAGTCCAAGGCAGGGCACACACAGACACAGACATAAACACATTCACTCACACCTGGGCCAATGTTCCTTTAAGCCAATTAACCCACCTGCACGTTTTTGGACTGTGGGAGGAAACTGGAGCACCCAGAGGAAACACAGGTGAACATGGGGAGAACATACAAACTCCAAACAGACAGCATCCCAGGTCTGAAATTGAACCCAGAGCCCCAGCACTGCAATGCTAACCACTGTGCCACTCTGCGACACCCTTACTCATTATCACAAACTCAAATCATCTCCGAGAATGCTTTATGCACATAAAAAGTGGAAATCCGAGGAACTGTTGCTTTCTTTAACTCCTTTGCAGGTTCCAATTTACATTACTTACCTGCCTTTCAGGAAACGCTGCAGTTGATCTGGTCAGGAATTGTTCAATTACTCCGATTGTCAGAGAAACATGTAATATTGCCATCTGTCCGGTAGGTGGCAGGTTACTCCACTTTTTCGCATGCTTTAGTTTTGCAAACAAAACGCCGAATTTGGCACTCGGGTACTGGGAGTCAAGTGGAAAGTCCACTCAGATGCAAGTTGCTTATGTAAGGG
The DNA here is from genome assembly GCF_040954835.1 of Lepisosteus oculatus. NCBI lineage: Eukaryota > Metazoa > Chordata > Actinopteri > Semionotiformes > Lepisosteidae > Lepisosteus > Lepisosteus oculatus. Next base: position 14,319,266 of record NC_090718.1, read on the forward strand.
GTTACTTTTGTAAAATTAACATGAATTTGGGGTCGGGGGAAATACTTAAACATTGATCTGTATTGCATGTACAGTATGAGGTTATCGTAGAGAAACTATTAAACATAACAGACCCCTACACGAGCAATTGTATTTGACTACGTTCGTTACATGATCATGGTCACAATTAAGTATTTTTCCCATCACTGGCTGTAAACTTACTAGTCCAGAACAAAAAGCATCGCAGGCCTGATGGACATGAAATGGTGCTTTATCTTATATTTTCAACTTGACTTTGATTTGTTTGTGTTCGTAACCATGAAGTCTTCTTTGCCGGCTTCCGTCCTAAAATCAATATTGCATCTTACTACTTCCGACTCTCCGTCGCGACTTTTGTAAAACTGAAGTTCCGGACCCCCTATTACAGACTTAATCTGTCATCTTCCCGTGAATCTTCTTCATCTGTCATCTTCCCGTGAAGGGAGGACTGGGACAGAGGCTGGGACATTATGTGAGAAATGCAATAAAATGTGGTGCACGTCTCGTTTCATACCTATTTTACATGGTCACAAATGCAAAACCAAAAAAAAAACAAACATTTACACGTCTCAACTATTTTTTGTCATTCTTGGGACCTTGAAACATTTTTGGATCGCTTTACAACTTTGCAGCATTTTCTAATAAGAAATGAACAGCTACTCATTTCGGAAACGCATACAGCCCCTTGGCTGCGATTGCATTGATTTCTGCCTTGAGGAGGACGTCAGATATGACAGGCGCTTTAAAAAGTATTGAATTCCCAGGGGGCTCTGAGCTCTCCAGCTTCCGGGGGACTGATGCTGGTCATCGGATTTTAGGAAGCCGTTCACATCGATCGCGATGGTCGGGACCGACCTCTGTGCAGCTTGTAGGCCGCGCTAGGAATCACACAGCCCTGCTTTCAGACATTACATCAGGGATCCTTGTTTGTTTAGAGATAACACCCGGAGATAAGCATTGCATTTATCCGGCGCAGATCTGCGAAGAAATATTCTTTTTTTGTAAATCATTAACTGAAAAGTAGGAAACAGTAAAAAAAAAACCCGAGCCGGGATGCGAGCATGCTCGGATTCTCTCATGACTAAATCCTGGAGGAATGGCCCTGTTTTCACTGCGAAGGGGCGAGGCTGTGTCCACTTTTATTTCTAGAGAATAATAATGAACAAGAAATAGGTTTGTTACCTTCAGGTGGAGTATGGAATAAACCTATTACTTGTTTCTTTGCAGCCTACGCATGCTGACAAAGCTACTCACCTAAACTAATAATAATAATAATAATAATAATAATTGCTTACACTTACATAGTGCTTTTCTGGACACTCCACTCAAAATGCTTTACAGGTAATGGGGATCCCCTGCACCACACCAATGTGCAGCTATGATGATGCAAGGGCAGCCATTGTGCCCAGAACGCTCACCACACACCAGCTCTCAGTGGGGAGGAGAGCAAGGAAGCCAATTCATAGAGGGGGATTATTAGGAGGCCATGATTGATAAGGGCCAACGGGAAAGTTGGCCAGGACAGCAGGGTTACACCCCTAATTTTTTCTAGAAACACCCTGGGATTTTTTATGACCACAGAGAGTCAGGACCTCGGTTTTACGTCTCATCCGAAGGACGGCGCCTGTTTACAATATAGTGTCCCCGTCACTATACTGGGGCATTAGGACCCACGTGGACCACAGGGTGAGCGCCCCCTGCTGGTCCTACTAACACCTCTTCCAGCAGCAGCCTTAGTTTTTCCCAGGAGTCTCCCATCCAGGTACTGACCAGGCTCACACCTGCTGAGCTCCAGTGGGGCTGCCAGTTGTGAGTTACAGAGTGACATTGCTACTGGCTTGAGCGTCTGCATACAGCCCTATGTTCTGGGTCAGTGGCCGAATGGTAATGAGGTTTTCTCACCAAAGTGATCCCTGTAGTTCAGAACCTGCAAGGTGCCTCAGGATCCTGTAGGCCTAGACACCACACTGTACGGTGGTTAAACAAATACATTTCATATATAACTGGTCTGAGCACTTCCGTTATGCGTGTCCAGTCCTGGCCCTGGAGGTCTGGTGTATGTATATGGGTTTTCATTCCAGGTCATCTCTTCACGGGCTTAAACAGCTGGGTACTGGCTTAACTGGGCCGATCTTACAGCTTTCTGAGCTCTCTCTGTTTGTTAACGAGGTGCACGACACGCCGCGGTCCACCACCACGACTGGACGCCTAACCCGTCTCCCAGGTGAACCCTGGCGGCTTGTGTCCTCCTCCAGGGAGGAGATCCACTTCGGGTTTTGCTGACTCTCCCTCTAAGGAGGAGTAGCTGAGACCTGCTCTCTTCACGAACGTAAGAACGAAAGAGAAGTCACAGGAAGGAGCGCTCTGCTTGTTTAGCTGCTGTTGATCCAGCCACCTCTCGAAATATCCCAGGAATCTGGCTTCAATAACATAGCTGGGCAGTTTGCTCCAGACACTCGCCACTCTTTGTGTAAAAAAGGAACCTCCTTTTTCTAACCCAGTACAAGCATTAGTATCATTATTCACGGGATGTATTTTGTGCTGGCTTCTGATGTCTTCCGACATAAAAAAAACTTACAAATTCTAGCAACTGTGTAACGATGAAAGAGGTCACTGGGGCTGTGGGACAGCCAGGAAATCGAGCTCCTGATAAATCTCTCTGCACAGCCTCTAGTGGATCCGATAACTGCCCGCTTAATTGCTTAATTTGTGTGCAGACTTTACCCTCTGCGAGAGACGATTGTCTTAACGGCAGAGCGCCTTGCATTCCATGCTGTTCTGTCACGTAGTCGGGGAACTGACGAGCACAAAACGTCAGGCAGCCTTGATAAAACCCACTCAATTCACTAAGCGTAAGCGCCCCCACCAGTCTTACAGAAAAGACCTGGCGAAACTCGGAGGGTGTGATGCAATTATAAGGGAGGTCAATACTATCTACCAGGCGATGGCTGCGTTTTAGGTACCGTGACAATTTGACACGATACAATCTCAGCTTGCCGCACGTCGTTTTAATGACATAATATACTCGGTTTCCAAGCATCATCCACGTAATATTGCTTGGGCATCGAGTTGAAAGAATAAAAAAAAAAAATACTCTAATGTGTTTTACAAATGTCATTTTCCCTTACCGTGATGTCAAGATATGGGAACTAAACAATGACACAGTGGATACATTAACACAAATAAAACACGCGTTATATACTACATTTCACTTTCTTGTCCAATTTATAAAACTTTATTATCAGGAAAATAAACCTCACAAATTAAAGCCATTTTCACATGGGATATCTAGTAAAAAATACCGATCCCCGTTCTTCCCAAAGTTCTCTTTGGGATTATATGTTTTTGGTTGGGCGGAAGTAGACGCAGGAATGAGGGAGCGATCAGTCTGGGCGGAGTGATCGGGGAGGTATTGTCAATTTGTTGAAAGTAATAGACTGTAAGAAGAGAAAGGAAGACTTGCGGCCGTTAAAGAAAAACTCAGAAGTTTACGGTCTGTTGTTTGAAGAGTTTAAAATAAAGGGGTTTCTTCTATCTGGGAGCGTTGCTACCGTGCGGCAGAAAGAATAAGGGTGGGAAACGGGACAGAAGCAAAACACTGGATTGCAAAAACATGGAGACACGGAGAGAAGGGTATTCCGCGCAAGTTTGAGGGATTTCGTCTGCAAGTCCAACATATCGGGGAATTTGAAGTGTCGCCCGGAGCTGAAACCGGTTCGATTTGTAGCCTCATCCCTTCGCTGTTCCCCTTTTTTGTGGAAAAGATCTGTTTTCGGATCGGGGAATAAGAGGGAAGCCGAGTATCGAGAGAACACCAAAAAAGTTTTTGCCCTGGAAAGCGCCGGACTGCCTTGCTGAGGAAATCTGGGAGTTCGTGTTGCTGGAAAAAAAAAAAAAAACAACAAGGGGGGGGGGGAGATCGCGTTTTAAAAACCACGCACAGCCGTGCGGGCGCGCCTCGGGTTGCTATGTAAGGATCGGGAAGGGGGGAATCTCAAAATTAGAAAAAAAAAGGACAAGAATTTGCAGGTTTTTGGAAGAGCAGGAGCAGGAGCAGGAGGAGGAGGAGGAGGGGGGGGGTAGTCTTTTTTTTCCTTTTCATTATTCATTGGAATATCGGCAAAGCAGGAGGGCCTGTTTCTGGACAGCGGGGCTCTGAGGAGCCGGGAGGCTAATGGGAGTCCTCGCGGCCGGGAATGCTGTGAGTCGCGCGACCGGGACGGGCTGCTCGCGCCGGGCTTCGGGAAAGTCCCCCGAGCTGGTCGGGAGGGAGCGGGCGGCGCAGTAGGATGAGCGACGGCGGGCACGGCTCCGGGGGGGAAACCGAATAGGGATGTATATTCCTAAAAGCATCGTTTAAAAAAAAAACAAAAACAGAAACAGAAATAGCCGCCGCCGCAGCAGCAGCAGCAGGACGGGTGGGGGGGTGTGGAGGGGACCCCACGGTGGTGTGATGAGAACCTCGCCGACTGTAAAGGCAGGATTCGAAGGGAACAGAGGCGAAGCCGGAGAAAGGAGAGTTTTCCAGCCGGGAAGCGCCTTCACAATAGGAATTTCAGTGCGCCGGCGGAATTGAGCACCAGGCGGCGGGGAGACGGAGCCAGGGGGCGACGCGTGCTCGGGAATCCCGTCCTGCGGATTTTTTTTTGGGGGAAAAAGCCTTTCGCGCATTCCCCGCGTCAGACCCTTCCGGATTCTCTTAGGATTGTACAGCGATCGCCCGGATCTGCTTCATTTTTAGATCCATTTATTTATATGAGATACAATTTTTCTTCCCGCTCCAGTGGAAGGATCCCCGTTTACATTATTGTTGTCGTGCGCCCGGTGTGGGAGAAAGAGTCGTCGCGCTGCGGAATCTCGACAGAAGTCTGCCCGACATCTCGTCCACTGGGGTTTGTTCTTCAGCGATATTCGTATCATTGTTGGCATTTGTGACACACACACACACACGAGAGAGAGAGAGAGCATCCTGACGGATATTAGGAGGGACCTGCTACTTTCCCGACAGACGGAGGGTATTTTTATTTTTGTTAAAATGCTAATTGGATAAGAGCCGAAGCAAAACTCGAAACAGAAGCCCAATGAGCGGCACACAGTCTACAATCACTGACAGGTAAGCGATTCGCGGTGGCGTTTGTCTTGGCTTTTGTTGATATCATTTCCAGGCGTGCAAGGCAAAAAGTGTCTTTTTTTTTTGTTTGTTTGCACGGCGCGGCGTGATGTCTCCCATTAATGTTTTATTTTAATGTGGTTTATCACCCCTCCCCTCAGTCTGTTTGTCAGGCGTTGATCCGGAGAGAAACGATGCTACAGTATGTGCAGATAAAACCTGGCGGTGGGAACAAAGCTGTCGGGGCCGCGGGAGCGAGCGCAGTGTCGCCGCGCCGGGTGGGCGAGATCGCGCGGCGCGGCGGGGCACGCGGGAGTCGGGTGGGCTTCGCACGTCCAAAGCTCAGTTTCATTTCTGAACTGCGTGAAAGGTGGTCGGAGATGGGGTTGTTTGTATTCCCCACACCGAATGGTTTTGACCTTGTGGCCGATACGGTCATGTTACGGAGCGTGACACATATGCGCGACGTTCATTGACGAAGGGCCCCCCGTCTTCGGTCTCATACGATCTCGCATGCTCAGATTTCCGAGGGGCGGAATGCAATCGAAGCGGAGCCCGAACGGCTTTCCGGGGTGGGGAAGGACCGGGTGCTTTTGCGCGCAGCGAAGTTGCAGGCGGCAATGGAGTGGGTTCCGTCTGCACGACAAGCGCCTTGGATTGCATAACGCGCCGCTGCGTGTTCGTGCGTGTGCGCCCCAGCACTGGGGCTCAGACCCCAGAGGCGCCGGGCATGTGTGCTCAGTGTCGGGGCTCTCTGTTCCAGTACCTGCGGTGCTTTCTTCTGGTGCCCAGCGGTTTTGGTGGCAGGTGTGGCGATGTGGACTGAAGCCACCCTCATGCCAAGGGACCAGCGGTCTGCCTGTCTGACGACTGGCTTGCATTGCGCGCCCCTGGGGTTCTTGCAGGGTGACGTCCCGGTCCGGCGGAGGATGGGGTTGGGCCGGACGGCTGACCCGTCCGCAGGGTCAGTTTTTACTCGACTGGTTCACCTGCTTGTGACTGCTCCCGACAGGTGCCGGGGAGCGATTTACCCAGGGACAGGGTGGAGAGAGGGATTTCTTTTCCGAATTCATTTTGTTTTTGTTTGTTTTCTGTGATTTAAATGGCATTTCTGCATTTCATCCTGGGGAGAAGAAGCGAGCGAGCCAGCGCAGTGCTCTTCTGTGCTGGTCTCCCCCTGGCGCTGTGTGTCGGTGCCCCAGCAGGGACTGAGAGGGGGTCAGTCGGATCACGAGCTGTGCGATCCGAAGGCCGTGCCTGAAGCCTCTGGTCCCCCAAGTACAGGAGACCGGAAGGCCGTGTGTTGGCGTGGCCTGCCTGCTCGGGAGCACCTTTGCTCTGAGATGTGTTGTCCGTTCTGAATAGCAGCTGAGCTGGAGGGGCCCCCAGAGGGCCCGGCCTGCAGTTCGGCACCCTCCTCGGCAGAGTGGCTCTCGGGCCGCTTGTCTCTCTCCAGCCCCGCCAGAACGGGCCTGCCCCTTGTGTGGAGAGGGGTTTGGGGTTTTGTGTTTCGGCCTCCCTGCTCCCCAGTATGCGGTGTGCTGGGTGGGCTGGGCAGTGGGAAGCAAAACCTCATCCGGGTGTCGGAGCACCTCAGTCCCTGCCTGCGCCCGGGTGCCGGCCCTGTCCGCATCGTCTCCCTCCTGGCTTGGCCCCGAAGACCTTTCCCATCTGCAGATCCCCCCCGTTTGATTTCTTGTCCGCTGACCCTCCTGCTTCCCTCCCCTCTTAGCTGGGGAAAAAAAACGAGCCAAGTCTTTCCCTGCTTCTCCGACGCGCAGATCTCTGCTGTGTGGCTTGCGTGTCGGTGGTCTTGCTGCCTTTGCCGAAGACTGAAGCCGTCGCTGTGTGCAGAGACGCCCCCGCCCCCCTCTGCTGGCGAGGAGTTCGGCTCGGCACCCTTCCTCGCCTCGTCTTCCTCTCTGGTGTGCAGCCTGTGGCCTGCGTGGTGCTGTTTGGTGCAGCGCAGAGGCTGATGTAGTGGAGCTCTTGAGCACTTGGGAGCTGTCTTTCTTGTGGAGATTGTGTGTGTGTGTGTGGGATAGGACTACTCGGGTGTCCCGGGCTATCCTAGCCTGCGTCCCTGTGCAGCACCGCGTCACCTTCCAGCTGGCCTGCGGGCTAGCCTCCTGGCACGGGCTGTGCCTGCTGGCACGGCGCCTGCCCCTCGCTGCCACCCTCTCTGATTCTCCCCGGGCACCTCGCGGTCGAGACGTACGGCACAGGCCGGCGGAGCTGGCTGCTGGCGCAGTATTAATTAGACGAGCAGTGGTGTGGCACCAGCAGGCGGGCCCTGTAACCGAAGGCCACAGACGTGAGGCGCTAGGCCTGTCCCTCTGTCAGAAGGCTCAGTGTTGATCGCTGTCTCTGCTGTAACCAGAGGTGCCCGAACAAAACAGATCTGCATAAAATAAATGCTCTGTATCCCAATTATTACATTTTGTGTGTGATGAAAAATAAGGGAAATAGGAAAAAGTGGTTCTTTTAAGTCAGAGCACAGGACTGTAAATTAGCCGAAGTCACAACACTAATGGGAGCTGGTTTTCACACGCGCTGGATGTGTGTTTAAGCTCGGCGTGACGAGATCGTCTGGGATGGGGAGGGAGTGCTGCTCTCCTGTACAAACAGGGCCTTTTGTGCTGTCGGGGCTCAGAAACGCCGAGACAGGGCTGCGCGGTGCAGGGCTGGGTCACCTTCTTTCCAGCCAGGACTGCGTGTTCGGTGAGTCAGCGGAGATATTAAAGTGTGGTGCTCGGAAACATGATTCAAAAAATTGACAAAGCGGGCACTGTGCTGGAGGGACACGAGAAAAAAAAGAGCTCTTTCAGTCCTCTAAAAGTCAATAATAGTCATTTTTGAGGCAGAATAGCGGGTTGTATGACCACAAATGGCTTCCAGATTCTTTGCGCATAGCGGCCCGCTGTTTAAAGTAATTATAAGGGGACTGAATGGGTTCTTTTAGGTTTGTGTCTTTGATGGGCGTGGGGAGTGTGACAGCTTTGGTGTTTACTCTGAATTGTCAGGGGTGGAGGCCAGTGGAGGCCTTCAGATCCTCTTTCATGTAGGTGCTGCCTGAGTGTGGCACTGTGTTGCACAGTCCAGGGCCTGTAAGAAGCAGTCTGCAGGCTGCCATTAGCTATGTTCCTCAAGCTTGCTTTCAAAAGTATTATGGTAATAATTCCTTATATATATATGTGTATATAGCACATTTCTGGACACTCCACTCAAAGCACTTTACAAGTAATGGGGATCCCCTCCACCACCACCAGTGTGTAGCCCCTCCTGGATGATGCACCAGTACTCTCCCCACACACCAGCTCTCGGTGAGGAGAGCAGAGTGATGCAACCAGTCCAGAGACGGGGATCATTAAGAAGCCATGATTGCTAAAGACCAGGGGGAAATGTGGCCAGGACACAGGGGTCACACACCTAGTCTTTTCGGAAAGTGCAGATTTTAATTGACTACGGAGAGTCAGGATCTTGGTTTTATGTCTCTTCTGAAGGACGATGGCTTTAATGTGACCTTTATGAAAATGGAACAGGTGTGGCCGTTTTACAGTTGTATCGTGAGGTAAATGGCACATGCCCTGCTGGGATGTGACTGGTTAATGTGGTGTTTTTCTGACTGGATTCAATATGTTTGTAATGCAAAACGATGAGAGGCCCTTTACCAAGTACAGCAGCACTACTGCACTGAGCAGATCAGCTTGCTGGTGCCGCCATTGAACCTTGTCAACAAGCTGATTCAGCTGATGCTGTTCTGCAGAGCGACTTCTGTTTGCAAACATTTAACCAGCTGGGTGGTTTACTGGAGCACTATGGGTTCAGTTTGGGACCTGGGGTGCTATTTGTGTGGAGTTTGTATCTGTGAGTAGGCTGCAGCGTGGAGGAGTCCGGGGCCATAACCTTTCACTGACCGGAGGGTTGTGGGTTCAGATCCTAAGTTGGACACTGCTGTTGTACCTTTAATCAAGAAGCGTCTTTTAGCTTTTGCTGCTCCAGCAAAATTCCAAGGTCAAACATATAATGACCAAACCTTTAGGTTAATTGGCTTCTGGGCAAACTGACCCTCGTCTGTGTGCGTCTGCGCTGCGATGGACTGGCGTCCCGTCCAGGGTGTCCTCTACCTTGCGCCCCCTGCTGGTCGGGATAGGAGAGGACTGCTCCCCTGTGACCCTGAACTGGACGAAGTGGTTAGAAAAAGGATGAATTCTAATAGCTAAGTCAGCAAGCATGCCAGGTTCTCCATTAAAACAAGACCTGTACTACATTAATGTAAGGCACTGCCCCAACATGTAGCTGCTAATACAGGTAACATATTGAGTCCTGCTTGATCGAATTCGATTTTTCGGTGCAGTGAGCAATGTAGTTGCGGTAAAGGGCTTGGTAAAGCTTTGGCAGTTGTGTGTAGGATAGCTCTTCCATTCCAGGTGCCTTTACAACATGGACCAGGAGGGATGGATCTCTTGAGGGTTGTGGGGGACTGGAACAAGCTTCTCAGTCATGAGCTTCTTTCGAGAAACAGCTGGAGAGGACCCTCAGGTCAGTGCGCTACTGTCAGACGGGCTGGATGGGGCCCAGTGGCCTCCTCTTATTTGCAAGTGCTCCTATGCTCCTGTCAGGCAGGCCTCCGCGCTCTTTTCTCCTTGCAGGGATCCATCCTAGCTCCGAGAATGTGACAGTGGCACAGCGCCACAGCTCCTCAGGGCGGCCGCGGTCTCCTTACATGGTTAAATTGATCTGTTGCCTTGGGGCCTTGCAGTCAATGAAAAGAGTTGATTCAGTTAAAGGGAAACGGCGATGCAGTTTGATTGTCGTTTTCCAACGCGCTTGTGAACCGGGGTGTCTGTGTTTGTTTGTTTGTTTTTAATGGGCCTCCTGGGGGTCGGGCGGACGTGGCGAATACTGATGGTGTTGGGCCACCTTGCAAGCAGCAGGAACACGGCCCGGGGATCGGTGAGCCGGTACTGGAGAGGGGGGAGCGGGACGGGGCTGGGGCGCGACGAGACCGCAGCGTGGGCTTCTGCGTGCTGGCTGCCTCTTGACGGGGAAGACTGGCGGAGCTGGCGAGGCGGAAAGCCTGGGATGACTTGGGCAGCTCCGCAGCGAGGCTCGAAGGTTCCGCGTGTGCTGTGCGGAACCCGGCAGGCTCGAATTCTGCTGGGTGTGCCGGCGTGCCAAGACAAACACACAGCGCAGCCGAGTAGGTGCTGGAGAAGCCGGTGGGGGGTGGGGGAGAGAGGCGGAGAGGCAGAGCTGCCCCCAAGCACACCAGCCCTAATTAGATTCCAACTTCAGCTCGCAATAAACCGCAAAATTAGTGAAAGACGTCTGAACTTATTAGGTCTGACAGGCCTTTGCCCGAGCTGAAAGGCAGTGTAATTTACTGTTTCCTTCGCGCCCCGATCCCATCTCTCTGTGCGGCGAAGAAATCGGCCGGCAGTGGAAAATAATAATAATAATAATAATAAAAAAAAACCAGCCACCCCCTGCGTTAAGCCCGTGTCTTCGTCCTGTGCCCTGAGCGAGGGCTGCTCGATCAGCAGTGTCAGGAAATGCCAGGCGATAAGTAAAAGGTGACTGGGGAGCTGGGAGTGGGGGGGCTGTCTGGGTGGGCAGACAGGGAGGTGGAGACGTCGTTGCTGTGGACTGGGATGTCGCGCCTGAAGAAGACGTTTCCCTCGCCCGTAGACACCAGCTCAGGGGTCGTCCTTCTGTAGGCAGAACAGGTTCTGGGTTTCAGTCAGGAGCTCAAAGGGATGGGTCATGGTGTCAACGCTGGTGTTTTTTAGTCTGTTTCGGAGGAGGCTCTTGCGGGGGGGTCTCACATGGCTGCCTCGCTGCCGTGCCATGCCTCTCCTGCAGGGCCTGAGAGCCGATCAGTGGTGTGTCGCTTGTCCCCACCAAGCATGGGAAACGGCCTGTCCAAGTGATGGGGATCCCAGTCACGGTCACCCACGCACGTCTTGTACTAAAAGCAGGCTTTCAAGTCAAGATCAAGATGAGAGTGGGAATGTACAAGTCCGTAATGTGTTTCTTGGCTGTAATTAAGCCATGGTCGTTTTTAAGAGCTTTCCTGCTGTTTCCTCTGCTGTTCCCACTCGATTTCCTGGAGGGTTACTGCATGCGATGCCTGTGGTGTTCTCTTCCTGTCCTGCAAGTGTCTTTAAGTATCCGTTCTAATACGATGAAAAGCTCTTCAGCACAACACTCTCAAGTCTGGTTTTATTTCTGCTCCACGCTTCTAGTTTGCTTGTGCTCGCGGTCAGTTATTATATCTCATTGGAGTTAGAAACAGCCGCTGGAGTGCAGTTCTTCCTCCACCTGTCGCCTGCTGGAAACCTACTCCTCTTCCCGGAGTGCAGGAGTCGTGTGGGACAGTGGGAAGCTCTGGAGCAGGAGCGCGTCTGTAATAATATTATCTGTAATTAAAGACAGGTACCTCTGCTTGAAGGACAGATGTTGAAACTTTGGTAAATTTGTCCTTTTTTAAGAAAGAAATGACTTTGTGATTGTGGATTATTTTGAGGAAGCCAGCTATGGAGAGTCAATCTGGTCATTCTTGTTGGATTTTAATTTAATCCTATATTTGCCCTGATAAATCGGCTGAGAACAAATTCTCCTTTACAGCGAGGACCCGGAGCATCCTTTCCAGAGCAGTGCTTGTGAGAGGCCATTATGGGCCGAAAGACTTGGGAGAACCAAGGTTGTTACTGGGTCCCAGGGGCCCAGATTGATAGACCCTCATCTGCCCCGTTCTGTCATTCTGTCCTCTTGAGTCTTTTCTTGGATTTGCCTTCCGGACTGAATCCTCCACAGGAAAGGGCTGGGAGAGAAGAGTAAGTTCGGAAGAGCTGCGTGAGTCCAGTGTTGAAGACCTTTCTGGGCCCTGTGCCTGTTTTCCATCACTTTGGAGTGAGATGAAATTTCCGGGAGCCCCGTGAGCAGCTGTAAACCTTTGCCAACCCTGCAGGTCCCTCATGAGGTGTAAAGTGGTTTGACCCAGCGTTCATTGATCTCTCGTTACTCTATGAAACTGCGGCTCGACTTTGCACGCAGAGTGGCGGGGGTCTGGGACAAGCCGCCCAGGCGGCGCAGGGGCTGCCGATTTTCCCGTGGACTACGAAGTGACTCTGCCGGCTGCATGTCCCCCGCTGTTGGAATTGGGAGTGTGGCCGTGGGGGTTGCGAAGGGGGCGATGGCTCACGCAGCTCTGTCTGTTATTATCAGCTTTGGTTCTGGTCTGGCCGTGTGGAAAATCGGCAGGGACTCCATTGTTCAGTAATGGCTTTCTCCTGCGTTAGCCATTTGAGACGGGAACATCGCAGGGCTGGGTTTGCTTATCTTGGCCTTTGAAGTGAGTCTGCTCTCTCTTTTTTTTTTTTCCTCTTTTTATTCATGTACTTCCAACTCCATCTCGCTAACCTGCAGGCACCTTTTAAAGGGAGCTTGGAAGGACGGATCTTTTTAAACCGGTCACTTTTTATTGGCCGGCTGATGTTCAGGGCCGAGCGTCTCCCGTGAGCTCGGGGGTTTAGCGCCGGGCCCGATCCGGGTGCTGACCACAGCCAGGAAAGAGGCTCCGTCCTCTTTTGTCGCCGCGTTGCGCTGACGTCGGCGTTTTCGGAGGCCCTGCGGGGGAAGCAGACACGTCGGCGCAAAGCAAGGTCCCCCGGCCCGTCAGGCCCCGCGGCTCCGTCGCCAAAGCCCCTGCCGCGTCGCCGCGAGGGCTCATGGGAAGGGTGTGAGCTGGGCTGCGATGGCGGCTTGAAGATTGGTGAGCAGGGGGGGAGCAGGTTTTCTCTGCGCTTGTGACGGGGCCTGAGATCTGTCACAGAACTGTCCACTGATGACTTTTGCACTGAGAGATCTAGTTGACGTTTCTTTTGGGGAGGCTGTGTAACCCATGTGTAACCCATGTGTAACCCACACGTCTCTCGGCAGCCAGGCCCCCGAGCTGCAGTGCGGTACCACAGCGGAGCAGCACGACTGTGACACTGGAGCTGTGAGGCCTCACGGGGTCGCGACCTCTGACCCCATTATGCCATGCCGCGGGGAAACGATGGGCCAGCGTGAGAGCTGGGGGTTTCCGCGGGAGCCGCCAAGCGACTATCACGGTAGAAAGCCGTGCCGGATGAGTAGCAGGCTCTCCGGCTCTAGCAGGGCTGCTGGCTGTGTCCTCGGAGCTCCCTGCATGATGGAGGCTTTGTTCCTCGGCGGTCAGGGCCACTGCCGTTGCTCCAGCAGCAGTCGCAGCCCCGCAGAGCCCTTCCGCGTTTCCGGAAGCTCGCTTTCAACAGCGGCTGGCTCTCTTGGAAGGGCTCCAGGCCCTGGGACTTGTCTGTCACTCTCACGGAACGGGAGCGCGGGGGTGGACTGCTGCTTGCCCGCTCGCAGGAGTGAGGGGGCGCAGTGGAGCCCCGATTTCCTCAGCCGGGTGACCCCGTCTTCTCCAGTCCCAGGACTTAAAGGCTCTTTGCTTTTGTGCAAGCCCTTCAGGGCTCGCAGGAACATTTCTGAAAGTTCTGAATCCGTTTTAGCAACACAAACAGTGCTGTATCTCCCAGACTTTTCCTTTAATAGATGGACGAGAGAGCTGCCAGCAGAAAGAGGGCCTTAGTGACAGCCAGCATTTTGTCTGGATATAGACAGTCTGACCCTCTGGAGAGAACACTGCATCTGGTTGCATGAGCCTTCATGACTCTGGAGCCAGCTGGAGCCGTGTCCAGTGTCCGGACACAGCTGACGCCTGTCTGGGGAAGAGGAGGGACGTGCCTCGGGGGTGGCCTGGCTCTCTCTGGTGAGATGAGGCTGATCCCACTCTGTGGGGCCTCCTTGAGGCGAGCAAGGAAGAAGGTGGCTCCGCAGCGTGGGGTGACATCTGCTCGCTCATTTGCAGAAAACCCACGAGGTCATAATCAAAAGGAAAGGGACAGAGGGCAGCGGGTCTGAGTGCACTGCTGATCCCTGTGTGTGTCCGAGCCGCGCAGTCCTGCAGGGCCCTCAGCGTTTTCCAGTCGCTGAAAGAACAAACCACACAGCCTTTACCATCGCTCTCTGGCTCCGATCGCACGGTGTGTAGGGAGGGGGGGCGGCTCTGTACTGGCAGAGCTGTCCAGTGAGAGAACCGGTGAGAGTGCTGCTGCTGGTCTCTCCTGGGGTTGCCGTCTTCCTGTCGATCCGTGTGAAAGGCCCATGTGGCGCGCCGGTGGGACCTGTTGGTGTTCTGTGTGTTTTGCACGTGCTGACTCACCGCTCGCGACTTGCCATGGGCCACCTGCCCAGGCGCTGAACTCATTCGGCTTGATTCGTGCGAATCGCTCGGGCCTCGAACCTGGAAAAACGCCTCCCGTCGTTTTCTCCCTTTCTCATTCGGTCAGCGCTTCTGGTTTTGGGAAGCATTTGGCTTCAGGCTCAGCTGGCGGGGGGGACACCAAGGCAGTCTGGGAAACGCAGGCCCTGACTTGCATCAGTAGACGGTAGACATCACTTTAGAGGTTTTACCGGGATAATCACACTTTTCTTACAAAAAAAGCCCCAAAAAAGAGCTAAGCAGACAGATGATTAAGGAGTCTGGTATATTGTCTAGTAAAATGGTTCAGTTTCATTAGAAATACAGAGCTCGTTTCTGTTATCTGATGCATGAGTTAATTTTGCGTCTGTTTTAAGCGTATCTGTTTTTATTTTACATGAATTTTTCTGGATTTATTAAGTGCTGTCTGACTCTTGCCCATTCACCAGCTGAAGCACACTGTCCATTGCAGGGCACACATCCTGTTCATCACATGAAGCAGGTCATTTAGAGAGGCCAACACAACAGAGAACATGCAAACTCCACACATAGTTCCTCAGGATGGAAGAACTGCTTTGCTATCATGCCACCGCAGGTGTGGGTCAATCCACTGTCTGGTTTTTACAGGCCAACTTTCTGTGTACCATAAGCAGATCTGTGTATTGGAATTGTGTCAAAAGTGCCGTGCTGGTCTCTGGTCCGCAGCTCTGCTTGTGCACCGTGCTGGTCTCTGGTTACCAGCCCTGCTTGTGCGCCGTGCTGGTCTCTGGTCCGCAGCTCTGCTTGTGCGCCGTGCTGGTCTCAGGTCCGCAGCTCTGCTTGTGCGCCGTGCTGGTCTCAGGTCCGCAGCTCTGCTTGTGCACCGTGCTGGTCTCAGGTCCGCAGCCCTGCTTGCGTCTCAGCCTAGTGCAGTGTTGAGAGCCGGGCGCAGGCTGCTCTGAGCTGTTGACAGAGCTGGCCGTGCTGACATACAGTTGAATTCTACTGTGCAGTCAGTGAGGAGGAGGGGGCAGTGGGGTAGAGGGGATTGCTGCTGTTGTACAGAATGTGACAAGCTGACACTGCTCCGTCGCCAGGGGTAATTAGGGTTTTTTTTGTTTTCTGCTGGTGTCACGTCCTGCAGCCTCCACACGCCCCCCAGCACGCGATAGTGCCAGACGCGCTGGGCACCCTTAAGAGACGGGCGAGTCTGACAGATTCAGGCCTCTGCCAAGGTATGCCCAGTCCCTGGCCTGGTGGGGATCACTGTGCAGCATGGTTATCCCCAAGGCTCCACAATGAAGCATCGCTGAGCTGTCGCTGAGCCCGTCACATGTAGCAAACTGGCAATGTGTTTGCTTACAATTTAACAGAGCTCCGGTTTCCTGTTGCGGAGCATGCTGGCATGGCCCTGGCACCCAAAGTCCACGTCACGTCCCAGCACACCTGCCAGGTCGGATCTGGCCGGTCTTGAGTCTATTTTTATCAGCAGCACAATCTTGTGAGTCGTTATCGCCAAACTATCTTTCTTTTGCGAGCCATTACTTTCATTTTGCATTATAAGCAAATCAGAGTTGTACGGTCTTCGTTTCAATTTTACTTGCCAGATCCAGTCCCTGCTCTGCGTTGATGCAAATGTTAACAAGTTTGTCTTTATTTTTATGCGTAATGCTCTGCCCTCTGTGCAGAGTGGCATGGTTGCACAGTGGTTAGTGTTGTTGCTTTCCAGCGCTGGGGCCCTGGGTTCAGTTCCTGAGGAGTTTTCTGTGTGGAGTTTGTATGTTCTCTGTGTTTGTGGGGGGGGGTTTCTCCAGGTGTTCTGGTTTCCTCCCACAGTCCAAGGACATGCTGGTAGGTTAATAGTCTTCTGGGAAAATTGGCCGTGGTGTGAGTGTTTGCGTGTTTGTGTCTCTGTGCCCTGCAGTGGACTGGCGTCCTGTCCAGGGCGTACCCTGCCTTGTACGCATTGCTTGCCTGGATAGACTCCGGCTCCCCAGCCACCCTGTGCTGGATGAATCAGCTATAAAATAGATGGATGGCATCTCTTGCACGACGGACCAGGGATCTTTCCTAACGGGAGGGCTGTGGGTTCAGATCCTGGGCTGGACGCTGCTGTTGCACCTTTAATCAAGAAGCTTCATTAAGCTGTTGCTGCAGCAGCAAATTCCCAGGCTGTATCAATGGCTGCGAATGAGTCACCTTGGACAAAAGCAGCAGCCAAATAAATTAATAACAGCTCCTAATAACAGCAGATGCTATTGCCAATCAGTTCTTCTCTGGTATCTGGGGTGCCAGGCTGTTTCAGTGCGTGGCTGTAGTTGCAAAGACAGTTAAATCACTTTTTCCAGCGAAGGGCTTTAATCATGGTTTGTGTGTTTGAGCCGGGGGGGCGTGGTGGAGCTCCAGACTCTCGGTCTCGTACTTGAGGATGAAGTGGGAGGCCCTGCGGAGGCGGCGCTGTCAGCCGAGCTTTCGGATGGCAACAGTGATGCCGGATGTGACGGGCGTGAGGCCCGAGACTCGGTGACTTCGCACAGCCCTGGAAGAATCCCGGTGTTGCCTGGGCAGTGCTGCTGCAGGAGGGTGCAGCGTGCTTGTTTTCCACACCAGTATGGGAACTGCTCGCGGGTCTTCACTGCCTTCAGATCTGGGAGGTCTTATTGCTGCAGTTGTTTGTTTTCACCCGTTCGATCGGACAGTGGGGGAGAAGATGAGAAGCGCAGTGCGTTGTTCTGCCATGACGGCCGTCTCGGTGCCACACTGCGTCTCCGGAAGCAGGTTTCGGCTTCAAGCCAACATGTAAGATAAATCCGCCGGGCAGCACTGGAGAATGCTGTAGGTCGATAAAACGCCGGGACAGCGGGATGTTCTCTGAAAGCTTGCTCGACGCTGTTAGAGCGGAGCTGCTCGCAGGCCTGTGTGTGGGGAAAGGCCGCGTGCCGCCCAGTGCTCCCCGCGGAACAGGAAGCTCAGGAGCATCTGGAGCTCCGCCACAGGAGGCTTCCCAGAGACCTTCGGCCAAGAAACCGGCTCTTTTTTTTCTTTCCCCTGCTTTTTTTTTTGGGTGCCGCCGGGGCACAACCGCTACTGGGCCACGGCCTGGCCGTCCTCCCTCCTTCCCTTCTCCTGCCCCTACCGGCCTCGGAAAAAGAAATCAAAGCACTTCCCGAGGCTGGCCCGACTCCGAGCTGCACCTCTAAACCGCCCTCCCCCTGTTCCTGGCCCAGACGGGGGAACTCCCCTCCTGTCCTGCCTGAGGGCTGCTTGCTAAAGAACCAGCTTTTCTTCTTACCTAGCAAGGGGGGGAAGAAGGGCAGGAAAGCTCGATTTCGGCGAAGTCTGGTGTTTTTGTTTTATTAGTCTGCGTGTGTAGGAGGTTGTCACGCCAAGGGGGGTGAAAGCGCTGAGCTGCTGAGCTAAACACATCCGTGACAACGACAGAAGTGGCGTCTGGAAAATGTCGCAGGACAACCGCCGTGCCCAGAGATTGAGTTGCCATTATACAGAAAATCAATTCAATTAAATCAATTGGGATTTTTGCGTGATTTCTGTCACGGTGTCCTCTACCGGCGCTGGTATTGCCGCAGATCGAGCTTGGGGAGGCGGCAGGGCGGGGTTCCACAAGGTCTTCTTGTTTCCTGCATCTGGAAACACTTCCTGCATGTGTAACCCCAGCTGGTGGCCCCGATAACGAGCAGCCTGCCCCTCCTTCCCACTGCCCGCCTGCCCGCCCGCAGCTCGGAGCGGTTTGCAGGAGTCCAGGCTCTCTGGCTGGGCTGTGCCGGCTGTGGGTCCTCTCATGACTCTGCGTTCTGGGGCACGCCTCCTGAGCGCAGCAGTCCCCAGTCAGGAGTGAAACAAGCAGCAAAGAGACCGTCGTATCCCGTATCTCTCTGGGTAGCCTGTCTCAAGCTGGGTTTCCTGGAAAAGCGCTGTCTTCGCGTGTTGAAGGGAAGACTAGCCCGAGGCTCCTTCAGGAGCTTGTGGATTGAACTGGCCCCAGTTGGGTTGTACTGGCTGTACCCAGTTGGGATGTTCCTGCTCCGTCAAGTGGATGGTGCCGAGAACTATCCTCAGCATCGGAAGCTGCCTTGCTCTTCTCCTCCTTTTGGAAATCCTGCTTTGAAAGTCTCGTTGGATTTTGAAAAGTGGGCAGGTTTCCAGATTGCCCTTTCCCCCTTTTTGCCATCTGATAGACAGAAGCTTCATACCAGTTTGGCAATGTACTGGTTTCGGAGTACAAGACTGAACTTGTCCCACCTGGTGTTGGCATGCTGAGCAGGTGGCAGTGTTACCACCTTGAAACCTGATCTCAGAAGCTCTGCAAGGCTGGGCCAGGGCAGTAATGTGTTCCATCTCGCTTGTGCATCAAGATGTATTTGATATATTGCTCGGAGGGAGCACATGCAAACTCCACACAAGGTGCCCCATTCCAGAATTGAAGCCAGGACCTAAAACCTGTGAGACAGAAGCACTTGCTGCCAACCAGTCCTGGGGTGGGAGACCTGCAACCTGGGAAAATCAGGTTTGTGTTGGAAGTGGTGTTGCCAGACCAGTAGGTGGCGCTTGTCCCTCTGAACTGGAATTTCCAAACCAGCATCCCAGTGTGGGGAGAAGGGGTGCTGCGCTGAAGGAAGTGCTGTCCTTGTAATGAGATGTTAAATTAAGGTCCTGATTACTTGGTCATTAAAGGCCTCTAGCACTTACAGAATTAAGGATCTTTGCCCCGCGTCCTGGCTAAATTCCACTTTGGGCTTGTTTCAGTCTGGACTCCCTAAAGTTCCCCCTTAATTCAGCTGATAAAGCAATTTCTCGCTCCTGTTCTGCTCTGGAGTGGGGATAGTGGCACATCAGCCGGGTGCTGCACCTCAGTCCTGGCTGAAATGGGCTCACTCTCATACGGACGGTGCTTTTGGCAGTCTCCGGGCTGAAACGTGCTCTGTTAATACAGAGCTTTGTTGTAATGATCGGCACTCTGTGTGGCCGTGACCCCCTGTGGGCAGGCGGAAGAGCTGCGGGACGTGAGAATTGGGAAAAGAGTTGCGACGCTTTTGGGTTTCAATGAGAGGAGCTGCCACTTCCACTCTGCAAGAGCCGAACTGCAGACCCTGCTTCTCTGCTGTGTCAAAGAGGATCTGCAGTGCACAACTGCAGCCACGCAACCGCGCTCCCGGGATCTCTCTCCGAACACCTCACAGGCCCCGCACTGCTGGGGCGCCGAGCTTCAAAACCTGCTGTGCATAGCAGGGACTTCATAGTCTCAATCCAAATGGCTGGTGTGTAGTTTCCATTTTTTTATCTACTCTGAAAGCTACAGTTTCCTCAAAGCATTTTCAAGGTGTTCCACCCTAAAAGAGTCGTGCGAAGCCTTGCAGAACAGCACGTTTTTGTTTTCAGCTCTTAAGAGCTCTTTTGACAGAGGCCTTTTGTTGCTCAGAATGAGTGTGCGCTGGATGCCACATGGCCCTGCTGTGGGGCTCCTTCAGGTTATTACTGTAATATTTGTCTATCCAAAGCGACTTGCATTTGTACCTGTGTACACAGCTGGGTGTTTCATTAGAGCGGTTTGGGCAGAGTACTTGGGTACAACAACAGCCTTGTAATTACAAGTCCAGAGCCCTGCCCACTGCCCCTTGCTGCTGTCAACAATCACTGATGGGATTACCTCCTGCCTCTGAGTGTAGCATTGCTGGGTGGCCGGAGAGCCTGTGTACCAGCAATCTTGGGCTTTGCCCTCCCTAAATCCCAGGCTGCGCACAAGGAAAGAGGGCTGGAAACAAGCCTGTCCCGGGACTCGTTCAGTTGGAAACAAGCCTGAGCAGATAAGAGGAAAGAGGAGGGGGGAGGGCTGGGGCTGCTATCAGCCCGCAGAGGACGGGGAGCAGTCTAGGAGCACCTGACCCCGATAACAGGGGCGTAGCCTCAGCAGAAACCACACTTTGAAACATCAGAGCCGGTGTGCTGCCGAGGCAGACAGCACTGTGCTTAAGCAAAGCCTTTTTTTTTCCAAGTTGTTCTTCTGGAATGCGTTAATTACTGTTTAACATTTTTGCTTTGCTTCCTTCAGATGTTGTACAATTGTGCTGTAAACCTGGTAAGAAAAGCTGCCAGAGGAACAGCGTTAAGACAGTATGTGGTTTCAAAATAGAGGAACACCTATTGCAAGCGCTGCGGACTGAGACCTGAGGAAAATAATAGAGTAGCCTTTCGAAGACTGAGATCTGACAGCTCTGCGGAGAAAAATTCCAGTAACATCCATTTACTATGACACTCAGTAATCCTACTTTGCTGGAAAGCATTGTGTATAAAATGCATTGGACACATGGCCTCATGCTGGCCTGGCTACGTGTTTTTTCTTAGTATGTCAGATGGAAAAATAGCTGTGACACTTTGTAAAAAATATTTGTAATATTTGTAAAACAATCTTAAAACATTTAATTAAGTGTTTGTGTAGGGTAGTTGCAGCATTAACAAAACCAATATTTTTTTTATTTAGACCTCCTGTGCCCTCCTCTAGTGTAGCACCGATGTGATGTCATTGGCATGATGTCATCAGTGTGATGTCATTACAAGTCGGCTGGCCGGATGGTGAGCTGCAGTCAGGCCGCCGTCTTCAGCCCCGCTAGAGGGAACGACAGTGGATGAGAATATGGGAACGCACTGTGTGACCCCCTTTTCCAAAACTAATCTCTTTACAGTTTTTTTATGCCTTAATAGGTGTAAATCTGTTCGTGCTGATGTCCAGATTCGATAAAGCTCTTATCTATGAAATTGTAAAAGTTAAAAACACTGTAGTCTCAGCCTGGCTTTTGAGCGCTGGTTGCAGATACCTCCCCCAGGCCTGACTAGGAGAGAGTGGGGCTAGGTGTGTTACACAGGCTCTGGTAACTCGAGGCAGTAGCTGACCTCACACACTTCGGTTAGGTCAGTGTCTAAACCAGCGATGTTCCTGTGAAGTGGCACCCAACTCATTCCCGGTTTTCTCTTCCACTTTGGACAAGGAAGCGCCTCCTTCCTGTTCATGTGCTTGGGGCAGACCGGCGCTCAGCACGCTGGTCCAGAGGGGCGTTTCTTGGACAGAGGAAGTTTTTATTTCGTTTTATGTTTAGACTGGAGGGCAGGCGCTCGAGAGGAGCAGGAAACAGGAAGTTTGGCTTCCATGTCCCCTCCCCCAGGAAAGATACTTTATAACTTGACATCGGTTGCCACTGTTGTTCTTTCGCCTGCGATTTGTGCAGCTTGTCAGACTGGAGTGGCCCAGCGCCAGTCCTTTTTCCTGGCACTGGTTCCATGAATTTCTCATCCCCTCCTGGCGCAGTGTGCCCACTGTGCCCACAGCCACTTGCTCAGACAGTTCAGGCCTTTGTGTGGAAGAGGGGGTTGAAAGGGAGAGAGAACTCCCTGCTGTTCAAGGGCCCCCTCTCCGACTGCTCTGACACGGAGAGCAGGCGCAGCTGAGCACGCTGCTGATGGGAGGGGGCAGACACTGGCGTGGCCTGAACGACATTATTGCTAGATGGCAGGTTGAAAGCATCCCGAGAATGCTGCTCGTAGTGCACGCTACCTCACCTTTTCCACACTGGCTTCAGGCAGAAGTAAACAGCACAGAGCTTTGGCTTTTAAGATGAATACTGTAGTTTTACAACAAAGAGTCTTAAAGCCATGCCCCAGTTTTTGGTGTCTGTTACACCGGGAGGTGGCACAGGCTGAAGTCTGTTCTCAACTTCCTGAATTTTGTCATGTTGAGAAGAGCAACCAGGAATGTGAAGGTTCAGCTTGTAATAAGTAAAGGGCAGATACGAGTCAGAAATGAACTTAAAAGACTAGTTTGAGCTTTCGGATGCCCTCAACCACAAGTGTGCACACTCTTAATTAAGTAATGATAAGAGATAAGATCACTTTGTTAGCCGTATATAATTTCTGGCATTAGGAATTTGTCTTTTCGCATACCCCAGCTTGCTCTCCATGAGACACACAGACAGGGAGAGAGAAGCTTGGAGTCAGAGTGCAGGGTCAGCCATTTATACAGCGCCCCTGGAGCAGTTGGGGTTAAGGGCCTTGCTCAGGGGCCCAATGGAGTAGGATTCCTCTGCCGGCCGTGGGATATGAACCGGTAACCTTCCAGCCCCAGGCACAGATCCTGAGCCACAGAGCCACCACTCCACCCCATTAATAATGGTAACAGAATGTTTTTGATGAGTCACATTGTCTGTTATCCTGCTGTTGTGGTTTTATTAGGACAGACGCCTGCGAGCGTGGATGTAGGCCAGTCACCGTTGGGACCCACAGAAGCAGAGGATTGTTCCTGGCATGTTTCCTTACAAGAAACCTCTCTAACCGTTGCTTAAGCATCTCATGTGGGCTGTGCAGTGGTTCTGTGGGGCTCAGGCCTGCGTGGGGACAGGCCGCAGCTCCCCCGATCCTTATCGGCTCCCGATGGGAGGAAGACGATGAGCCCCTTCGTTTTGTCGGCTGCAGTTATCTTACTGATCCCAAGATCTCATCCGCCTGTTTCTTGAAGGATCTCAGATGGATCTTGGCAGGAACGTGGCTGGATGTGGCCGACTTCTCCATCTTCTGTAGGCTGGGCCCCTGATCCAGAGGTCCCGGATGCGCCGACCTGAATCCAGCCGGGGCGGCGGAGGTGACCCGTGAAAGGCGGGCGGCTCTCCGAGCTGGGTGCTGGGTTTCAGCTCCTCGGGGCCGTGTGAGTCGCTGACGGCCCCAGCAGCCCCAGACTAGCCCACACCTTTTCGGTGTGGGGAAGGAGCCCAGACATCCCGGGTTGGCTCACCGTCCACATTGCAATATTTTCCTGGCTTTCCTTTGGGGTGAAGTGAGCTGTGAAGACTCTTATCTGCTCTTCCTTTGTGTCTGGGTCTGCCAGCAGGCTGGGGGCGCAGGCACAGTACAGCACAGGTGTGCGCCGGGCATGTCTGGGGTCTGTCTGGGATCGGTCACGTGACAGAGGTGGTGTGTCCTCACTTAGCCCGGCCGTTCAGGACTACAGGGGAGCCAGCTTCCACCTGTGGATTTTTTTTCACTGCCTCCACTTGTTAGCCTTCAGACTTTGGTCCGGTTTTGTCCTTCTTTTTGTCTGGGCAGCTGTAACACCTGGAGCACGGTGGCACTTTGGCCAAGGAGAGTCTTCTGCTAGATACTTTGAAGGAGTGGGGAAAAAAAGCCGAGCCCGGGAGCAAATATATCATTTAACGAAATGACTAAAGGAGGCTCGTATGACAGCGCGGTCGTGACCCAGAGGTGTGTCGTCTCTGAGATCTGCCAGGCGGCTGCATTTTTGCGGGCTCAGGTCAGCAGGGCTGAACCTGGCGCGGGCTGGTTTCTGTTTGCACGGGGCATTGTGGGAGCTCCCGGCCTGGGCTGACCACAAGCCAGCGACTGATTCCCCTTGTCAGTGACTCATCCCCGAGGAGTTCTGAAAGGGTGGGAGGCAGCGTGCTGGTAGTTGAGTCAGGTCCTGTAATATAACAGGGCTCTTGTCCACAAGCAGACACACACACACACACCCGTGAGCAGCTTATGTAAAAAGTGAAGGTCCTGGTGCTCATGGTCCGTAAGTCACAGGCTACGTTTTGATCTCCTTCGCGCTGGGGGCTGGGAGAGTCTCCAGTTGGCCATGACGCATTTTAATTGTGTTAAAAGTTTAATCGCAGCTAACGAGTGACCCCAGTCAATGATTCACAGATGTGTTACCGGGGAGCCCTTGGTGGTTGCATTTGTGCAGTGATCAGGTTGCAATTTGTTGTCACAAGGAGAGTTCAGTTGTGGGCCAGTTTTTATTTTTTCAGGCTCTGTTTTGTTCTAAATTCTCCCCAAGTTTAGTTGACACTGTGTTCTGTGCGAAATAATACAGCAGAGGAAGCAGGCAGGGCCCTGGTTCTGTGTCGTTCTGGGCTGCTCGGTGCAGATCCCAGGGCTGGCTTCCTTGTGAATAAGAGATGACAGCCGTTTCCCGCTCAAGACATCTGCCGGTTTAGCAGTTTTCTATTTCATTCTACTTTAAAGCCAGCGAAGCAGAATATTTCATTTCCTCACTTTCTGAATATTTGATCTCTTTTTTTTTTCACGAACGTGCTAGAGAAATGGGAGGGAGGTGGAGGTATAGGGAATGTTGGGGGGGGGGGGGAGGGGGATCATGGGTATCTGTTTGAAGGTGTTATTGTGTTTTAGAAGAGCCCTGAATCGCTGCCCGGCTCCCGGCTCCCCGCTGTCGTTTTATTCATCCCTGCCGACCCGGGCCCTTACGGCTGAAGGCCAGGAGGGTCCAGCCCCGTCTTCTCCCTCCCCGCTGTTGCTGAATTTACAGAAATACGCCGCCTTCTAAGACTTTCCTGGAGGTGTCTCACAGTGATTTGCAATGCAGCAAAATCGCAACAAACGAATTCAAGCGGCAGACCTGGTACCGATACGAACCAAAGAGGAGATGAGTGGGATAAACCGCCACGTGGAGGCATCCGCGGTCGTCCCACCAGATCAGAGGAGAGCTGAGCAGTTTAGAAACGGCGGAGGACTCAGGGGTCTGTGCTAGACTTTGGGGGGGGGTTTGGTGCATTGCAGCAAAGCGCCTGGCCTCCCGTTGAGAGCAGTCTCGATTGAGGGAGGCAGTCAGCTGTGAATTCCTCGCAGGGGTGTGGACTGGAGGCAGGTCTGCCAGGTACGCTGGGAGTGGGATCGGACTCCCACGGGCCGTCCGGGGCTGCAGGGGGAATTGTGAGCGTCGCAATCAGAAGGACCTGAGCAGATTTCTCCCGTTCAGGCCAGGGGGGTCCAGTCCCGGTCCTGCAGGGCCGGTCCGTCTGCGGGACACCCCTAATCTGAAAAAGGAAAGGTACTGCAGGGGTTAGCTGATGGAGCTGGGGGATAATGGGTTTACTGAAGGCTCTGCATGGCTAAGATACTCTACACACACTCAGTACTGTCCAGTCCCGGTCCTGCAGGGCCGGACTGTCTGCGGGTTTTCATTCCAGCTCTTCAGGAGATGAGCCGGCTGGTTACGGGCTAAACTGGGATCAATTGAGCAGTTTCTCCCAGTATTTCAGGTGCTGCTGTTTAAAGAGCCCTGCATGTATTCCAGCCCTCCACAGTCGGGACTGAATCCTTCTGATCAGACATAATGCCCGTGTAGAGGGAAGGAGTAGCAGGTTCATACTGTTGCTGCTGTTTTTTTTTTTACCTGCGTTTCCTGTTACACCTGCGTACTGCCAGACCTCTTGTAAATCTTCGTTTCCTGTTTGGAGTTTCACCTGGCCCCTCTGGCACTGTGTGTGTGTGTGCCTGTGGTTTCCCATCTGCAGAAGCACGCTTACTCAGTGTGAGCAATGGACTTTGTCCATTAGTATTTCTTTTTTGTTAAGGCAGGCCTCGCTTGTTAAGGCACGCGAACCACAAGAGGCTAGACATGTTTAAAACCAGGCTTTATCAAAAAATGAGGATTTTGAGGATAAACTTTTCTTTAGTGTTGTCTTTTAGACATTAATTCATTCTTTTCAAGCCACTTTATCCCATTCAGGGCTGTGCTATCCCAGCAAGCATTGGGAGACACCATGGACAGGACTTGAGACCATTTCAGGGCACACACAGACACACACTCACACTACGGCCAGTTTGCCCTGGAGCTGGTATGTTTCTGGACTGTGGGAGGAGACTGGAGCACTAGAGGAAATCCACACGAGTATGGGGAGAACATACAAACTCCACACAGACAGCACCCTAGGTCTGGAATTGAGCGCAGGGCCCCAAGTCTACAAGACAACAATGCTAACCACTGTGAGCTGTCCTAGTGCAGTTTTATTAAATAATACAATTTGAAATATTTATATTTCATAACAATCTAAATATAATAATAAGTACTTAAATATTTTTGTACGACTTCTTGTAATTATTGTATATCGGTATTGTGTTAAACTTTCCTTAAGTTCTTTACCTTTTTAAGTACAATACTATCCTTCCATCAACAGGAAGCCAGAGAGTCAAGAGCCAAGAGTCGCTGCCTACAGCCCTTGTCAGAAGCACAGGGTGCAAAGCAACCCAGGCACACAGAGCCACCAGCTTCCCTAATCAGCCGTAATAATGACTTGGGCAGAACATGCAAGCTCCACACAGGAGGGGCTTATGTTTGCCCCAGTTCTGGAGGGAAGCAGGTGAAAGAGCCCGAGTCTGATCCCTAGTGTTTCAGCAGGCCTGCAAGCCGAGAGCTTCAGTTCCTGCTTGATCCTGGTCTCGGCCGGGGAGCAGGACGGCTGCCGTGTCAGAGGTGCAATCAGCATCCAGACAGGAGTCGTGGGCCTCTGAGGGGAACTGTTTGGTATTTTTGGCATCTCGGTCATTAGTTTCTGACTCTCCCTCATGCACGCATTGTTTTTTTTTCCCCTAAATCCTGTGTCTAAAAATAGTGCGGAGAAGCGGACCCTCCCTGCACATTGTTTCTGGAATGTGCAGCAGCTCCCGCGGGGGGCGCCGGTGGCCCCAGAGAGCGCGCCTCGCGGCTTCCTGCGCTTTCCTGCGCGCTAACGAGGGGCCGCCGGCGCGGTGCGGGGGGCTTTCTGTGCTCTCTGATGTTTTCGGCCCAGGGGGCGCGCTAAAAACCCACCCTTCAGGCGAGGCCCAGTGTCCTGGGGCCCTTCGGGCAGGGGCTGGGCCAGGGCCGGGGGTCCGCCAGCAAGGCGGGGTGGGTCACCGACCTCCTCGCTCGCGCGGCGCCCCTCGTCGGGTCCTTCTTCGATCGCGGCGCCCCTCGTCGGGTCCTTCTTCGATCGCGGCGCCCCTCGTCGGGTCCTTCTTCGATCGCGGCGCCCCTCGTCGGGTCCTTCTTCGATCGCGGCGCCCCTCGTCGTGCAGACTTGGTGGACTCTTGATTTTTTTGCCGAATCCGTGCTGCTGATCCATTTTGCCATCCCTCCTGTTATCCAAGAGAAGTTTGCTCCTGGTAAAGGTCAGAGCAGTCTGGCGCCGGTTCCTGGAGCACCCAGGACAGTCCCACCACTCCATCATGGGGCGCACACGCACCCCCAAATGCCCCGGGACAGCTTAGACCCCAACTACGAGTATATTGTATTGTTTCTGAGAGTCAGATCATTTCTGGTCCCGTGCATCTGACCCACACGACCAGGTGTGACAGAACAGTCACAGCTGTTGGCCACAGGCAGGTGTTCTCTTAATCTCTGGTTGGGTTTGATGCTGTAGTAAAAAATTAAGCATGGCCGCACAGTTCACACTCATCTGTCCTAGGCTGCAGTCAGGTGATGGGGCTCCTTGTCTCCATGCAGGTTTTCTTCTTGTGTTCTCTATATAACTACACAGACTGGTGCTAATCAGTGCTGCTCCTGCGTTAACAGCTCAGTTGGAAGTGCTGCAATGTCCTACAGCATCTGAGCAGAATAGAGAGATCGGAGGTGGGACTGAGCTGGCCGCGCGCCGGGGAGTTTCTTCACGCTGCTTCACGACGGCATGAAAAACCCGGCCTGCAGTGAGAGCCGGCAGCCTGGCTGTCCTGGGGCACTCCCTCCTCTCTGGGGAGCGCGGGTATCATGCGTCCGTGTCGGAAATCTGGCAGCGGCGGTTTGAGATCGGGATGAGGCTCGAGCAGTATTTAGGGTCAATCTGCAATTAGCCGGCGTGGTGTAGTCCAGAGCCCAGTACTGTTGAAAGCGCTCCCCTCACGAGCTCAGCGCAGCCCCCCGTCAGCTGGGCTCCGTTTCTGCGCTTTTACCTCAGTATCCCGACAGTGTTGGCCTGTCGGAGCGCTTCACCAGCTTGTTGACGTCTTCAGCACGGCCAGGACGCGCGAGTACCCAGGTCGCCCGCGTGCTTAGCGTCTCCAGATAGCGTTTCCCATCTCGCAGGCGTCTTTTGGCCACTTGGATGGTCTGTTCTTTTGCGTTCGGACGGTGTCCTCTATCCAGCTGGCCTCTTCTTGGGCCGATGCGTACCGGTGCCGCCGGGCCTGCCCGGTCCCGTCCGCCTGACGAGCTAAGTCTGGGCCGTCCGGTCCCGAGGTGCGGCGCGGGAGGGGCTGCCCTCCTCTTCCTCGCCAGCGGTTTCCGGCCTTTTCCGCCTGCTTGAGGCCGTCTCTGTTCATCAGAGAGGGAGAGAGAGAGAGGGAGGAGCAGAGGTGCACACTCGAGGGCTTGTTTGCACGTGTGTGGTCCACCACTAATTAATGCAGGATAATTAAAGACCAGAGTCTGTGATTAAAGGACTGCAGCTTGTGTGTGTGTTTGAACATTGGGACCTTTTTTTCTTTCCTGCTGGTGCTTCTGTCTCGGATGTCAGGTGGGTCTTGTCTTTTGTAGGGAATGTGGGTCATTCCCCTGACAGGGGGAGAGAAAAGCACAGCGCAGCAATACTGTTGGATTTCACTGAAGCAGTCGCTCCAATTAGAAATATAGATGAAAGAGTGAGGTGGCTCATCACAGCTTCAGTGGTGGATGATTCTAAGAAAAAGCTCCCAGGTGATAGTGTGGGAAGAGACACAGGATAAAATGACAATATCATGCAGCAGCAACAGTATAGAGAATGATCATTGACCTGTAATGAGCACCACGATAATTCACCCAAATTCCAGTGTGCAAACCTGTGCCTGGTGCTTTCTGCTGAGCTCGTCAGTGCTGCAGGCCTGCTTTTCCACGTCGGTGGCCAATAATCTGACTGCTATACCATACTGCTGCTCAGAGCTCTCTCCTTTACTGTAACAGTTCCCTGAGATGGGCCCCCTCAGCCAGCCTGTTTGTGTGCCAGGAGCATAATGAAGTGTTACTTCAGCAGTTGGTGTTTTCACACTGTGTACCCTCCTTTAAAGACAAAGCTGAAACGCCACACTGCAGTGCTCCTTGAAGGAGGAATGGTCAGGGCTCTGGGCTGCAGAAGAGGGGATTGCAGGTTTAAATCCCAGGTAGGACACACCTGTTGGCCCTGTGATCAAGGACACTCAAATTGTTCCGTTCAAATGTCTTGGTGTATAAATGTGTCACTCCAGGTGGTGTTTATAAATGTTTATTTTTCCTTGGATGACATATCTGGTTAAAAAAAAAAGAGTTTCTGCAGTGTTAGCAAATAGGAGCACCTTTTGTCTCACTTTGATGTGTCTGTGCAGGTTAAACGCACGGTGAGCTGTTCACACAGTGTGTTCGGTTCAGTTTATTTGTCATATGCACGAGTGCAATGAAATGCTTATTCGCATGTATGCCCCGAAACAAAGACATCAAGGAATCCCCAAAAATATAAACACAGAACAGCAGCAGCAACAATAGCAAGTTAAATAAGATACAACTTAAAAAAGTGTGGTTGAAATGATTAATTCTGCACGTCTTCAAACCACTGCAGCAAGCAGCTTCTGTCGTGGAAGGGCGGACTGGTCATAAACCAGATGTGCCTGGGATCCAAGACAAACTGCTGTTTCTGATTCCAGATGTGTCACTTCCTTCCGGAGCACAAGAGTGATGGAACAGCTTCTCCAGGCCGGTAATCCCAGAGTGCTCTTTGCGGAAGAGTGGAAAATGAGCTGGCCGTCTCGCGCCGTGCGAAGACTCGGCCCTGTTACGTGCACAGCTCCTCGCACGTCAGCCCTGCGCGCCCTGTCTTCCCTTTAATTGCACGTGTGAGCGGAAGACCAGAGGCAGGAGAAATTAAAACAATAAATCAAGCCTCGCTGGTATCTGTTGTGCCCTAAGGTAGCCTTTGATATTGTAGCTGATAAAGCCGAGTGGGAGCAAATGCCAGGAGCTGCCGACATGCCAAAAATGTGTCTCCAGCTGCAGTTGCCCCACGTGTTGGTGTGGGAGCTCTGTGCCTACATGCCCTCACCCGGGTACATGAGGAATTTCACTGTTGGTGATGGTTTGTTTCCGTGTGTTTTAAGTTTTGACTAATGTTATTTGTCTGTTTTTTTTTATCCCTAACGTGTGGATTGGTGGTTTTTCTCTCTCATCGGCGGTTGGCGTAGCTTGTTTTCGCAGTTCTGTGCGCCCCCTCTCTCTCTCTCTCTCTTTCCTTCTCACTCCGGATCGCAGCTTTACTCGCACCTTAACCTGGCTGCGATATCGGCGTCTGTGTTCAGACTGGCTGGGAAAGCAGAAAATCCTAACGCAGCAGGTGGGAGGTGGATGTGGACGTTTCAGCAGTCGATTCTTTTTTTTCCGTTGGGGAAATTAGAACAGCGACGTTAGCGGTGCTTTGGCTCTGTTGCAGTTGCTCTTCGGGCGTCTTCCTGCTCCCGGTTAACGAGCGGTGCGGTGTGTTTTGTGCTGCAGCTGTGTCGATGGCAGGGCAGAGACAGTTCGCCCTCTCCTCGGGCTGTTGACCTCCCGTAATTGAAATTTGGACAAAAACCCCCCAAGGATGAAGCGACGCCGACCTGCTACTTTTCCAGTGAAGTGTTGTTTTGTGTGTTATTTCGCCGGGCTGTGTTTTTGTCCGTGCGTCAACAGCTGTAACGTGTTGCCTGAGCACAGCCCCTGCTGCCGCCCTCTGGCCTGCTCCTGTGGGGGCGCCTGGTGTTTGTGCAGTGGGGGAGCCCCGGCAGGGCTGACGGTGGGCTGTGAACGAGGAGGCGGGCCTGGCTGCCTTCACGCCTCGCTGTGAAGCCAGACATGTGCACCACAGCACTCCTCACGGGTGCCCCCTTCCCCCACCCCCCAGGGTGCTGCGCTGTCCTCCTGGTCAGATCCCGAGACGGGAAGGGAGACGCAGTTCGAGGGAATGGGATGAGACAGAGAGAGCTGGAAGGCGAGAGGAGTGGACATGAAGGCAGTAGGCTGGTCTGTGTGTGGTAAGAGTGTGACCTCTCAGGCTCCTGGAGGCCGCGAGGCCCAGCCTTACTTTCACCTCTGGATTTTAGCAGGGAGAAGAAAGGTGGTGGTGGGGAGGATTATTGTACAGTTTTTAATTTCTGTGCTCCCCCCCCCACCGAAGAAACTACCAGAAGGAGTAAATAAAAGCTTCTCTTTCTCCACTGAGCGTGCCATAGCTTCTGTGCAGTAGCGTCACGTACCCAGTACGCCGACGTGTGGTTTAACAGTGTTCTTTAAATCTCTTAGTGGATTTGAGGAGCCCGCTGAAGCTCCTGAAAACTGAAACACAAAACCATTTCACTTCTCTGGGTTTCAGAGGCAGTTGAGCTTGGTGACTTTACCAAGGACCTAGCTGCGGAAATGCTTCAGACTCCTGCAGGAAGGGGGGTGTGCCTGCTGATCCCCATCCTTCTTGACTCCCTGTAACTCGGAATACCAAGGCGAGAGCCTCAGGAACAGGGCCTTATTTTTGGAGATGCTGGGCTTGTTTGAGCTCGGGGGCGGTTGAGGAAAGGAAGGGCTCCCTCTGTGTCTTCCATCAGGAGGTTCCGATTGCGTCAGAGGTCAAGGAGCGGTGACCTCTCGGCTATCCTGATGAGCCGCGCAGAGGGGATTGCTGGAAAGGAGGAGCAGGGATGAGAGAGTCAGGTGACGTGAGGACCGGGAGAATGGCTGGGCTGTCCTAACGTGCTCGTCTAGTCTGACAGAGCGCGTCAGGGGATTGGGAAACCGTTGGCACACAGCAGTAACAAGGTGGAGGCCCGAGGCCGGTTTCGAAACTGCTACCTCTGGACGAGAAAATCTCTGGTTTAATGCCATTCGGCGTGTCTTGCTGGTTTGGTAGTGAGTGGTTTATAAATCTCAGGATCTCATCCATCTGTTTCTGGAAAGAAGCCAGGGTATCGGCTACAGCAGCATGGATGGGTAGCATGTTTCACGCTCCCACAACTCTTCGGGTAAAAAAAGTGCCTCCTGTTCTTGATATTAAGTGCACATCCCTGTAGTCCTCGTGCCCTCTGGAGCCACAGTGACCATTTCATTAGGTCTGATGAGCTGACAAGTGGATGTTGTCTTTTTCTCTCAGTGCAATGCTTGCCCAGGTTATTCCTCTATTATTTGTTTTTGCTTGAGACCCCTTGTGAAGCACTCCAAGCTGCCATCGCCAGGTGTTAGTGGGTGTGTGGAGAGCATCTTTCTTGTGTTTCTTCCCCACTTTTAGATACACACCTGAGATGACAAAGAAAACGGAGAAACGGAGGCCTTGTGCTTTCTGAGGTCTTCATGGGACCACCTTTCTCTGCATCAGCAGTTCAGCAGATTAACATGAAAAATATCCCAGGACTCATGAATCCACACTTTCCATACCCTGGGGGTTGGTGATGGGATGTGGAAAAAAGCTGAAACGTCCTGTGTAAAAATGGGGATTCAGCCAAGCAGATTCATGTGACGTCATTCTACAGTCAGAGACATTTATAGACACCATGGCTTTTACACAGAAGGTTTTACTCCCTGTGCCCGAGTCGGAGAGCTCATAGCTCGCTGACACGAAAGGGCTTGTGATGGTAGTTTATTTTCCCGCAGACAGAAATGGCCTGACATAAACGCACTTGGCCGTCCGTGCTGTGACGCAGCGCGAGTCTTCAGGGTGAGCAGGAGTGGCCGGAGAGTGAGTGGCAGGAGGTTGGGGTGCAGGGGAGGGGGAGGGGGGGGGGGAGGTTTTGGTAGTGTCTGCTGAGGCAGATGAGACCAGACAGCGCAAATGGAATGTCGTGCTCGTTCTCTCCCTGCTGTTTGAACCTCCTCTTCTTCACCACCGTGATTAATCCTGAAGCTGAGCTGTGCGGTACAACCCCACGGCCCTCTGCTTTGAGGGTCGCGCAGGGACCTGGGATTTGAGTCGATTTTCCTGCAGACTTCCGCGTTACCGGCATGCCTTTGTTTTTAACCCGGAAAACTGCAGCGGGAGAGAAGGAGACCGCGGAGCTCCTGCAGCAGCAGCGCCTGCCTTCCCAGGGCGTCCTGTGAAAGCAGCTCGTATCGGAGATCGCTCTGATCTCGGATCCTGTGACCTAGATTCGAGTGCTGAGACTCGCTCATTTGTGTGTGCGTGCGCACGCGCGTTCACGACAGCAGCTCACTTCTGTGGTTATTTGATTATGGTTTTCAGGGATGTCATGCAAATAATGTGGTGGGGGATGAATAATAGATTTTTCCTCTCTGCTGCTCGTGCACGCACACGCCCGCTCGTGTCTCCTGGCTCTCGGCTGCTGCTCTGTGTTGAACTCGGCCTGCTGTGGACTGGCTTGTCCATCTGCGCAGGCAATCTGCTACTCGCTGGTCACACACGGAGCGGGCACGCTGGTGGGGGGGTGAGGACGGGCTCCAGGTCCTGCTCCGCTCGTGACGCGTGTGCAGAAAAGGCCCACGACGGGTTTAACTCGTGCGAGGTCGTGCCCCGAGCCTGCCCGTGCGGGTTATCATTTCAGGCCGGTCCCTCTCAGTGCAGTGAGGCGCGAGGCACTTGCATGACTGTGGACCCCGGGGTTGTCCCCTTTCTCCTCGGCAGTGGCCTTGGCTGTCAGAGTAACGTCCAGGACGCTCGTTCAGAGTCACGCTTGAGTGGGGGCTGGCTCATTTGTGAAACAAGCGCTCTCCCGATCCCGAGTGCACGTGTGCCCTCCCTCCTGCGCTGCAGTGTTGTGTCCAGTGAGGGGCCGGTGTGCCCTGCCCCGCGCCCTCGTGTCCAGTGTCAAAGCATCTGCTCAGATCCCCCCGGGGTGGGGTGTACTGGGGTTAGGGGATGGGCTTACCAGTCCCCCCCCCCACCCCTTACAATACTAAAACGCAAAGTGACAAACTAGCGTGAAGAAATGTTCGATTCCGAGTCCCGGCAGCAAGGCAGAAAGGGAGAGGAGCCCAGGGTTTTGCTTCTGGGAGAAACCAGGCAGAAAGACACTTGATCAGAGCTGTCGGGACAGCAGGCCTCAAACCGCATTACCAGAAACTGGTTAAAGACGACGAGCAGTCCCTGCGCTC
Source organism: Lepisosteus oculatus (assembly GCF_040954835.1). NCBI lineage: Eukaryota > Metazoa > Chordata > Actinopteri > Semionotiformes > Lepisosteidae > Lepisosteus > Lepisosteus oculatus. Next base: position 14,353,509 of record NC_090718.1, read on the forward strand.
AAGTGTGGCAGGACTCTCTGATGCAGCAAATTACCTGCAGAATTTGAAATTAAGGACATATTTGTAAAAAGGGGGTCAAAATGGGAAAGATGTGTAGAGACACTTTCTATTTGATGCAATAGGAATGAAGATGTAATTAGAAACTGTATGCAAAGGACTGAAACACTTCATGTGGTTTTCTATACACCCCATGTTTTTGTATTTTGAGTTTGTTTCTTCTTTTTGTGTGTGTGTAAAAAGCAATCCACATAACGGCAGGAGTGTGAGAAAAGAAAAGGGAAAGGACAGCGCCCTTTTTACGGTATGATTTCCCCGTCACTATACTGGGGCATTAGGACCCACACAGACCACAGGGTGAGCGCCCCCTGCTGGCCCCACTAACACCTCTTCCAGCAGCAACCTTAGCTTTCCCAGGAGTCTCCCTTCCAGGTAGTGACCAGGCTGGTCAGTACAGTGAAGTCTGGGTCTGTGAGCTCTGAGCTGGTCAGTACAGTGAAGTCTGGGTCTGTGAGCTCTGAGCTGGTCAGTACAGTGAGCTCTGAGCTGGTCAGTACAGTGAAGTCTGTCTCTGTGAGCTCTGAGCTGGTCAGTACAGTGAAGTCTGGGTCTGTGAGCTCTGAGCTGGTCAGTACAGTGAAGTCTGTCTCTGTGAGCTCTGAGCTGGTCAGTACAGTGAAGTCTGGGTCTGTGAGCTCTGAGCTGGTCAGTACAGTGAAGTCTGGGTCTGTGAGCTCTGAGCTGGTCAGTACAGTGAAGTCTGGGTCTGTGAGCTCTGAGCTGGTCAGAACAGTGAAGTCTGTCTCTGTGAGCTCTGAGCTGGTCAGTACAGTGAAGTCTGGGTCTGTGAGCTCTGAGCTGGTCAGTACAGTGAAGTCTGGGTCTGTGAGCTCTGAGCTGGTCAGTACAGTGAGCTCTGAGCTGGTCAGAACAGTGAAGTCTGGGTCTGTGAGCTCTGAGCTGGTCAGTACAGTGAAGTCTGTCTCTGTGAGCTCTGAGCTGGTCAGTACAGTGAAGTCTGGCTCTGTGAGCTCTGAGGTGGTCAGTACAGTGAGCTCTGAGCTGGTCAGTACAGTGAAGTCTGGCTTATAAAATCTATCTATATTTTAGATACATTTGAATTTAAAATGTATTTTTTTTATTTCAGTAACATTTTAACATAAGCATTGACAAATGAGCTGAAGCGATGATCATCCCGAGAGTCGGCCCTCGCCTCCTGCCCCGCTGCGGAGGCGGTGTGGAGCGGAGAGCCCGGCTGACGGAGCCCTGGGCTGGGCTCGCCCGCCCTCGCTCCTCCGCGTCTCCTGCCAGCCCCCTGTTCGCCGCAGGCCTGAGCACACGAGCCAGCAGGGCGGAACAGCAGCGCTGGCACGTGGTGGCATGTTCATTCTGCAGCAATAATGATCAGTAACTGTTTCATATAGCACCATTACAGCAGAACAACAACAAACAAATACACAAGATATGTGCAATGAAAATACACAATGAGAGGAGACCGTAGATGGGGGTACGGAATACAGCAGGAACAAAGGGGTAAAGAAAAACCAGTCAAATACAGGCTCTTCTAAATTAATAATCATAATTGCTTACGCTTATACCTGTATAGCACTTTCCTGGACCCTCCACTCACAGTGCTTCACAGCACAGGGGGCTTCACAGGGGAATTATCACAATTAGCACAGTGTGAATTATCCACCTGGATGATGCGACAGCAGCCATACTGCCCAGTACTCACACCACACACCAGCTCTCAGTGGGGAGGAGAGCAGAGTAATGAAGCCAATTCATAGATGGGGATTATTAGGAGGCCATGATCGATAAGGGCTAATGGGGAAATTTGGCCAGGACGCCGGGGTTACACCCCAACTCTTTTTTTCTAGAAACACCCTGGGATTTTTTGTGATTTCAGAGAGTCAGGACCTCGGTTTTATGTCTCATCCAAAGGACGGCGCCTGTTTTACAGTATAGTGTCCCCGTCACTATACTGGGGCATTAGGACCCACATGGACTGCAGGGTGAGCTCCCCCTGCTGGCCCCACTAACACCTCTTCCAGCAGCAACCTTAGTTTTTCCCAGGAGTCTCCCATCCAGGTACTGACCCGGCTCACACCTGCTGAGCTCCAGGGGGTTGTCAGTGGTGAGTTGCAGGGTGATATGGCTGCTGGCTAAAGAAGAAGGTTCACCTATGAGTGTAGACAGGCTTGGGGGACAGACAGGAGACCAGACTTAGAAGAGCGGAGGTTGCGAGGTGGGGAGTAGGATGATAGTAGCTGTGGTGCAAAGCCATGCAGAGCCTTATAGATGAGCATGCGGATTTTGAAGTCGACATGAAACCTGACAGGAAGCCAGTGCAGGGACTCCAGCAGAGGAGTAACGTGATCACTAGAACTGGTCAGGACTCTGGCTGCCGAATTTTGAACATACTTGAATTTGTTCAATGTGGATTTAGCATCCCCAGCAGGTAGAGCATTACAGTAGTCAATTTAGGAGAAGACAAATATGTTAATCAGCTTTTCAGTAACAGCGATAACATAGGACGTAGTCTAGTGATATTTTTCAAGTGAAAGAATTATGTTTTGACTATGTTGCACATGTGGGTTGAAAGTTAAGCCTGAATCAAATATCATCCCCAAGTTTTTTAGTGTTCTGGACTGCCACACTGGCTAATTGATCCTGGCCTTCAGCACTTATTCAGCACATATATCCTGGACTGGCATGCTGGCGTATATATCCTGGCACACGGTACTATATTCAAGACTGGCATGCAATGGCTTTTTCATTCTGGCATTTGGCAGATATCTTAGATTGATCATGCTTGGCTCTTCAGACATTCAGTGTTGCAAGATGAAAAAAGCAACTCACCAAAACATGTCTGCGATGCTTTAGACTCTCCTTGGCTCCTGTCTGTGTTGTACAGGTGTGTGTAAGGATGTTCTCTTTGTCTTTGTTTACTCTTCATTATCACAGGGTTTGGCAAGATTAGAAGCTCTTGGGTTAGAAGGCAGGTTGCTGGTTCTTTCACAAATGCACAAAGGAAGGTTTTTGTGATTGAAAAAAGGCGTGTACATTGCATCTGCCCTGTGTAGACCGGGATACACTTGTGTTTGCTAAGAACTAGACATTTCCCAATTTGAGGAAGTAATTAGGAAAAAACAGTCCCGATTCCAGGGCAGCACGCTGGCGATTCTGACGATATTCTGACGATGACAGAAGCTGAATGCCCAGGGAGAGGCGCGGGCGAACTCTGTGACCAACACAAATTAATTTACTGTTAACAGTGGTTTGTTGGGGCCCTGGGCTCAGATGTAGGCCCGGGGTGCTGTCCCTGGAGTTTGTACGTTCTTCCTGTGCTCACGTGGGTCTCCTGCAGGTGCCCCAGTGTCCTCCCCCAGTCTGAAGACGCGCTGGTAGATTGATTGACTTCTGGGAATATTGACCCTGGTGCCGTGTGTGTTCCCTGTGATGGGATAAGGGATTGTGGGACAGCACCGGGCCCGTCCTCCGCTCTGGTGCTCTCAGCTCGCTGGGAGCGTCTCGGTGCCGTTCCTCTGCTTCCTTCCCGGGGTGTCCCTGACCCCGGTCCTGGCCCCTTTATTTTTTGCCGCGAAACAAAGCTTCAATTGAGCAGCCGAGGCCTCCCCCCCGCGCCCCCCCGCCCCTCTCCTGCTCGCCCAGCCTCAGCGCTCAGGGCTGACAGTCTCATGCTCTCCAGCGCGTCGGCTTCGCCAGCAGCAGGAACAGAAGCGGCGGCGGCCCCCAACCCCCCCTCCCCCTCCCCCTCCCTGCTTGCCCACAGGATCTGCGCTCCGGAGAGCAGGAGGGAGCTCCCTCAAGTCCGTCAGTGTCACCCCGTCCTCCCCTGATCGCTGAGGTCAGAAGGTGCTGGAAGTCTGGTCGTCCAGGAGCTCCCGCTGGCACACGGGCTGGCGGGAGGCGGGTGCGGGTCCGCAGAGGTCAGAGGTCAATCTGCTGACCCAGGGATGCGGAAACCTACAAGAGCAGGAACAAGCTGTTCACCTTCAGAGCCTTCAAGCTTTGTGAAACAAAGGAGATCAGACCAGTAATTAGTCCTGGATTAAATAAAAAAAAAAAACCTTGCAGCCAATTACAAATTAGTTTCCCTCAGTGTTAGATGGTGTCTTAAAGAGGGATTTGATTTTCTTTTAATTAATCTTAATTCACATGTGCATGACGTTGCATTAACCCTGATGCAAGGAAACTAGATCCCTATCTAAATGATGTGCGCAATGGAAAGCCGCATCTTTAAAAGATAATCTCGTTCAGCTTTAAAAGTTAGTATTCAACTGTAACACAACCCGTGCAGTGTAATGAGACTGGTTTTGTCCTAACACGTTGGAGGGGTGGACTTGTAGAACTGGGCTGTACTGCTGTGCTGGGAGGGCCCTCCGAGGTCAGATCGTTGTGCTGATGCTCTCTAGGGATTTGAACAAGTCGGGCCTGTTTTTTAATGTCATGTGTCTGTGCTCAGTCATGCCCTGATTATCCTAAGAGCAAGCAGAATGCTCTGCTACAGACCCCACCCCCTGACCCCCTCTGCCTCTCTGTGCCTCCACAGGCCTGTAGGCAGACTCAAGAATAACACCCCTGGGGCACTGCTTAAGAACAGGAAAAAAGACCTCCCTCCCCCCAAAAAATACACTGCATTAGGTGTTCATCCTGCAAATAGCTGCTGCTGCACCCTCTGACAGCTGGGCCGAGCGGCGCGGAGCCGGAGAGGGAATGCAGGTGCTCAGCTCCTCCTCTCACGCGCTGCGAACACAACTGCGGCTTCTTGGAACCCCGTCACGGGCTGAACTCTGCGGGGTGCTGCTGGACGAAGAAGTGGATGAAGTGGGGTCCCCTCTTTGATGCGAAGCTCTTTGTCATCCTTCGGGATTATTGCCGGTTCCGCTTCCGGAGTCAAAACGTGAAGGCGTAGCTTGGCTTCTCTTTTGAGGATGTGGCAGGACGTTTTTTTGTCTTGTGTCCGTTTCTGTCCGAGCTCCTTGCGGTGCGAGTCCTGACTTCCTCTTCTTGGAGACGGTCGCTCCACACGTGGAAGGGCAGCTGAGTCTTTGTGCTCGTCCATCCTTGGTACCCCTGGATTGATCCCCCCAAAATGCAGGATAACATCAGTCCGGCCTAATGACCCCCTCTTGTTCGTCATCGGTCTTTGCTGTGAATAAGGGCTGTGCGGATTCAAGCCAGCGGGGTGATTTAACTCATGACCCTCCCACCCCAACACCTGAGTTTCAGCCTCGCTCTCCAGATGTGATCTGCAGGAGGATGCAGAATTAAAGTGCCATCCAGCTGCAGGATTGTAGGAATCTGGCCTAATGCAGGCCTAAACTCTTGCATAGTTTAGGAATGAGTTAGAGAGGGGGCAAAGATCCCTGCTCTGTAAGATCAATGCAAATAATTGCTATGGCGTTTGAGATTCTTTCTGGAGATCAAGGAATTATAACAGGCTCAGTGCTTACAGCTTCAATTTGAATTTCTTCGTGCTGTTCTGGAGCTGTGTCTTTGCTCTTTTACCAGACTCCAGGGGTGCTAAAATCCCGAGATGTTTTAGGGGGACTTGGCCAACATGTGAGGGGGATGCAGCCAGATCTGTAGCAGTTTCTCGTCTTCAGCAGGATGCTGTGGCAGCGCGGTGGCACCCCCTCGCATGGGGCCACTTCCTGTCAGGAGGAAGAGGTCTCGGCCCGCAGGCGGTTGAGTGCGGAGAGCCGCGGCGCTATCGGGGCAGCGCACTTGCCCGCCCACCCCCGTCTCGCCCCTCGCTGCAGCTTATCAGCCCGGGTACCCTCATGCTGAGTCACGTGTGCACCGCGGGGCCGAGGGCGCGTGGAGGTGGCGTGCCCTCTCTATGCTGCAGCCTAATCATCATCATCATCATCATCATCATCATCCTTACACCTCTGTAGTGGTTTTTTTATACACTCCACTCAAAGCGCTTTACACGTAATGGGGATCCCCTCCACCACCACCAGTGTGCAGCACCAGTACTCGCACCACACAGCAGCTCTCAGTGGGGAGGAGAGCACAGTGATGAAGCCAGTTCAGAGATGGAGATTATTAGGAGGCCATAAACGGTAAAGGCCATGGGGAAATTTGGCCAGGACGCTGGGGTTACACCCCTACTGTTCTCAAAAAGGGCAGATTTTTATTGACTATGGAGAGTCAGGACCTCATTTTACGTCTCTTCTGGAGGACGACTCTTTTTTTACGGTACAGTGTCCCCATCACTATACTGAAGCGTTGTCCTACACCGACCCCAGGGTGAGCACCCCCTACTGGCCCCACTAACACTTGCAACCTTGGAGTTTTTTTCCCAAGAGGTCTCCCATCCAGGCTCTGGCCAGGCTCACACCTGCTGAGCATCAGGGTTGTCAGTTTTGAGTAAATTTGAAAGCATGGCATTTTCCGCCGGTGCTGAACTATCAAGACAATATTCGACTTCATGTTGGTGATTATTAGTGTAGTCGGATTAATTAAATGTCAAGCAGGCTTATCAGAAGTCATTAATCCTTTTGTCATTGCTGTCTTTTAGGGAGACTAGATTTACGTTTCTTTAACGCAGTGCTTTTAGGGTGCTGGGGCAGTCGCTGTCAGACAAAGTCAGCTTTTTTCTTGCACAGTGCAGCACAAAACCTCAATAACCAGCGCCATGTTGAAGACCCACCCTCTCCAAAAATAATTCTTTACAGTTTCATTTCACTTTACACAAATAAGTCTCTTTACACTGCTCTTTCTTTGTGTCTTTAATCCTTCAGCCTCATCCTTGAGGTTTTCTCTCTGAGTCTTTTCAGCCCGGGACATCTGAAATGTAGCTTCTCTGGAGTCGTGGCTTGTTGGAGCTCGAAGCTGCTGCCTTGGTTTGTTCAACTCCGTTCCATGAGTTCGCTTGGGAATTCGCGCTCATCCGTTTTTAGTGCGTGCACGTTGGTGGTCTCGGGACGTCTGTTGCTGGAGGCAAGATTACTGCTACAAAAGTTCCTTTTTTTTTGGTGTTCGATCCAACGTCCCGCAAGTTCTCACACAAAGAACATGTTCAGCATCGTTTTCCTCAAATACTCTTGAACTTCTTTCCACTCTACAAAGTTGGTTTGACTGGATTCCCCAACCCCCCCTGTGGTCACCCCTGTGTAACCCCAGACAGACAACCCCAGTAGGCGAATAATCCCTTCAGGCTGAATTAGCCGTCGGGCTCAGATATCTAGTTCATCTCTGTCTGCTTTGGGGCTGTGCGAGCAGGGCTGACGAGCAGGGAGCAGTGTTTCCCTCGCTCCCTTTCAGATGACGTGGGAGCTCCAGCTCTGCATTAGAGCCGACAGCAGTTACGGTCCCGAGACCAGCGAACCACACTTGAAAGAGTCTCTCAGCGGGACTGAGAGAGGCTCCCACAGCCCCCTCCTCTGCCAACTCTCCACCCCGCCCTGTCCTTCTTCAACATCGGCCTGCAAATTTCACACACTCAGGAAACGGGAGCCCAGCCAGGATCCCTCACAGTTTCCGGGAATCCTTCCCACAATTCAGCAGTGTAGTCAGTGGGCTTGACGTGAGTGCCATTGTTCTGCGGAGCAGGCTATTGTTCAGGGGAAGGAACAGCAACAAAACAAAAGTGACCCGCAAAAAGTCCCCGGCTATTTATAAAAAGCGAAGCTCTCTGCTCGGACTTGGTCGGGACACTGCTCGTTCCTACAGACACTCAAACAAATAAATAGATGCAGGCTTTGTCAAGGGCCTTTTGTTTATTTCATGGCTTTAGTGTTTCATCTCGGTTTGAAAGAAGAATCGCAAGAGACAGCTGTACTTGAACCAGTTTTTAGATTCCTGGTTCAAGTACAGGTGTTGTATCCTTGTGCAAGGAACTTCACTCAAATTACCTCAGGAAAAATGCCCTGCAGCATAAACCCCTCTTCGGGTCTCCAGTGTAAATAGGAAGTTGGTTTAAATTGATTTACCAGATTAAATAGAAGTTTATTTACTTACATTTCTGGGTGTGTTGAGTCTCACCAAAGTGTCCTGTCCGATCCGATTTCATGAGTCAGGGCAGTTTCCGCACGGCGAGTGGTACCCTGGGTGATTTTAGTCGTGGAGCTCTCAGGAAATGCCTCCGCCGCAGTGAGAAAATCCAACAGGTGGAATTTCCTGCACACCTCCTGATCATCTTCTCTCGTTTGTCTTGCAGGTTTCCCACCAAAAAACCAACCAGGTAAGGACTGTTTTATTGCCTGTTCTGTGGTCTGAGGTAGTGAAATTACCTGACAGCCGCCCGTGATCCCCAGTAACAAGAGAGCGTTCCCACGGGCGCCGAGCACAGCGCGACTGGGCGGACACTTTGTCAAGGAACATGGGGCCTGGTGCCTGATTACGGTATTACAATAGTCAGCATGGCGACAGCTGTGTCTCACAGCTGAAGCCGCATCATTTAGAAGCTGGAGATTGACCCTCCTAGTGCGAGAGGTGGCTGGTTGCAGGAACAGGGAGAACGTGTGTTTGTCCGACAGCCGATGCTTCAAGCTAGATTGCCACGAGAGGTTTTTGGGGACTTGTGGCTTCCGTTCCAGAGGAACCGCGCAGTTCTTAGTGATTGATGGAATAAAGACAGAATAGCTCAGGGACTGCAGCACCAGGCACAGATGAGACCCAGGGGATCTGGGGGCTGACCTGCTGTGAGGTGTCCTGGGGTCATCCATCTAGGTTTGTCCACTTAGGATGTCACATCAGCTTGGCGTCTTTTCCCATAACCCTCCCAAAGCAGATGTGCAGCAAGGGAATGAGAGGGTAGAAGCAACACACTTGGCTTCACACAGTGACCGGGGCGTGCAGCCCCTCTCCCCCTGCAGCAGCCTGATTCCCCGAGTGCTGTTCGGCCTCGACGAGAGGGAGGAGGGGACTTTTCCAGCTCCCTCTGAACGGAGCTCTTTCACTTCCAGAGTGGAACAGCCGGTGCTGAATCCCAGTGCTGGGAGTGGGAGGGGGGGGGGGAGCCTCACTCAAGGGCCCTTCTGTGTAGAGCCTTTCACGGCTCCGGGTCGGAGGTCACCGCTTAAACGAGCCCCTCTTAAAGCTGTAGAGGACCAAGGAGCCAGTCAGGGGGACAGACACGGGCCTAACCGCAGGGTCGGAGCGCGGAGGCTCTGAGCGGAAGGGGAGAATGCCGGTTTGTTAAGGATTTCTTCAGAAGTCCTAATGACAGAAGCCTTCATGAATAGAGTTCTTGCTTCCTCGTTGGCCCCCCAGTCTCCAGACACATTATATTCTTGCGCAGGAGAAGAATGCCTCTTTATTGTGAAATGGTAACGGCTAGTTATGTATCGTTAGAGGGATTTTGACTCCAGAATTGCAGTCTTTTTTTTTCTCCTGAAACATTTGCCCCTTTCAAGGAGTGACAGTACCCTGTGTGAGGCTCCTTGCCCCACTGCTGGGGGGTGGAGAGTGGATTCTTCACAGGACTGGGCAGAAGGGTTTGAACTCGAGCTGACGTGACTTGACGCGCAGCCAAGGATATTACGTCTTCATTTTCCCGAGACCTTTTTCCAGGTTCCCTGCTGTTAAACTGCGGCACCTGGTCGCCATGAATCAGCTCTGTCTTCCTCTGTATCTTTCAGGCAATGTAGCATCCACAGCAAGGACCCCCCTCCAGACAAGAAGCACAAGATTGAGAAATCCTCCGTCTCCTCGCATGAGTTTGACCCTACAGGTAATTCCACAGGAGAGAAGTGCCCTACTGCACCAGGTCTAGTTAACACACACTTGCTCTGAAACTGAACATTGTGCATAGGTACCAAGTTAACTTAACACACACCTGTTTGAGGAGAACGAACAGTGTGCTGTTAAGTGTATGTAGTATGTTTTGCTAAACATGTACATACGCTCCTGAACAGAAAGGCTTTGTGCTGTGTGTGACATGTTTGCTGAACATGCACAAGAGCTGTAGTAGTGATACCTAGGTCTTGAGCTTTAACACTTGTGCTCAAAACGTAGGCTAAAGAGTTGTGCGCTGTGCCTACACTGCGCTAAACGGATGTGCATTACTTCAGACACATCACTCCATTTGGCTCAGGCACCAAATGTCCTCGGCACAGAACATGCTGCTTGTTCTGGGAGACTGCCTGGAGTAATTCTGCTGCTTCCTGGTAATTCACAGGAAGAGATTATATTTGGTTGTACACAGAACGCAGGGTTCCACAGAACCGGTGCTGACTGGGAGAAACAGTGATCTGTCAGGGTGTGTTTAGGTTCTGTTTGTAAGATAGGCTGCTAGGGCAAAAGGATCCTATGCAGGACTCAAGACAAGAGAAAGACACTAAGCAGATACGCTAGGCAAAAACGAAAACCAGGAGGCAGGTGAGTAGGTCTGAACACGGAGAGACAAGGAGGAAGCAACAATCCAAAAACACTAGGCGAAATCGAATCCAAATCGCAAAGCGAAACCGAAAACGAGAAGCAGGCTAGGAGATCGAAAAGCAAGAGATAAACGCGCACTAGGGAGCTCGAAGAGAATCCGCAATAGTGAGCGGGGAAGTGAGGAAAAAGGGGAACTAAAATAGAGACGGGAGAGAAAGGTGATTGGCGTTTACTTGCGGCGTGAGCTTGTTTTACAGGGTGTGCGCGTGGGAATGCAAGAAGGAAGAGAGGGGCGAGTGGAATGCGGAACACTGTTGCTGGCTTAACTCACGGTGAATTCACTTTGTATGTAGAGCTCCTAGATTGACGCTCTGACGAGCAGAAAGCATAAGACTGATCCTTATCGCCATCATAAGACCCAGGGGGATGTGAAACAGACGTGGGGATGTTCGTCCTGCCAGCACACTGTTTGTGTATAACTAGAAATTCTCAGCGTCAGGATAGCAGAAATCCCGCTTTGCGTTTTCCCTTCTACTTCCAAAACTTATCAAAGGACAAAAACAAGTCCAAGTTGTCTGAAGAATCCCTCGTCAGATGCTGTCCAAGCTGTCAGCTTAGGCTGGGGTTATCCTCTCTAATCTCAGCCTGTCTTAGTTTGCCGTCCCAGAGTCTTTTGAAGACCCAGGGTTTCTGAAGCTGAAAGCATTTCCGATTTTTCGGGGCAGGGCCGACAGCAGCCTTAGTTTTGTTTCAGAAGAGGTTGGGTTCAAAACACTTCCGGGTTTCGCTTTGAGAGGATTGATCCAAAGATCCGTGTAAGGAGTGGGAAAGGAGTCGAAACCATTCCATTGGTTTTCCCACATGGATCTCATTGCGGGATGAGAGCGCAGAGTGAAGCACTTCTGCTTTTCTAACCATAAAAACCTTGACATTCTAGAGAACTTTTGGGAGTAAGATACACTGTCAGTGTGTTTGGAATTGTTTTTGTTGCTGTTGACATCTGACAGACAAGTTTCAGTGGGAGTTGGAGAGAGAGCACTGTGTTGTAGTTGGGTGGTGGTAATAATAATAATAATTGCTTACACTTATATAGCGCTTTTCTGGACACTTCACTCAAAGCGCTTTACAGGTAATGGGGACTCCTCTCCACCACCACCAGTTTGCAGCCCCACCTGGATGATGCGACGGCAGCCATAGTGAGCCAGAACGCTCCCCACACAGAGTGGAGGAGGAGAGCAGAGTGATGAAGCCAATTCATAGATGGGGATTATTAGGAGGCCATGATTGGTAAGGGCCAATAGGAAATTTGGCCAGGACGCTGGGGTTACACCCCTACTCTTTTTGAGAAACGTCATGGGATTTTTAGTAACCACAGCGAGTCGGGACCTCTATTTTACATCTCATCCAAAGGATGGCACCCTTTTACAGTACAGTGTCCCTGTCACTATACTGGGGCATTAGGACCCACATAGATCGGAGGGTGAGTGCCCCCTGCTGGCCCCACTAACACCTCTTCCAGCAGCAGCCTTAGTTTTTCCCAGGAGTCTCCCATCCAGGTACTGGCCAGGCTCACACCTGCTGAGCTTCAGGGGGTTGCCAGTTGTGAGTTGCAGGGTGATAGAGCTGCTGGCCGTAGACGGGCCAAGTCTGGCCTGAGTATCGTCTTGAGAGCGCCGCTCTGCTGGGCTGTGGTTTTGCAGTGCTGTTGCGAACCCAAGTGGGCACAGGAGTGTATTTTATAGGTGTGGTCAGGGATGCAACAAAAGTCCTTTCCTTTCTTTTTTCTGCAAATTCAGATTTAGGTGCCAAGTTAGTTATTGCAGGAGGCACAACCTAAGTGCTAGAGCAAAGATTTATTTTTGAGTGAAAAGCATATAAACACACCCAGTAAAATAAACTTTTAAAAAAGATATTTAGATAACTGGTGTTTTGGTAAAGGGGAAGAATGTCTAATGTAGAACAAATGAGAATGTATATACCTTAACGTATGGCTTTGTTAGCTATTATGTTATGGAACATCAGCATTTCAGACGGTTTCAACTAGAGCTTGTATTGAATCAAGAATTAGCAAGCTGTGATCATTTGTTTCTTGAATGCTGTTGCCTTGCAATTATTCTGATTTATTGTGGCCCTAAAGGTATAAGTGAGTGTCACTCGGATTCAGATTTAAATCCGACACTTGTCATATTGTTGATCCTCCAAAAATGAAGACAAAAATGTTCACGGGGTTTGGGGATGGTTGTTGGCGAACTAGGAGGGCATGTTTTCACACAGGAATCTGGTTTTCTCAGGAGGCCATGTAGTGATGTTGTGATATTGAGTGTCCTTTACTGAGCAGTGTCCAGCCCCGTGCTGAAGCCAAGCCAGAGGGGCTGGCCCAAGTCACCCAGCTCCTCCCTGTCCCAGCTCTGCTCAAGCGGGCCGCTGGGTCTGGCGCTGCTCGGCGGTCACACGCATGGCACTGTGCTTCTCCTCCTCTCCAGCTTCCTCTTCCAAGTCCAAGTCTCCTCCCTGCCTTCTTGCATGCTGCATGGTTTTTTCACAGGCAGAGCCTCAGGAGTCCCACCCTCATTCCTTTCCATCATTTTCTGAACAGATCGCGTTGATTTCTCAGGAGTGCGAGCGATCTCGCGCCCTGCGCCCAGTCCTGCAGCTCCTGTCCGCCCTCTTGCCTGGGGGCTTCATCAGGCCAAACCCTGGCGTCTGTGCTCCATGTGAACCAGCCCTCCCCAGACGTGCTAAAGTAGTATATCACAGTAAATGGCTGTTAAAGAGTAGTATACAGCTGCTGTTTTCACATGCAGCCTTGAGTATCAGGGAAGAGCAATACTTTGAGACAGGTTATTTAATCAGAGGTATTCCACTCCCTAAGGAGAAAAAAAAGGCTTTTTCAGTACAGCTTTTTTCACCAATCCAAACTTTTTTCTTTACTTCCTTGCTCATCGTGGATACTTGGGGATAACCTGGCTACCTGATGTTGTTTAAGTGATGTCGGGAGGAGCCTGCAGAAAACGGGGTCCCCTTGATCCCGGCGCGGCGGCGAGGGGACTCTCAGAGGAGTTCGTATGGCCACGGCAGAGTTGTTGTTTCTGCCATGAAGTGCGTTTAAAAAAAAAGCTTCAAGGCCTGGCAGTGGAGCACAGAGCTTTCCCTGGAGCGGCGGAGCGATTCCAAGGGCTGGCGCCGGGACGCGGGTTCGCCGCTGTCCTGCTTTTCCTTGAACATTTTCCATTACAGTTTGGTGTCCGTGTTTTCCCACATCTCTCTCTCTCTCTCTCTTCCATGTGTGTGTGTGTTCTGTTGTTGTGTGTGCCGCGCCGCTCGGCTCCCTGCCCCGCCCCGGGCTGCGGTCAGACCTGGTGTCCCGGACGAGCCGGAGCCGTGTGGACGGGGGGAAGCCGGAGCTGTGTGGTAAGCCCCCGGTCTTGGTGTCGCTGCTGCCCCGGCTCTCTGCTTGCACCCCCATCCTCCTCCCCCCGCCATCCCCCCCCCTTCTCCCAGCTCTGAGCTGCTCCGTTCAGAGGGGGCTCGGGGCCCTCCGGCTGTGGCCCCCCCCCGTGAGCGCCCCCAGCTTCGTCCGTGCGCCCCGACAAGGTGTGGCGCTGTCCCTCCAGGGGAGCCGGGGACGCTCAGCGGCCTCAGCTTGGGGGTTGTTTTTTCCGGAGGCGCCTGTCCGTCGCAGACGCTGCCAGGGGGTGCTGGCAGTGGGGTTTGTGAGGCGCCATAGGCCGGGACCCTCAGCGTGTCGCCTTCGTGCCAGCAGAATGGCCGGCAGATTTTCTTCCCCCAGTCCAGCAGGGCATCATAAGCCCTAAACGTGTGGCGGGGTTTTCTTTCTGAGCAGCCGGCGTCTGAATGCGAAAACGGGGGGGCTTTTCACGGCTAGAGTCTCCCCTGGAAAGCCAGGCTAGAGTCTCAACTGGAAAGCCAGGCTAGAGTCTCCCCTGGAAAGCCAGGCTAGAGTCTCCCCTGGAAAGCCAGCCCGAGGCAGTGGGCTTTGTTTTCACCACAGCGCCCGGGGCTGTTTCAGACCGGGGCTGTTGTCTTGGCAGTGTCTGGTCCAGCATGGGGGTGCCAGGGGGTGTTGTTCGGCCAGAAGCTGGGGCTCTCACTCCTCTCTAAGGTCTGTGATTTAACAGGGACACCCTGAAGGCAGCACGCTGTTTTCGTGGTTTCGCTTCTGCCATGGTGTGAGGAGAGGGAGATTGAAAGAAAAAAGTTGAAACGCTAGGTCTCCGCGTGCTCGCGAAGGAAGCTGGACTCTTTTTAGCTCTTTAAAACATCAGTCTTGTTCCTCCTTGCTCTGCCCTGTGGGGCGTCGCAGTGGTTTCTGATTTTTTTTTAAAACGATTTTCAGCGAGGTTCTTAACACCTCCCATCATTCAAGAACGATAAGATTAAGCCCACCATGAAAGGAAAGTTTACAGTATCATAAAGACAGATAAAAATGAAATCTTCACTCTTCAGTTGCCTTCTAGCTCTTGAGTTACATCCGTCCCCTCGGCCCAGTGATTTCTGAAGGGATGAGACCCAGCTTCTTTCACAGGGAGTAAATGGAGGGCTCTGGTCTGGGATTCACAGCCCTTATCCCAGGGTCCATAACAGCACACAAGTTTTACAGCATGCTTCAGAATCAGCAGTGACGGGGTGCTGGTGTTGGCTCTTGAGAATCCGTCCTTTCAAATACAGACAGCCCGTTTGTGCGGGGCTGTGTCAGGAACAGGGCAGCTCTCGAGAGTCTGATGCGCAGGGGGTTGGTTCCAGGAGCCTGTGATCCGTCATGGCGGAGTGCGACATGTGTTTGGCTTCAACGTTTCTGTAAACCTCTTCAAGCGCGGCACAGTAAATAACAGTAAGAAATGAATTGCCCGAGTCTTCAGTCCCAGGCGCGAGCTGTCTGAGCTAGGTGCTTTGCTCAAGGGTACGGCTGCAATGCTGCAGCGGGGATTCGAACCCGCAGCCGTGGAGTAACGAGACCAGAGCTGCAATCGCGCTCAACTTCATTCCGTTTCTAAATAAGACGCAACAAAAGCATTTCGGGGGGTGTCCTGTTTAGAATAACGACAGGAATTTTTAAAAAAAGTACGAGCCCCTGCTTGCGAGATGTTCCACAGTAGCTGCAGTTACAGCCTGCAGTTCAGAAGTGTGGATTCATGGCAGAAGTAAGGGGGAGACCAGCGCCTCTACCTTTCAGCAGGAACCAGCTCTGACTGTCGAAACGCCAGCCGCCATGCTGATGCTCTGCGTTTGGAGAACTGGGCACTGGGGTGGGCTCTGCGTGTGTCACGGGAGGGTTTGCTGTAGCCAGTTCCTAGTCTATTGACTGATGGACCCGCAGTAACCGGTGAGCACCACATAGCGGTTCTTCAGACTGCACAGGCCCATACCTGGATGTACTGCTCAGCTCTCCTGCCGTATAACTGAGCAAGACTTCTTGTAGAAAGTGAGGTGAGTAAATTGAAATCGTGCTGTCAGAAGCTGTACATCTGCCTCCTGTTTCTGGGACCCGTAGTAGTGAACAGTAGTGTGCTGCATTGCATTGACAGGCTGATGCTCCTTCCTGTGTTGTGTACCTTCTACATGACAGCTGAGGGAGTGAAAACCATGTGCTGGTGAGTTCTAGGCCAAGGGTTAAAATCAGACCAGTGGATGTTTTTGAAGCTCAAAACCACTGTGGTGGTAAAAACCGTGTTATGCTCATTATATTTTTACTTCAGGGAAAGCCAGTGCTCATTTGATGTAGGAAACATTCACTGCGCATTGCAGGTTTGAACATCTTCTAATTATTTCAGACATGCCTGAGATGTACAGGTTTGACTGTGTAGCATCACCCTTGAAAATGTGATACTCCGGTGCTTTAGGGAGAATATGCGGTTCGTCGGCAGGCGTGTGTCATCTCGCTCTAGTTCCTGTAGATCTCTGTCTTCACCTCCTCCGTGTCTGTCTGTTTCTGCGCACACAGGGCTGGTCCAGAGATGTGTGATCATTCAGAGAGACGATAATGGCTTCGGGCTGACCGTGAGCGGAGACAATCCTGTGTTTGTGCAGCTTGTCAAAGAAGGTAACGCTGTCCTGTTGATTTCCAGGGGGTGGGGGGCTCGTTTTCACTTTCACTTCGTTGACTGAGGTGTGACGTGGGCTGGGCCGAGCAATGACCTCTGACCTTCTTCATGTTGGTCTGATGAGCTCTCGCACAGACGCGCCTAACCCTGTCCAACAGCCCACATTATTTCACCCTACTGTCCAGACCAGCGCTCTTCGCCTCTGCGCCTGGAGAGAAACTGCCTCATCTGGTTTTCCTTCTGCCTAATCTCTTAATGACTTAACTGAATCAATTATTGCCTTAATTGGTCTTAATCACAGCAGTTTCTGTGAACTGTAACTCTCCAGCACCAGGAGTGAAGATCATTTACATTCTGCCTTTTATAAGTGTATTTTTTAGTGTTTACTCTTGTGTGTTTATTTAAAATACCAGGCTAGTTAATTTAATTTAATTTTGGATCTATCAGTTAATTTTATAGTGTTAAATCTCTGCCTACTGTGGAATTGTACGACTGTGATGACCCTCGTTACTCTCATGGAGATGAGGATGGGCAGACAGTTCTCTTCAGCCTTGAACCCTCAAAGTCTTTGTCGGAAACAACCCAGGGGACATCTGCTGAATAACCAGGGAAACACCCACCAGAGGACACAAGGGCTACAGGGAAGTGCATTTAAAATGCGAGAATAAGAGGGTGGTGAGAGTGTGGAACAAGCTGCCCAGCCATGCAGGTGAAGCTGATGCCCGGTTTTCTTTACAAGAAATGGCTGGATGAGATCCTCCCATCAGGACAGGAGACACTTCTCTAAGCACGGAGCTGTGGGAGTGTGGACCAAGCTGCCCAGCCACGTTGTTGAAAGTGATAGCCTGTTTTTTTTTTTCAAAAAAAGGCTGGATGAGATCCTGGGATCCTTTCTCTCCAGATTACCCAAGGGCCTGGACGTGGCGCCTGACCTCTTCTCATTTGTGACCTTTCTCATGTTCACAGCGACGTACAGATGGTTCTGCTCTGATTGGAGCAGGGACGTCGCCACTAGCCCGCGGGCTCTCAGCAAGTGACCGTCCTCTAGGGAGCCCGGAAAGCCCTGGCGGACTCTTCCCGGTCCTGTCCTGGAGGAGTTCTGTCCTGGAGTGAACGCACTGCTCCCTGCGAAGTCCGGACCACTGTCGGTCACTGTGACTCAGTTGTGACCCAGGCTCTAGCTGCCATGAAACGACCGGAGAAACATTTTCCTTTCCACAGTCTATACAGATATCACCAGCTCGTGACAGGGGTTTCACAGACAGCCTATCAGCGTGAAGTGTGGAAGTGTGTCTGTACAAACGGGATATACTGCCTGGGGGATTCTGTTGCCCAACCCTTCATGGACATTAAACTGGTGTAGAATCATCATTTATCTTTTAGGTGCTGTTTGCATTTATTTCAAGCTAAATACAGTGCACCAGAGCCACTAGACTGAACTGTGTACAGAGCAGCGCTTTCTTATTATACAATGTAATAATTACTATGGCAACGCTAAAACTGTCTGCTACACTCTGTAATCCAGCAGATGCCAGTGTTTGGAATTTAATCCTATAATAAGACCCTTTTTACTATGAAAGCCCTGTATTTGGGGTTCAGCCCTTGGAAAGATCCTTGTATTTCACCAGGCAGACGGCTTGCATGTGGCGCAGTTTATGTTTCGCACACAGCAAAGGCCCCTTTTATTAAGGCTCATTTGAAGCCAGCAGTGTCCTCGCAGTGAGTTCGCTCAGATGGCCAAGAAGCGGAATATTGTGACTGGAGTGGAAGACGTTAAGGGTAAAAAGAGCCCCCCCCCCCCTTCAAAATCCCAGTGAATTGAAGCAGGCCTCCCCCTGCGCAGCCGAAGTTCGCTGGCCTGCTGGGCGACTGTCCCGGCCAAGTCGTCCGTGACGGCGTGGAAGACGGCTGCTTCCCCGCAAGAGAAGGGCGCGGCCTGGCCCTGCGCGGTGAGCGCCGGTTACAGACCCCTCCTTGCACGGGCACCCCACAAAGCCTCGCCTCTGCTTTCGGCCCGCGGGATTATTTCTGGAGCGATGAGTCAGACTTCAACAGGGTGGGGGGAAAGAGAGCCAGCGATACCTGAAATGCAGGCTGGGTTTTCCCGTCCTGCTAAAAAAACCACTAGCGCGTCCACACCGAATTCCAGGCCCCTCCGGGTGTGCTTCGCACGGGTACCTGCAGGCTCCGGGCCGGTTCGGTCCTGAACCAGTCTGCGATAACCGGGACTCCCGTTTCAATATCGGATTCCATGGACGGGACACGCAGACTCGACGCTGGATTTCCGTGGCTTGTGGGTTTGAGGAAACCAGCCCGCTCTAGAAAAGAATGATACGATTGTGCTCCACATCGTTGAGCTGAAGAGAACCCGACTGTGTGTGATCAAGGATTTTACTGATGCAAATGATGGAAGATTCCTACAGATCTTTGAGAAGAACGATTGCAAGCTTTTTCCCCGTTATTCAGCTGTAAAAATAGGCCTATGCGAACTTAACCTTAGCTATACCCAGCAGGAATAAACTTTAACAGAACACTTTATCGGTGCTGAGTAATAAATGGATTTATCTTTATTCTTTTGGAACAAGGGAATGCCTTCAGATTTATTTTTATTTTGTGTCATGAGGGTTGTTTTCTAGTGCAGGTTCAGCTGTTTTCAGGAGCTCGTTTCAAGGGAAAAACAGGCTCGATCACATTGCTAGGTGAGTCTCAACGGCCTGCAGCAAGGTGTAATTCTCTCTTTCTCCCCTAGATGGAGCTGCGATGCGTGCTGGCGTTCAGACAGGAGACAGAATCATTAAGGTGAGGTCAGGGCTGGGTTCCGGCGCTGCTGGCCCGCTGACGTCGGTACCCTCTCACAGCTGTCTCAATATCCTGTGAGAAAGGCCTTTGTGAGCCAGGCCCTGCTGGCCCGGAGCGAGCCTGTCGGGATGTGGACTGCTCTGCTCCACTTTCAGCCATCAGCACCTCCGTAGCGCGGCTTTTCCTTAAAGGTTCCCCCTCTTGACCCGGGAGGCGACGAGCGATTCGCTCTGCCCCCTGGTGGCGAGACGCGGGACTGCAGATGACGGAGGTCTCTGCAGAGACTGGTTCACGGTTCCCTGCGTGACAACTGTAACGCCCTCCTTGTGGTTTAATATCAGTGTAGTTTCCTTCTAACCTGAGCTACATGTGGCAGAAGCATCACAGCCCCCTCACAGGCCCTCTTCATTGTTTTGCAGGGGTTTTAAGAATTCATTAAAACAAATTCTGCGCCGACTGCAGGTGACGCTTGGGGTTTCGGTTTTGGTAATTGAGGAGCTGTTGTCTTTCAGGTGAATGGGACCCTGGTCACGCATTCGAACCATGTGGAAGTTGTGAAGTTGATCAAATGTAAGTAGCGCAGCCCCGTTTGACTCTGTCCTGCCCGCCCGCCACTCCTTACTGGCCTCACGAGAGGAATAGCCTTATTGATTACTGTAGTATACGCTGCTGAGAGATCAGTGGACTTTAAAACGTTTTAGCACCTAATTGAGAATCATTTCTTTATTCATCGGCTCTCTCGTCCCAACACTCACTTGATCTCTAGCCAGGCAGCTGTACTCGAGTGTCGTTCAGCACTTTAAAACAGATTGAGCTGGACTCAGTATTTCTCTGATTGATTGATGGCAGTGGTTTCCTCTTGGCACAACAGCCCATTTAATTACGGCCCAGCAGCTGGATGGCGGCCTGAATCGGGAAGGTGAAATCTGCACCCTGAAAAGCACGAACGTTTGTTTTGGGACTGGGGAGTCCACGCCCTCCTCTGACGGGAAACGTGCTCTGGAATAGGGTCTGTTGTTCTGAGGAAAGGATCTCTCGTTAATCCAGAGTGTTTTTTCCTCTGCAGCGGGCTCCTATGTGGCCCTCACAGTCCTGGGGCGACCTCCCGGGTTACCCCAGATCCCCCTTACGGAGGTGGAGGGGGACGCCGGGCCCCTGGGCCATGGGGGGTCCTCGGTCACCTCCCCCCACTCCCCAGGACAGACGGCGGGGGAGCACACCTCCAGCCCCTCGGATCGCATCACGGCCCCCGTGCCTGTCTGGGTAAGAGGCCCCCCGGAGTCCGTTCGGCTTGTGGTTCTGCGGTGGCCGGGCCGGGCCCCGCTGGAGCACGGTGGCGGGGCGGTGCAATCGCTGAGAGGAAACCGAAACCGAAACGCAGGTCTGCAGTCTCCGGGGTTAGGCGTCAAGGTCATCATGTGAGCCAGGGGCATGCAGCACGAGGGGATTCCCACCT